>NC_090450.1:908182488-908504835 GCF_031143425.1 Pleurodeles waltl
GCCCCTTTGCAGGAGTTTGGGGCGCAGGAGCTCCCGGGCCCCAGTATAGAGAAGACACCTATTTAACGGTCCCTTCCTATGGGGGGGGGGGGCAATACAGCAGGGGCCCCTGTGGCAGCAAAAAAGAAGGGCAAGGGCCCCAGGCAAGGGGGTGGCCCGGCAAAAGGCAAGGAAAGCAAGATACAAGCTAAGAAAGCCAGGGGGGAGGAGCGCCTGAGCCCCTTACAGGGTCAGGGCAGAGTGGCCATAGGCCCGGCAGGCTGGACATGGGCGAAGCATGGGACTTAGAAGCCAGGATCCGGGAGCAACGCTGCATAGTAGCTGAAACAGAAGACAGGTGGGCCCAATTATGCATGGAGCGGGATGTGGCCGCGCCATACGGCCGGCAACTGAAGAGGCCGGCAGAGAGCACAGGGAGTGCAGGAAATATGCCACAGGAAGCTAGCAAGGGTAGCTGGGTCTGGGTACAGAACTGTAGGGGCCAGGAGGCTGGGGCGGCCGGTGGGTTAGGTAGCGCGATGGGAGCCAGTGGCGCACACGGCCACGATTGGCGCGGAAGGTCATACCAACACATGAGGTTGGCAGAAAGAAGGTGACACCAATGGGACGCAACACGGCCCCAGCACGTTGGTCTGAAGCGCTAGAGGGTCTTCGGCGGCCTTCTCTACTCCACAGGATCGGTGTTGCCACAGAGATGGTGGGCGCCATAAGGATCAAGACGATGTTTCAGCTAATTACACGATGATGAGTGGTGGCGTTGATAAGAGGTTGGATGTGGTCGAAGAGGATGTGTTGGAACTTGACTATGAGGAGGAGCTGGATGAATGGGAAGATGGGGAAATTCGGGAGGCAGAGGTGAGCAGCAGGAGGGGGAGGGGAAGAGGATGCAGGAGCGGCGCAACCCCTCTTTCCGCTTCTATCTTTCAGTATGGGGCTATCAGCGGAGAACAACATGAAGGGTGGCAAGAACAAGCAAGTGGCCAAGGGGCCCGGAAGGTTTCGCGGCCTGTGGGAACACAAGGAAGAGGTAAATGGCAGTGGTGGTCACTTTGGGGGGATGGCGTAGGGGGCGGGGATGCTCCAGGACGGAAGTCCATTGGGGTAGGTGACTGTTCTATTCTTGACACGCTAGCAGACAAAGACACGCAGGGCGGTGAGAAGGGGAAAGAGCTGCAGGGCAGTGCGCCAACCGAAGGTGAGAGCGGGGTCAAAGTAACCGGGGGGAATACAGGGGCAGAGGAGAAAGAAGATGGAGGTCACAAAAAGAGGCTCCCTTATATGGGACTGGCCATGCCCTTGGGATCACAAACAGATAAAACAAAGTCGAGAATATGGAGGCACGAGTATGTAGATGTTTTTAAACTCTTGCATAGGGACATACAAGCCAAGGAGGGTTCCAAGGAGGAAGAGTGGGAAGAATGGGAACTAGCCCTTAGGCCAAGGGTACCAATTACCATGGATAATTGGACATCTGCATTCTTGATTTTCGCAAGCATATATTGCGAGAAATATCCAGACAGGGCCATAGCACTCTTCAAATATGTGGACATCATTCGAAAGGCACAAATGCACTTTGGGGGTTTTGCCTGGTTGAGTTATGACGAGGAGTTCAGGGCCCGTGTGAGTGTCAATCCTGACAAGCCTTGGGGTGATGTAGACCCAGAATTATGGATGCAATGGATGGCGTCATCACAATCCACGGCATCTACCCATACGGCTAGTGGTCTGCCTGTGGTTTATAAGCTGTTTCAGGCACGTCCCGCCCCAGGAGTGGCGGGCGTGGGGCAGAGAACCTTGACTAACACGACGGGAGCTTGCTGGAACTTCAACAAGGGTTTCTGTTCCAGACAGCCTTGTAAATTTAAACACGATTGCTCCAAATGCGGGGGCCGTCACCTGGTTATGCAGTGTTTTTTCACTCTCCAGTCCAGCAGAGCAATGGAGAGCATCCAAGGGCAGAGGCGCACAGGGCACTCCTGCTCCAAAGGGGGCCTACGCCAATTAGGATAGACTTCCTCATACCATGGCTGCACAGATACCCGGATATGGCCACAGCGATCAAGCTAGCAGAGGGTTTTCAGGAGGGTTTTAGGGTCAGCTACCAAGGTCCACGTACAAGGCGATGGGCAGACAATTTGCGGTCTGCAAAAGAATTGCCACAGGTAGTGAGGAGTAAACTGGATAAGGAAGTGTCATTGGGCAGAGTTGCAGGTCCTTTTTATGATTGGCTGAGTCAAACTCTGATGATATCCTCGTTGGGAGTAGTGCGAAGAAGGCCCCGTGTGAGTTCAGGTTGATACATCACCTGTCATGGCCGGAGGGCGCATCAGTTAACGATTTTATTGCGGCTGAGGACACCAGAGTAGTATATGCATCTATGGACGATGCTATAAAACTGGTCAGGGGATGTGGCTTCGGGGCTGAATTGGCAAAGTGTGATATACAATCAGCCTTCAGGCTCCTGCCTATACACCCGGGAGATTTTGACTTGTTGGGGATGCAATTTGAAGGGGCCATTTACGTGGACAGGGTCCTTCCCAGGGGTTGCGCCATATCTTGCACCCTATTTGAGGCATTTAGCACTTTCATACAGTGGGTTTTCAGCAAGATCAGTGGGCATTATGCGGTGACCCACTATTTGGATGATTTCCTGTTTGTAGGGAAGGGCGACTCCGGGGCTTGCAGGAAGGCTTTGACGGCTTTTCAAGACATGGTGCGCCATATGGGGGTGCCTCTGGCCCCGGAAAAGACAGAAGGACCTTTGGCGGTACTCACCTTTTTGGGGCATCGAGCTAGACTCCATTACCCTGACAGCCAGATTGCCAACACAGAAACTCAAAGAAATGCTGGAATTCTTGGGTACAGTGAAGGAGGCATGGAAAATTGATTTACGAACAGCACAGAAGTTGCTGGGTTATCTCAACTTTGCTTGTAGGGTAGTCAGAGGTGGTAGGACTTTTTGCAGAAGGTTGGGGCTGGCTATGTCGGGAGCAGTGATGCCACACCACAGAATACGAGTTTCAATGGGTCTGAGAGAAGACGTGAAGGTGTGGGAAACATTCTTGAAGCATTTCAATGGGGTATCCATGTTCTTCTGCGAGGTTGAGACAACATGGCAGGTGCAGATATTTTCGGATGCGGCAGGAGCGAATGGTTTTGGAGTTTTTTGGGACGGCAGGTGGTGCGCAGAGTCGTGGTCAGCACAATGGTTGCAGCAAGGGAGGAGTATTGACTTTTTGGAATTTTTTCCCCTTTTGGTAGCAATGGCAGTATGGGGGCGAGAGTCAGCAAACAGGACAGTTTTACTTAGAGTTGACAGCATGACAGTGGTGGAACTGGTTAACAGACAAAAGGCAAAGGACCTTAGGGTTTTGCGCTTGTTGCGCCAATTTATGTTACATTGTTTATCTTTGAATGTGATCTTTAAAGCTGCTCATATACCGGGAGTATTCAATGAGATTGCAGATTCCCTGTCTCGTTCACAGTGGCAGCATTTTCGTAACCTGGCGCCAGGAGCAGAACAGAGCAAGACAGCGGTCCCGGCAGACATTTGGGAGTGGGGGGCATGATGATCAAGGGGCTGGTGGAGATGTCTTTAGCGGAATCCACTCGGCGAAGTTACCGGCTGGCCTGGTTGGATTTTCAATCATTTGAGCGGTTTGCAGGGGATTTTTGGCTACAGAAGAGTAAAAAGTTAGAGCGTCGGGCCTTGCGTTTTGTGCTGTCCATGATACAGAAAGGTTTGTCAGCGGCAACTATTGGTGGAAAATTGGCGGGTGTTTCATTTTATGGGAAGCTGTTTTTCGATCACGACCCGGCTAGAAATGATTTGTTGGGGAAGATGTTAAAGGGTTGTGGCAGGGTTAGATCAGCTGAGGGTAGAGCGGCCAGAGAACCTATCAGTTTTGAATTGTTGCAGGAGTTGTTGCATGTGCTGCCTGTGTGTTGCGCAGACGAATATGAACTGGCATTGTTCCGTTTATGTATGGTGTGGATGTTTTTTGGTGCATTTCGTGTGTCGGAACTGTTGGGGGTTGGAGCAGCGATAGGGGTATGGCACAGGGAGGTTTGCTTACACGGCGCACGATTGGGTATTTGGCTTAAACGATCTAAGACCGGCCAGCTAGGCAGAGGGAAGTGGGTATGGTTGAAAAAAGGGGACAATGCTTTGGCCTGTCCAGTCTCAGAATGGATTAAGTTTCAATCCTTGAGTTTTTCGAACAGGGAAGCTGGGGTGTTTGTACACAGGTCTGGGGCCAAGCTTACCAGTTTTCAGATTTTACGCGTGCTGAGGATGGTGTTGGGACGGACTGGCCACCAGGCCATGGATTTTGGCACACATTCATTCAGAATCGGGGCAGCTACGGCCGCAGCGCATTTAGGTTGGGATTGGGCGAAGATCAAGGCGATAGGTCGCTGGAAGTCTAAGGCCCGTATTTATACTTTTTTAGCGCCGCATTTGCGTCATTTTTTGATGAAAAGCGGCGCAAATGCGGCGCTAAAAAAAGTATAAATACGGGCCTAAGTGCTGTGAACGTTATATGAGGCCCTGAAGGGCGGGGAACGACAACAGTTGGCGGGGTGTCACATTATGTGAACATATGTCACAGTTATTTTTCTGTTACAGGAGATGTGTATGGTCCACCACATGGCAAGATGGTCACGTGGCTTGTAGGCCATTCATTTATCCACTGGGCAGCGAAGTTCGCGGAGAAACAAATCTATGGTCGAGCCCTGGGACTTTCCAGTGAACGGCACAAGGTTTTTATGGTGGGGAAAGAGCGGCATGCGGTGGGGTAACCTTCTTCCTTTCATCACATCTAACTTACTGAACTGGAGATGCCCAGATTTGTTAATCATCCACTTGGGTGAGAATGATCTTGTTAAACTATCAGGACTCACGCTACTGCAACACATGCAGAGAGACTTGGAAGCTATCAAACAGAAATTGCATGGCATATGCTTGGTGTGGACAGAATTTGTACCTCGTAGGGTGTGGAGAGGAGCAGTCAAACATGGAGCCATAGAGCGGGCTCGCAGGAAACTTAACAGAGCGATGAGAGTTTTTTGCTGGGCACAGGGGATAAAAATCCTGAAGCATGAGGACATTACAGAGCAGTCTGAGGCGCTCTTTAGGGATGATGGTGTACACTTGTCCACGTTAGGGAACGCATACTATTTGATGGATTTGAGACTGTTGGTTGGGGATTTGTGGGGGAAAAACATGTGGATCGGGAACAAGGATTTCGGAGGTCAGGTTGCAGTAGCGTGTCTGCGGGGGTGGGGCAGCAAAACGGCAAATGGGTTTGTGCTGGTTGGCAGGAGATGGGGAGGGTGGTGAGTCAGATGCGGGCTTGGCCACCCTTCCAGGGAATAAACAAGCAGGTGAAGGCTGTGAGTGGGGGTACGCACGAACCAAATGGGGCATGAAAGGAAAAGGGGAGTGTGTAGGGGAGTGGAAACAAAATGAGGGTTTGGAGTGGAAGGATGAGCGAGGAGATGTTAAAGGGAGAGCGTTATTAAAGTTGCGGTTTTTGGATTAAAAGTTAAAGTTTTGTGTTGCTTGTTGCAATCCTGTCCTAATAAATGACCTTTTACACTAAAGGGCTGTCACTGAATTATTTCCTGATGGAGGGGCCCGCGGAGAGAAAGAGCCCCGCTCTAGTCTTTCCGCGGGCTCTTTCGGGAAGGGGAAGTGACGGAGCAGGGACGGGATTGGCTCCTAGGTAAGTGGGGGTGGGCTTTGAGGGTGGGGATAAAAAAGGGTGTGGGGGGAGGGACCGGCCTCTTTCCGCACAGCCCATTGCGCGGTTAGTTTGGCCTCCCACCCACCCGGCAAAGGAAGGGAGATGGGATAGGAATGAAGTTTAAGTCAAGCGAAAGAGGGAGTAGGCGAGTGGATCGTCAGTTAGGGCAGGATGCAGGCACTAGCGGGCAGGAGATGGGGGAGAGTGGTGAGTCAGATGCGGGCTTGGCCACCCTTCCAGGGAATAAACAAGCAGGTGAAGGCTGTGAGTGGGGGTACGCACGAACCAAATGGGGCATGAAAGGAAAAGGGGAGTGTGTAGGGGAATGGAAACGAAATGAGGGTTTGGAGTGGAAGGATGAGCGAGGAGATGTTAAAGGGAGGGCGTTATTAACGTTGCGGTTTTCGGATTAAAAGTTAACGTTTTGTGTTGCTTGTTGCAATCCTGTCCTAATAAATGACCTTTTACACTAAAGGGCTGTAACTGAATTATTTCCCGATGGTATATATCACGTACTCAGCTGCCCAGCACGGCAAAACAGGTAGCCAGCCATTCCCAGAATAAACAAGCATTTTCAATGCATCGGGTCTCGCATTTGTTCGAGTTAGAGCTATTAGCGTTGTAAAGCAAAAAAAAACGCAGCGTGATCGCGCTATGTAAAATGCAGCGCGATCGCACTGCGTGGAAAATAAACAGATAAAGTAGTCCGGACTCCAGGCTGAAAACATCGAGCCTCGTATGTTTTTGGTACTTTACCGATGCTGTGCAGGTAGGCTAAACACCGGAAAAGGCATGACGTATGCATGCCTTTCACAAATGAAAGCAAGCAGATTTTAAAAGGCAAGCCCACGAACCAATGTAAGTGACTGACATGGCATGGGCATGGTTTCAAGCCCAAAGAGAGATTACAGAATGGACGGAGCACTTTGTACTCGCCCATAAAAAGGCATCTTGTGGCGTAAGAAGTTGGTCCTATTCCACGTGCAAATGGTGGAAGGCGATTGCCAGACCGCCTCAGAGCACAGCTACATTTCCTAATATTTAGAATACAACTGAAAACGTGGCTTTTTCCACTTTACCTCAATTAGCTTTCTCTGTTACCTCTCTTCTTAAGGTTTAAACTTGACACTAGCGCCAAGACACCGATTGACATTCTTGCGCTTTATAACAAATATTATTATTATAATTAGATAAGCAGCCTGGTGCTAATGAGTTGAGAAAGGTGCACGACGCGCAACATGCGCCTATTTTCCACAGTCACAATTAATTTGCATCAATGCTAAAACTGGCGCAAAGCAGTAGCACTAATTTGATATGCTAATTTAATTAAAAATGCCTTTATTTAGCAAAAAGGAGCACGAAAGGTCAGTTGTTCTGTGTGAAATTTGCCCCCGCGCTGCATAATGCGCTGACAACGTGCAAGTCACTAATCCCTGACACTGGACAAACTCTAGAGTGAAGCTCAATCTTCCCATCATAAACCCCCTCCGCCCCCGTAACATCAGAAGACACGCCCCAACTGTGTGTGGTTCTACCGAGACGTAGCTATAATCAGTGCTTAATTTATAAATAAAAACGTGCCGTGCCCGAAGCCCTCCTTTTAAACACACACGTGGCTGCTGCAATTAAATGGGTGAACACGGAATATTGAGGCAGGTAATCCTGAGGCCATTTCGGACCTCTTCAGTCCATTAACCGCCACTTCCTGCGCCTTCAGCTCACTCTTGCAGCTTTCTGCTTTCTCCCTTTGTAACGCTTTTTCGTTTTTCTCTTCCTCCGTTTTTGACATATGTGTCTTTTGCTCGCAGTAAATGCTTGAGGCAGAAAAATAAGTGCTGGTCCTCGAAATAAGTGCAGGTGCTCCGCACCGGAAACAACAAGCACAAATTAAGCAATGTATCTAATCCATTAACATTAATTGCGAGGAAGGCATGGCACAGGTTGTACAGCATGTGACATTTTAACTATACAAAACCAAAACACATTTAGCCAGGATTCCACAGTGATACACATTTCAAAACTGAGGCTGAAGCCCCCAGGTTACCTGTCCCAACGACAGGCACATTGCAGATTACCTCCCATTTACAGCCCCCGCTGGGGCAGGCAACAATTTACATTCCCCACCAAAAGGCATATATCCCCACAGCATTAATGTATTCAAGCTTCACATTTGACAAGGCGATGGATGGAAAAAGACACAGTTATTAATACAAAGGCACGCAACACCAGGGAACTCCATCACGCACCACCGTGAGTCTCCAATTAAGATAGCATGTCAGTGAGCGTGCCTACATGTGCAGGAGTGTGCTGTAAAAGGGCATTTATTTGGGCATACGTGCTTTTGTATGTTGCCGGCTTGTTGCCTTCTCGTCACTTCTGGGGGCTAGGTAGTTTCAACAGGTCTCTTGTTATCCCCCCGATGCATTATCCACGACGTCCGCCATTCTCCGCTGGCAGTGGACACAAGGGTTGGCATTTCGACACGCCCTGTACCCAATAACCCTGCCGCAGTAGTCGCTGGCACAAACCTGCAGTATTTCAGATCAAAGCATACGTCCCAGGCTCGTGTAAAGTGCTGCTCTTCAGATCAAGCCAGTCTGCCTTGGGCTAATCTAATCCAAAACCCTGTGGATCAAGGGAGTATGTGCTGGGCTCTTTCAAGACTCAGTCCAGCAGACCAAAAGTGTGTATCTTGGGCTCATGCAAACACAGCCCTGCACTTTAAACCTGCCTGCCTTATGCTACTTTAATCCAAAACCCTGTAGATCAAAGAAGCACATGCTGGACTCTTGCAAACCTAAATTCTGCTCACCAAAAGTGCATGTCCTGGGCTCATGCAAACACAGCCCTGCACATTAAACCGGCCTGCTTTTTTAAACCGGCTAATTTCATCCAAAACCCTGTGGATCAAATTAGCACGTGCTAGACTTTTGAAAACATCAGTCCTCCAGATCAAAGGTGTATATTCTGGACTCATGAAAACTAAAGTCCTGCAAATTAAATCAGCCTGCCTAGGGCTACTCTAGTTCACAACCCTGTGGATCAAAGAAACATGTGCTGGATTCTTGCAAACCACAGGCCCGAAGATCAAAGCTGCGTGGTCTGGGCTCATACAAACCACATCATTCCACGTTTAAGAGCTGTGTGCTGGACTCCTGCAATCATAGCCCTGCAGATCAAAGGACCATGTGCTGGACTCTTTCAAACATCAGTCCTGCAGACCAAAGGTGTATATTATGTGCTCATACAAACCGCAGCCCTGCACATTAAATCAGACTGCCTTGAGTTCATTGAATCCAAAGCCCTTTGGATCAAAGGAACAAGGGCTGGACTCTTGCAGACCACAGGCCTGCAAATCAAATGTGCATATGCATGGCTCATGCAAACCGCATACCTGCACATTAAATCAGTCTGTCTTGAGCTCATTGAATCCAAAGCCCTGTAGATCAAAGGAACACGGGCTGGACTATTTCAAACCCCAGTCCTGCAGACCAAAGGTGCATATTCTGGGCTCATGCAAACTAAACCTTTGCACATTAAATCAGCCTGCCTTAGGCTAACTTAATTCAAAGCCCTGTGGATTATAGAGGCACGTGCTGTACTCTTGCAAACCACAGGCCAGAAGATCAAAGGTGTATATTCTGGACTCGTGCAAACTACAGCCCTGCATATTAAATTAGCCTACCTAGGGCTAATCCAATCCAAAACCCTATGGATCAAAGGAGCACGTTCTGGACTCTTGAAAACCACTGGACAGAAGATCAATGCTGAACACGTCGTTTCACATTAAAGGGATGTGTGCTGGACTCCTGCAATTATAGCCCTGCAGACCAAAGAAGCATGTGCCGGGATCATGGCAACCACAAACCACAACCCTGCATATTAAAGAAACGTGTCATGGGCTCAGGAAATCTCCAGTCCTGCACATTAAAGCAGCGTGTCCTAGGCTTCTGCAAAGAACAGCACGCATATTAGAACAGCTTGTTCTGGGTTTATGAAAACCATAACACGCACATTAAATAATCGTGTTCTGGGCTCATGCAGCCCTGCACCTTACACCAGCGTGTCAAGGGTTCATGCAAATGACATCAAGGCCCAAATTAAAGCAGAATGTCATGGGCTTAAGTCAACCACAGCCCTGAGCATCATAGAGCAGGTCCTGCACATGAAAACTGTATGCCATGAGCTATTGTTAACCTCGGTTCTGTACATAAAGCATCATGTCATGGCCTCATAACAGCACTGCACATCATGAAAACCACAAGACTGCAAACTAAATCCTCATGCCATTAACTCATGCAAACCTCAGCCCTGCACATTAAAGCTGTGTGTCTTTGGCTCATGCAAACCACAGTCCCGTACATTAAAGAAGCATGTCCTGGGCTCATGCAAACCACAACCCTGCACATGAAAGCAGCATGTCATGGGCTCAGGCAAACTACAATCCTGCACATGAAAGCTGCATGTCATGGGATCAAGCAAACCACAGCCCTGCACATGAAAGCTGCATGTCATGGGCTAATGGAACCCACAGTCAGGCCCACATTGAAGTAGTATGTCCTGGATTCGTGTAGTCCACAACCCTGCACATAAAAGAAGCATGTCCAGGATTTGTGTAGTCCTCAACTCTGCACATTAAAGCAGCACGTCCTGCAAACCACTGCCCTTCAGATAAAAGCAGCATGGCCTGCTGAAAACATGATTTCACCAGTAGCGGCTGCTGCCAGGAAGGGGAAGAGGGGTTGTGGGCAGCGCACGGGGTGGGGGAAGGAACCAATAATAAAAAAAAAACGTACCTGCCATCTCAGTGTTCCGCCACCTCTATTCTTCTTCTCTTCTTCCTCCCTTCCCCACCCAATCCTGACCCTATTCTCATGGTGTTACCAGCATGAGAGAAGCGCAGTGATTGGCCTAAGCAGGCAGAAATGCAGCTCAGGGAGGGAGTGTGAGCCTGCGCTTGGCCTTGCACAGCCGGGTGGAGAGTTCTAAGTGCGCATGTCAGTTTGGCCAGCCTCGGACGGCTGGCCAAACTGACATGTGCACTTAGAAGTGCACATACCACTCTTCCTCCCTGGTGACATGGGGGTGGCTGGCCCGCCCTCACTAAGCGGAAAATAAAGTGATAATAAAATGATTTTATCATCACTTTATTTTTCTGCTGTCAGCAAGGGGGCGACGCCCCTAACTTCACCAGAAAACCAAAAGCTTTTAACTTTCAAGAAATATACACTTTAGGAAAGGGATCCATGACTTATGCTCTATATTCTCATTATTCCTCTCTGCAGTATTCTGTGTACTTACTGGGGCAGAAATGTTAAGTTAAAACCCTCATATATTGTTTTTATGCATGTCTTGTTTGTTCTTAGCATTGAAACCCTGCAAATAAATCTCATTGTATTACATAAACCATGATAAGAACTATGGCGGTCATTATGAACACAGCTGGAAACACCGCCGACCGCCGTGGCGGCGGTGAACAGAGTCCCACCATTGGCAGTGAATGGAAACCCGCCATATAATGAACGAAAATCGCAACCCCACCAAAAATCACCAGCCCACCACTCCCGCCATGACCCTGTTGGCGGGAATCCTGGACCTCCCCAACCTGCCACCGCCAAGCACACCCACATCCCGCTCTTCAAATAATGATGCACAAATCACCTTGACGGACAGTGGAGACCAGACGACCATTGGCGGCTGCGACCGCCACAAGCGGCAAGTGGACTCAACAGCAAGAAGTGCACACATTGGATAGGCGTATGACCCACACACCTGACACACATCCAGAACCCCATAAAAGACCCCCAGACACACCCCACAATCCTTTGCAATGAAACCAGGACAAGAAGACGGAGCGCACCAGAGGCAGACAGCAAACGCCAGCATTCAGGAGACGCACATCGACCCACAGAAGAGCACCCTCACCGCGTTCCCAGCCCCGGCACCATTCACCACACTCACCATGTCCCCCCAAACATCCACGCTTCACAGAAAGGGAGTTAAGGACCATGGTGGACGAGATCTTGAAGGTGGAACCACAAATATTTGGGCCGAGGTGCAGCATCCATCCATCGCAAGGAAGATGGAGCTGTGGCAGAACATTGTGAACAGGGTCAATGCAGTTGGACACCATCCACGCACCAGGGACGACATCTACAAGAGATGGAACGACCTGCGGGGGAAGGTCAGGGGCATGGCATCAAGGCACCACACCGCAGTGCAGAAGACTTGGGGAGGACCGCCACCAACACCACCCGACTACACTGACTGGGAAGAAAAGGTACTGGCCATCCTGCACCCAGAGGGACTCGGGTAAGTCATCAACACATACCCCATATCCACCACACCTGTAATGCATGCACCACCCCACCCCACCCACACCCACCAGGACCAATACCCCACCCAGGCATCAGCCACTACATCCACCTCCCTGCATGACCACAAACCCACTAACAGGCCCACATCCCTCCCGCTGTGCACAGTCACCCACCCCTGCACATACCCACAATGGAACAACACCCCCCACCACAATGCAACCCCACACTGGCGCAAAATGCAATGTGAACCTCACAAAGGCACCCTGGAAGGCCACTGAAAGTAACACCAGCACAAATTAGCCCAGCCCTGTTCACCTCAAACGTTCATGCAGATGTAACAGACATGTCTATGTCCCCCAACAGGCACCACCACCCATGCAACCCTAACGGAAGGGACAAGGAATGCCAGTGCCCCCCCAGGGACACAGAGGCACCTCACAGGACACTGGTGAAGGATCCCTGGACACTGATGAGCAGGCAGGCCCCTCACACAGTCCTGGACTCTCACCATGCAGCAGCCCCACCCAGGAAACCACTGTCACCCCTACCACCTAGTCAAGACCAGCAAGCCCAAGGCAAGCATCCCCACACCAGTGTATCCAGGCCACAGACTGGTGGAACACAGGTACAGAGGCCACAGTCTCCCACTCCCAACATGCAGGAAGGCGAGGGCCCCAGTACAAGTGGTACTGCCAGACCTGTGCAGGGGACACAGGCACAGGGGTCTAGGGCAAGTGCAAGGGTGGCAGTGGGCCAGGGGGGAGGCCACAGGATGGATGCAGCAGCCCAGGACGTGATATCAGAGGTATTGGGGGCCTACCAACATACCCATGTCAGGTCGGCACAGATTGTGTCTACCCTGGAGCACAGTCAGAGGATGCAGCAGGAACAACACCATCAGGCCATGGAGCAGTGGAAAGAGCACAATGCCACAATGGCCACCATAGCAGGAGCACTGCTGCAGCTGGTCAAAAACCAGTCTGACACCCACACCGGACAAGAGTCCCCTACAACAGCACCGGACAACCAGCATCAGATGACCCCAGCAGCAGAAACATCCCAGGAACTACCCTCACAGGAAACAAAAAGGTCTACCATGTCATCCCCTGAAGGTCAACAGCAGGCGCCCAAACGGACCCTCAGGCCAAGATTTGGCACTGGAACCCCGGCTAAGAACAAGGCCCCCTCCAATAAATAACTCTGCAACAATATGCACAGCAACCATTCACCCAATCACCAACCACACATTGCTAAGAGGCAATATGAAGTTAGACAAGATGGACCCATCAATACTACCAACAAGGCTGCCACCATGTTGGTCTTGAGGACACCCCCCCCTTACGACTTGCCATCACTGTAAATAGCACTATTCACTCACTTCAACCAATAAGACACATTTCACACCTGTAACACTGTTCCCTGTGTTAAATTGTGAACAAAGTGAAGTATGGATGCAACTGGCAGAGAACAACTTTATTGTCAAATCTGTGCATGAAGGGAGTCCTGTGTGCCTAAATAGTGGCAAAGAGGAAATGCATATATTTTCAGTCTGTACCATGCAGAAGTGGGCCATGTTTCACCTATCATTACCAACCCACCCTATATGACTGAGCACACTGGCAGTATTAGTCACAAACCCCAATGTCAGGCCCAAGTCCCACACAGTTACTGGAAGTAGAGTTGTATCAGTTGGTTCCTGGAATTAACATCTTCCCCTTCCTCATCATCACCATCACTCTCCTCACCGCTCTGAGGTAGCTGATCAGGTCCTACAGCACCCTCCACCTCCAAGGGGAATAGACTGTCTCACTGCCACGTTGTGCAGCATGCAGCAGGCCACCACTATTCTACACACCTTTTCAGGCCCATAGGCCAGGGAACCCCCAGAGATATGTAGACAACGAAATCTAGCCTTCAGGATACCTATAGTTTGCTCTATTACCCAACTAGTACGTACATGGGCCTCATTGTAATTCCTCTCTGCATCCGTCCTGGGATTCCTCACTGGTGTTAGGAGCCAACGCAAGTTTGGATAGCCAGAATCACCTAGAAAATGGTGCAATATAGAGTCTTCATTGTTATGCCCCCTAGTCAGACAGGCTGGTTTTCTGCAATGTGTCAGTTAGTGACAGGCACACTTACCTATGATCCACCCTCTGTCCTCTTGTAGTTGTTCCATCTTCAGTGGCACACTACTGTTCCCCAACACAAAGGAATCATGGACTGAACCTGGAAACATGGCATTCACATGTGAGATGTACTGGTCTGCAGTACAGACCAATTGGATGTTCATGGAGTGAAACTTTTTTCTGTTTCTGTACACCTGTTCACTCACTCTTGGGGGGATGATAGCTATGTGGGTGCCATTGATGGCACCTATGACATGGGGTATGTTGGCCAAGGCATAGAATTAAGACTTGATGGCAGGAAAGTCAGTACTTTGGGGAAACCTCACATAGGACTGCAGATGTCGAACAATTGCATTCAGAAATCTTGTCAGTACCATGCTGAACACTGGCTGTGAAAAACCTGCACCCATGCCCACTGTCACTTGAAATGAGCCTGTGGCCAAGATATGGAGTGCGGAGAGCACCTGCCCTTCAGTTGGAATGGCATGCTGATTACGATTTCCCAGAGTTAGTGCAGGATCCAGTAATGCACAAAGGTCCTGAATTGTTGCACTTGTGAGTCTGTAAGTGATTATGATCTGCCGCTCTACCATGGTCCTCATATCCACAAGTGGTCTGTACACCGATGATGCCCTTCCTCGCCACAAGGGTCGGTACCTACGAGGGGTTACAAAAAGGTGTGATGAAGACACATACATAAGCACACTTGTCATCATTTGTGCACTGCATTGTTCATTGTAGTGTCTCTACAATAACTACTACCTGACAGATACACATGTACATCACAAGGAGGGAACAGACTATTTCATGTGTGATACAATACTGAATGGACAGAGGCCTGGGTGCTTCATGTGGCTAGTAGGGCCTGCATTGTGAGTAGTAATTAATTCTAGATGCGTAGGTCATGGCAAAATGTCAGCCCACTGTGATTTCGCCCTTTCGTTGTGGAAGTGACCTCATACCGCTAGCGGTTGATGTCACAGCGTAAGGCGGTGTTTACCGCTGTTCGCACCCTCATTGGTTAACGTGGATGCCAATAGGGAATCCTGGCATATCATGATCGCCGACGGAGGTGACGGTGCGCACCGCCGCGGAACGTACACGCGTTCGTCATCATTTGATCACTTGACTCCCTGATCTCGTGCGGACAGGTACTCCGCTGTGTGTACTGCCGTGGCCTGCCTCTGGCTATGGATGTGCCTCGTGTTGCAGGGGAAATGGCCCCGGCCTTCACCCAGGAGGAACTGGAGAAGCTAGTTGACGGAGTCCTGCCCCTGTACGCAAAACTGTATGGACGGCCAGAGGTACATGTGAGTCTGGGTTTTGGGGGCACTGTGTGTGTGTAATGGATGGTGATGATTGCACATATGTGTGCACCTCCGAGCCTGCATGGGCCATGGAGCATGGCATGCTGCGTGCGACTGTCCTGTATGTCTTAGAGTACTGTGCGTCCCATAGTGGACGATTAGCCAGCTGTTCCTATTGTGCAAGTGCCTGACCTCTGTGTTCCATTTCTATGTCGTCCTTTAAGGTCAGCGCCCACCAGAAGAGGGCACATTGGCATGCCATCGCCAAGGAGGTGCGGACATTGGGGGTCTACAACCGGCGGAGCACCCACTGTAGAAAGAGGTGGGAGGACCTGCGGTGATGGGCACGTAAGATCACTGAAGCCCAGCTGGGGAAGTCCTTCAACGTGGAAAGGGTGCCCGTCGGCCACTGACCCCCCTCGTGCGACGGAGCCTGGTGGTGGCATACCCAGACCTGGATGGGTGCTTGAAGGCTGCACAGCAGTCACAAGGGGGTGAGTACTCATTTCACATACTTCAGTCTGGAAGGATGTCTGGGTGTGCATTAGGGTTCATGCTGCTTAGAGGCAGGGACTTTGACTGGTGTCAATCTACTTTATGGTCCCCAAAGGGTGTAGGGGTGTCTTTTTCAGGTTTCACATACATCGGCTCCTTAGGTATTTCAGGGGATGGGTGTAGAGCAGTATTCTGGTCAGTAGTCAGGGGCATGGCCATGGGTATAGTGAACGGTGCTGCCTGTTGGGTGTGTCTTCTGGGTGGGTGTATGTCTGGCCATTATGTACCTGCATTCAGCTATTTACAAGTGTCTCTCCTGTTTTGTCTCCCTATCCCTGTTCTATTGTGTTGGTTTGGTACAGCATCAACATCAGGCGAGGGAGCTGAGGCACCGGCAAGTGGGGAGGCAGCGGCCCATGGATCCTCCGAGGCAGAGACAACCGACGCCCAGGGGACCAGTGGTTGGGAGGGCAAGGGGAGTTCCACTGGGAAGGCTACTACCACAGGAGGTAGTGACTCCGAGACCTCCTCTGATGGGGGCTCCCCGGCGGTGGCAGACCCTAGTGCCCACACCACTACCGTGACATCTTCCGCCACCCCCCATTACATCACTGCCCTCCCTTCTGCTCCCCACCGAGTTGCCTGTGCCCGCCCACCCAGAAAGGTGGGCGTCTCCTTCGCCCCAGGCACCTCCTCCCCTGCCCCAGTCAGCCCTGCTGCCCTAACAGAGGAGGCTATTGACCTCCTGAGGACCAGCTCTGTAGGGCAGACAACCGTCATCAATGCCATCCAAGGGCTAGCATCAGAGGTGCAACAGACAAATGCCTATCTGGATGGCATTCACGGTGCCATGTCTGCCCTACAGAGATCTTTTCAGGCTCTGGCCTCCTCTTAGACGGCAGCCAGTTTCCCTGGCCATTCCTTCCCCCCTCCAACCTCCTCTACCCCTTCCAGCACCCCACTCCCTTCACCCGTCCAAGGCACACATTCAGGCACTCAGTCAAGCACTTCAACACACAAGAAACACACTTCAAAACACAAGCACCACACCTCCCACCACAAGCATTCACACAGCCAATAGACACATGCACACACAACAATATCCCCTTCCCCCAGTGTGCCCACCTCTTCCGCCTCCCTGTCTGTTCCCTCTACATCCACACCCTCATGCACTGCACCTTCACTCACTGTTGCTGCTCCTCTTCCTGCACTCACCACAATAGCAGACATCCATACATGCACCCCATACATCACACTTGCACTCACCACCACTACTGTTGTTGACACATGCAGCACACTCACCAGACTTGCAGACACCCACACAACATACATCCACACTAGCTGTCTGTCTTCTCCCACTGTGTTCACCCCCCTCCTCCCAAAACCCACAAACGCACAGACACCCACCCATCAGACATCCACCACACCACAGCATACTGACCAGTCACCTGCACCCACTACACGCACCCCTACACCACATACATCCACAACCTCTGCCTCCACTCCCACACCCTCATCCACGCCCACCCCAATTGCTCCAAAGAAAATTTTCCTCTCCCATGCTGACCTCTTCCAACCCACTGGCCCACCCCGTACTGTCCCCAAACGTGCTCACCTCCTTGCCCTTTCCACTCTTTCCACATTAGAGCCCACCCCTGTCCCCCCTTCACATTCCCATGCCCTTTCCCCAGATAAGAAAAAGGCTCGGACTGAGCCTAGGCCATCTAGCTCCACCCGATCCAAACAGCCCCCACCTCCTTCAAAGGACAAGCCCACCCCCTCCACCTTCCAAATGAAAGTCCAAGGCCCACCCCCGTCGTAAATCCCCACCCTCTGCCCCCCTTCCGTGAGGTGCCTGGATGCCCATATGTTGCCCCATTAGGTGGAGTACCATGCAGTTGTGGGAGTCAGGGTTGGGCCCGTTGTGGCCCATGGCAATTGTCACTATACGGACAGGCCATTGGCCCTGTTTAGACTGTTTGGCTCTGTGAGCTTCACATTAAAGTTTCTGTGTTGCCTGTGTTTCGGCGCCACACCGTTGAACCCTGGTCTTTTGTTTCATTTTTAATGGGTGTGGGGCATTTGTATGTACTATTGTCAAGTTGGAATAGCCTTGTGTCAGGTAAGTACCTCTTGCTGTGGGGTGTATGGGTTGTGCTGCTGTGAAGGGTTGGGGGGCGTTGCAGAGTGGGTGGAGTGGGTGGGTATGTGACTGTGCCCTTTCTTCCCTTGTTCAGTAGGTTGCGGTACTTCCCGTTGTAATCTTCGTCAGCGGTCTCAGTCGTGGAGGTATATGGCAAGGAGCAGGGCTGGCATGATCTGCAGCTCTCTATCCATGTCTGCCGCGGCGCGTTCTGCAGGACTCCGGTGAGTGTTTCCTTATATCTGGTTCATTTCTGCCTGGCTTTGTGTGGCGGTGGTTCCCGCCCCGGAACTGGTGGCGGAATGGTGGTTCATAATTTGATGGGTGGGTTGGGCCTTTCCGTTGGCCTGTGGGCGGACTCTGCTGTCATCGTCGGCACTCCTCTGCTGGCGGTGGGTGGTTTGCGGGATGCCTGACTTTCGTTTGGTCCATTATTTGGCGGTCCGGCCCGCTCCTCTGTTGGCGGTTTCTACTGCCGGCAGCGCGGGACGGACCGCCATGTTCATAATGAGGGCCTATGTGCGCTCAACAACTCAAAGGATGACATTCCAGTATTGTCAACTCAGTCTTTTATCCCAATGAAATGAGTAGTAGTGTCGGTATTCTAATATTAAATATACAGAAAAGGGTTCTACATAGGGTGTTTTGTATAAAAGAGCTGCATCCACAACATGATAATCTTCTTTTTCCTATTGTTATTCTATCATTATAATTAGTAGTAGATTATTATAATTGGCATTATAATTATAGGGTAATTAATCTTATTCTTTGGCAAGTTGCTGAAAGGTAATGCTTTGTTCTTTGCTCAACACTATGGGGGTTATTCTAACTTTGGAGGAGGTGTTAATCCGTCCCAAAAGTGACGGAAAAGTGACGGATTTACCACCAGCCGTATTACGAGTCCATTATATCCTATGTAACTCGTAATACGGCTGGTGGTATATCCGTCACTTTACCGTCACTTTTGGGACGGATTAACACTCCTCCAAAGTTAGAATAACCCCCTATGTTATGGAACACACTAAGGGGGTGATTCTAACCCCGGCGGTCTTAGACCGCCGGGGCCAGGGTCGGCGGGAGCACCGCCGACAGACCGGCGGTGCCCCGCAGGGCATTCTGACCGCGGCGCTTTGGCCGCGGTCAGTGCAGGAAAACCGGCGGTCTCCCGCCGGTTTTCCGCTGCCCCTTGGAATCCTCCAAGGTGGCGCAGCTTGCTGCGCCGCCGAGGGGATTCCGACCCCCCGTACCGCCATCCAGTTCCCGGCGGTCCGCCCGCCGGGAACCGGATGGCGGTAGGGGGGGTCGCGGGGCCCCTGGGGGCCCCTGCAGTGCCCATGCCACTGGCATGGGCACTGCAGGGGCCCCCGTAAGAGGGCCCCTAAATGTATTTCACTGTCTGCTGCGCAGACAGTGAAATACGCGACGGGTGCAACTGCACCCGTCGCACAGCTTCCACTCCGCCGGCTCGATTCCGAGCCGGCTTCATCGTGGAAGCCTCTTTCCCGCTGGGCTGGCGGGCGGCCTGAAGGCGGCCGCCCGCCAGCCCAGCGGGAATGTCAGAATTACCGCCGCGGTCTTTCGACCGCGGAATGGTAACCTGACGGCAGGACTTTGGCGAGCGGCCTCCGCCGCCCGCCAAGGTCAGGATGAGGGCCTAAGTTCTTCATATGGGCACCTACAGGTCCTCGAAGATCCTGATCACCTGTAGAGTTCACCAGGACATCTTATTCCCCCATCATCTTCAACCTCTACTCAAAAATAGCAACATCAAAATTCACAAATATATGCTGATGGCAAGCAACTGTATTTGAAAGGCTCTGTTGCTCTTGCGCCCTACATCTCAAACACTGTCTTCACCTAATCTATACCTGGATGGCTAGCATCTACCCGAAACGTAACCTCGCTAAAACAGAATTCCTGCTATTCATCATTGACTTACCTACAGCCACACCCTTAAAGCAGGGGAACCATGTAACGAGTCCTTGGGACATAATAAAAATTACAACACAATATAAAATGCAGAGTGTCCTGGGGCGACTTATCATCTCAGCTGCAAGGCCTCAACTGATTAAAATCATAACATCACCGTGGTGAATCTAAGGACAGATGTAACAGGTTCAACCTAAGGAGAGGTAATAGTCCTCTATCCCTGTTGTTTTTCACCATCATTAAATAAGGCTCAATCTCCCATGTTGTAGATATCAAAACATGATGGTGAACAGAGGGTTTAGCCAACTTAACCTCCTCTCTGAGTAATAATGACCTCACCCTAAACTAGTCTTTGGCCCACTTCAAATCGCTCTTGACAATACCCTCTGGGTTGTGAAAACCCCCCACTCTACCTAATTTTGTAAAGGTGTCCTTCACATACCTTAACCATGGGATATTTAGGGCATAAGTAGTCTGTAAAAAATATTTCATTTTTAGGCGATTTAAGACCAACTCCTCCTTGGACCATATCCAGATAAAGGCCATCAACTGGCGCAATGCTATAAGATCACTCGGGTACTTAACCCCTAACTCCTCAAGTACAATGAATGTTGATGTACATTGGGGAACACAAAGTAAACGCCTTAGGAATTTGTTCTCTTCAATCTGTAGTTCTCTTGAGCGAAGAAAGCCCCACATATCACTCACGTACAAATCCTTCGATATGCACTTACCTTTGTAACTTTTCGTTAAGGATTTTAGTGGTCTGCTGCCTAATCTTGGCGCAAAACTGAAGACGGCCCCAATAGTCTTTCTAAAACCCATTCTTTTTGCCTGTATCAAAGGTTTCCAACTTAGGTTAGAACCAAACTGCACCCCCAAGTAGGGGAAACTCTGAACTTTAACTAGGGGGCAGCCATTTAAAATAAAAGTCTTGAACTTTCAAGGTTTTGGGGCCAACACCTTAATATATGATTTTGACAAGTTGACTGATAAATCCAAACCTCCTACAAAATTATCAAATGCATTCAATACGGTTTGCAGTCCATTTGCGGTTCTTGTCATCGAGACTGCATCATCCGCATATAACAACGCTTGCAGGGGGCGCAAACCAATTAGTGGGCAATCAGACTTAGGGGGTTATTACAACTTTGGAGGAGGTGTTAATCCGTCCCAAAAGTCACGGTAAAGTGACGGATATACCACCAGCCGTATTACAAGTCCATTATATCCTATGGAACTCGTAATACGGCTGGTGGTATATCCATCACTTTACCGTCACTTTTGGGACGGATTAACACCTCCTCCAAAGTTGTAATAACCCCCATAATATCCTCTAAAGCTTTCTCCAGCCCATTCAAATATAGAGAAAACAGGAATGGGGCGAGAATGCACCCCTGTCTCACCCGGCGTCTCATTTCAAAACTCTTGGAGCAAGCCATTTTCGCTCAGCATCTCACCATAGCCCAAGTATCTAAATGAAGATCCTATAGGAAATAAACAATATTTGGGTCAACCCCCATTTCCAGCGAGATCTTCCACAATTTGTCCCGATTTACCCAGTCAAACACAGCCCTTAAATCCATAAATGCGAGCTACATGGTCTCAGAACGAGCAATGGTGTATTTAATGGCTACCATAAAAAGATTCAGACACTGGTCAATAGTCGACTTACCCTGCTGAAAACCATATTGGCACCCCAATATTTTGTTGTTTTCTTCCGTCCAGGAGTGCATTCTGTCCTGCATACCCTTCAAGACCTTTACTACAGAGTCAATGAGGGAAATAGGCCTGTAGCACTCTGGCCTGCTCGTATCACCTTTCTTAAATACTGGAACAATAGTAGATGAAGCCAAGAAGGCAGAGAGCCCAGCCTCGCCGGAGCGTTCAAAACCAGCATTAACATAGGGGCCCAAACCTCGATGTACAGGACAAGAACATCTGGGGGGATCTCATTGGGACCTGATGCCTTATTCCTAGTAAGGCCCTTAATACCCTATCTTACTTCACCTTAGGTGGAAACGTAATTAGACTTTTCCAGCTGTGCCTCAGCCTCTGCACTCAGGACGGTCTGCGTGGGACAGTTACCCATTTTCTCATAGTGGTCCACCCATTCCTGGGCCGGGATATGATGACATACACTAAGGGCATTTTTCTGGGCGAAGTTGGCCTGATTAATGATTCTCCCAAAAATTGCACTATTTTTTATTGTACTAGATTGTGCCAATTCCTCCCACGCCCTTCTCCTTAAATCCCCCTTCCACCTTTTGAGCTCATCATTATATATACCCCGACACAATATCACATGATCCCTATCTCTAGGAGAAGATTTAAGGGCATTTTTCAAATTACACAAAGCCTTCGAACAACTAGGGTCAAACCATTTCGGGGAATGGTTAAGAGGTCTGGTACAGGCAACAGAGAGAAGGGTTCTGACCTTAACTGCAATAGCTGAAAAAGCAGATAGAAGATCTTCATCTGAGGAAGAAAGCTCTAGACAAATTGCCAAATCATTCGCACAACTATGAAATAGAGACAATACTGAAGAGTCTAGCGCCACTAAAGACCATTTTAAACGTCTCCCTTGGTTCAGGGTCTGAATTTGGAGAGCAACTTGCTGTAACAGAATAGTTTTTATGGCTATCCTGGGACCCCTCATCTTCAACACTAGGGGGTTATGGTCCCTAAAAGGATGAGAAATTATATCAAAATTGATATCTAAAGGAAATAGCGTAACTGAAACAAAAATCTAATTAACAATAGAAGCACAACCTTACCCCCGGCAATCCCATCTTGAGGTACCGTAAGCATGCTCAAAGCGTACACAAGATTGTAATCGCTCAACAACGACATTAATTCTGTACCTTCACAAGTGTGTTCCAAGTGGAGACCTGGATTCAGACGACACCTCCAGAAAGTATTGCTGGTCAAGGCCTGCTCTTTAGAAACCAGACCACCAGGGTTTCCCAACCTACAGGGTTACATGTTAAAATCCCCAACCAACATCAAGTTTGTCATCCTCCCCCTCAACTGTTGCCCCAGCGAAGCCATAAACATAGACAGACTATGAATGCAAGATGTAGTCGGGGACCAGGTTTTTGTCTTTGTAAAAGTTTATCAGAAGTATCTACTGCTGTACGTTCATGTCAATCACAGGCATCCAGTTGGCTCAAAGGAGCACACCAATTGGAGCATTTCATCTCAGGGGGAATAGGCTACGATGGAATACAACCCAATTTTGGGGGTATTGCCGAAGGCCCAGTAAATAAGCTTCCTAGCAGCGGTCTATAAAAAAAATCCCAAGGGCAGAGCCTAAATACTAGAAGACAAAAAACCTTTGCTGGAGTCAGCCAATGCAATCACATGTTCAGCCATATGGGCCCTATTAAAATGAACAACTATACAGTCTCTCTTCAGGGACTTGGGGCCCTTACCCAGCCAGTTCACTCTTCTCATCATATTGATACTATCAAATATAGCTACACCAAAGTTCAAGTGGGAGCCAAACCAATGTACTACTTCGTTCTTCAGCTCCACAAACATTTCAAGGGAGTTACTGGCCAGGGGCAGAACTTTGCCAAGAACAACCAGATACGGGATAGCTTCAGGGGGAGACCAATAATAGGAACACCTGACATTCTGGATTTTATAGCGTCCTCCCCCTGGGACTGTGAAGACCTTGTGCACGTGGGGCCTCCCTCTTCAGGCTCTTTGATAAATCGTTTTCCCAGGCCCCTTCAACCTCGTTCTCTGGGATACTGCCTGAGGAAGGGCAGTTGGCATTAGACCTAGGATTACCTCTTGCAGGCTGATTATCATGCTTTTTAGCGCATCTTACAAGTTTCTGGGCCCACCTCCATTCACTCCACCTCGGATCCAGGGGGTGCTAAGGGATGTAATCCCACCCCAGTGCAATGTCACTGGATGGAGTCCTTGGCAGCAAAAGCAACCCATGCTGCAGGCTGTCTATCAAGCTTTTTAGCATGTCTTACAAGTTGCTGGCCCGCCTCCTTCCACTCCACCTCAGGTTCAGGGGTGCTGGGGTCATAGTTCACCCCACCGTAATTTCACTGGAGGGAGAACTTGGCAGCAAAAGCTTCCTGCGTTGTGGGCTTTCTCACTTTTTAGGGTGTCTTACAAGTTCCTAGCCCCACCTCCATCTACTCCACCTTGGATTCAGGCGGTGCTAAGGGACGTAATCCCACCCCAGTACGATGTCACTGGAGGGAGTCCTTGGCAACAAAGGCATCCTTGGTAGCGGGTTGTCTAACGCCCTTTTTACCCCCATCTTAAAAGTTTCTGGCCCCGCCTCCTTTTACTCCACCTTAGGTTCAGGGGTGCTGGGGGACATAGTCCTACCCCAGCATGATGTCACTGGAGGGAATCCTTGGCAGAAAAAGCATCCTGCTATTCAACTAAAACAACAAGCAACAACTTTCCCAAACCTGGCTCGACAACATGAACCTGGAGGAACTGAAATTTCAACTTTAATCAAATACATAATTAATGTGATTCATCACAGACATGACTTTCATCATCAAGGAATACAATGGCTGTCAAAACAAGACAGCCTGGTACCTGTTATCTGTATTGAACAAATGAAGTAATTCCTCCAGAAAGTGATTTCAAAACTGGTAATCAAACCCTGGTACTCTCACATCTAGGTGGTGGAAATTACCTGCTCCATGGCCTGTCAGACTTCACAAAGGCCCCCCTCTTAGGGGCATCCTACATGTAGCAGCTCACCTCATCAAGGGCCTGAAGAAATATGACCACCTCACCCCCACCGTGATGCAACTGCACACACCATCTTCAAAACCAACCTTGTCATCTACAAAACCATCACAAGCTGCATCTTTGCCAATCGGTCTGATAAGCATGTCACTTCTGGTGGCTCTTCGCACACCAGCAGAATGGAAACGAAGAAGTGCAAAAAACAATGCAACAGACTTTCTCAATCTATGCACCTATGACCAGAACAACAATCCTGTGTCCATTAGGACCAGGTCAACCCTGCTCCAATTTAGGAGTTGACAACTCATTTACCAGCTCCACCTCCTATCACGTTGACTTTACCTTTGCCCTTGTACACTGCTCCAGTGCCTTTTCACTGCGTTTGAACTGTATTAATATATGCATATGTGCATAGATACAAGGGATAGTAAGAAACCCGACACCCATCAATACATTGGCCCTCATTCTGACCTTGGCGGGCGGCGGAGGCCGCCCGCCAAAGTCCCGCCATCAGGTTACCGTTCCGCGGTCGAAAGACCGCGGCGGTAATTCTGACTTTCCCGCTGGGCTGGCGGGCGGTCGCCTTCAGGCCGCCCGCCAGCCCAGCGGGAAAGAGGCTTCCACGATGAAGCCGGCTCGGAATCGAGCCGGCGGAGTGGAAGCTGTGCGACGGGTGCAGTTGCACCCGTCGCGTATTTCACTGTCTGCACAGCAGACAGTGAAATACATTTAGGGGCCCTCTTACGGGGGCCCCTGCAATGCCCATGCCAGTGGCATGGGCACTGCAGGGGCCCCCAGGGGCCCCGCGACCCCCCCTACCGCCATCCGGATCCCGGCGGTCGGACCGCCGGGATCTGGATGGCGGTAGGGGGGGTCGGAATCCCCTCGGCGGCGCAGCAAGCTGCGCCGCCTTGGAGGATTCAATGGGGCGGCGGTACACTGGCGGGAGCCCGCCAGTGTTGCCGGTCCGACCGCGGCTTTAGCGCCGCGGTCGGAATCCCCATTGGAGCACCGCCGGCCTGTCGGCGGTGCTCCCGCGGTCCTCCGCCCTGGCGGTCTTTGACCGCCAGGGTCAGAATGACCGCCATAATGTGTTACCCTAACGAGTAATCCTCACCTCTCTAATGTCAAAATGCTAGTAAAAACGTAAACCCTGGGAAGGTCAATCTGCATTCGGTTGGGGGCTCCAAAGACTGCCCTATCACGTGTCCTTTTCAGGGATAACCTTGAAGCAGCTGGGGGTTCAACAAGCACAGTTTGATGCCACATTTGAAAGCACAGGCAACAGGATTCCACCTCTCAATGAGTTGAGCTTTTTTGGTGGTGGGTGTTCTCAGCAACCCGTCTTACGAGGAGCCTGTGCATTTGCCTGTTGTGATTGGGTACAAATAAGCCCCGGTGCGCAGTGCTGATAAATTTTCTAAGTCTAGGATGCTTTAGTTAACTGTCCACATGGCGAAGTACAGAAGAAGCTTGAATATCCCTGTGGTCTGTGTCCTGGTCTATGTCATAGGACATTTAGGGGGTCATTCTGACCTCGGCGGTAAAAGGCCCTTACCGCCGGTCAGAAGTCCGCCATTCTACCGCCGCGGCCGCGGTAAACCGCCACGGTCATTCTGACCACCAACTGTGAAACCGCCAAAAATCCGACATCCAAGGAAGGCCGCCTCATCAGCGGGCCGCGGAAAACTGGAGATGACCAAACCTCCACCGTCACGCCAACACAAACACGCCCATGCCATTCTGACCCACGAATCCACGCGGCGGTCTTTCAACCGCGGTATTCCATTGGCGGTACACACCGCCGCGCTCAAAATACACACAAGGCTCCAAAACACAGCCACATTGGACAATTTGAAATACGCACACCTGAGACACATACAAACAACACTCCCACACATCCAATCAACTATAAAACACACACCCAAATCACCCACAAACCCCCACTAGTTGGAAATCGGAGCGAAGGCGAGAGCGAGAGAGATAGAGATAGAGAGAGCGAGCACAGCAATAGAAAACCCCAACACACACAGGAACCCAACTTCATCACCCACACCACATCTACGCACACATCACCACATATCACCACGCACATCACCACAAACACCACCCCACACCTCATCCACACCACCCCATGGCACCCCAAAGACACCCAAGGTTTTCGGACCAAGAACTCCGGGTCATGGTGGAGGAAATCATGAGGGTTGAGCCCCAGCTCTTCGGCACACAGGTGCAGCACACCACCATAGCAAGGAAGGCTGAGCTATGGCAAAGGATTGTAGACAGGGTCAACGCTGTGGGACAGCATCCCAGAAATCGGGAAGATATCAGAAAGCGATGGAACGACCTACGGGGGAAGGTGCGCTCGATGATCTCCAGGCACAACATCGCTGTGCAGAAGACTGGCGGCGGACCCCCACCCACTCCACCCCAATTCACAGCATGGGAGCAAGAGGTGGTAAACATCCTGCATCCTGATGGCCTCGCTGGAGTACACGGAGGAATGGACTCTGGTAAGTCGAATCTCAACTACTTCACCCCCCCAACCACCAGCATGCCAACCCCCCCCCCACCCCCAATCTCAACCCCCCAGCACACAACCTCCCTGCCAATGTCTCACCAGCACAACCCACCCTAAACAACACCAACCCCTGAATGCCACCACAAACCATAGACAGCCACCACCAAAGCATGACCATTGCACATACCCATACACCCCCCCCCCAAACCCTCACAACACCTCCCACAAGGGAATGCCAGCACTGGGGGACAAGGGCACTCAAAATGCACACCATGGCACACACAGAAACAATAACCATACTCCTTTACCCCTGCAGGGCCCGAACGCCAACACACCGCCACGGAGGGTCCAGATTTGTCCATCCCACCCCCAGAACAGGCCCCCAGCGAGGACAGCAGCTCTGTCGACCTAGAACCTGACGACCAGCCCGGACCATCGGGGACCTCTGGACAGTCGGTTCCCCACACACAGACACAGGCCACAGCAGACCCAAACCCCTCTGGGAACACCAGCACAGCTCCCACCCAGCGGGCCCATGCCTCTGTCTCGCGGACGCGTCAATCAGCGGTGTGTCCGCCACTACAGGGCACCCAGGCTGACCCAACACCCCAACAACAACAGGGACCTGGGGGCAGTGGTAGTGGGCACACCGTCCAGGGGACAGAGGCCCGGGGAAACAGGGCAACTGGGAGGGCTGCTGTGCGACAGGGGGAAGAGGACAGGCCCAGGGAACCAACTCTCCAAGAGGCCCTCACCACCATCATGGGAGCATATCATCACTCCCAGGAGACGATGGCGACGGTACTGGCCAGGTTCACCGAGATCCAGGCACAGCAGGAGGAACGGTACATGGGGTTCAGCAATGAACTCAGGAACATCGCTACCGCTATGGGGACCATAGTCCAGGCCCTCAACCGGATAGAAACCACATTGCGGGACCATGTGGCACCGCAAAGGGCCCCTGTCACTAGCCAGGAACAGCCTACCACCTCCGCCGGCGCTAGTGGTCAGGAGGCCCCCACAGAACGACGGGCAAACCAGAACCCCACCTCCTGCTGAAGAACAACCACCCCGCAAGAGGAACCTGAGATCTCAAAGGAAGACAGAGTAGGATGCCAAGACCCCCGCCAGCCTAATATCCCCCCAGATGTCATTCCACTGTCCCACAGTGTCACCCTGTCCAACCTTGAACTGCCCCTGCTCCATCCTTCCACAGGCATATGGACAATGCACCTGTGCGACCGAGAACTGGACTCTGCCATGGACATAACTCCACCCTCACCCATCACCGTTTTAATATCATGTACCAATATCTAGCACTAAAAATAAATCACTCATTGCACTGAAATCATTCTGGAGTCAGCCTGTATTATTTACAAATGTATAACACATTACTTATCAATAATGTTCTGTTATTTATGTGATGACAACATACCGATGTCAATAAGCATTAGTCCATGGGCTAACCAAGCAGAAGTCACGCAGTGGGTCATACAGCACTGAAAAGGGAAGGGAAAATCAAACATCAGATTAAAAGAACTGGGGGGAAATACACAAAGTAAAGATGCCGGGGGCTTTCAGTAAATGTTAAATGGCGTGGGTGATTCCTACCTGTGTGCTACTGAAAATACTGTTGGATAACTCTGTCCCTGTTGTCTGGGTCGTCCTCTTCGTCTTCCTCCTCTTCACTCTCCGCAGGCTCCACAGCTGCTTCAACACCACCATCTGGACCATCCTCCTGCAGGAAAGGCACCTGACGTCGCAATGCCAGATTGTGAAGCATACAGCAGGCCACGATGATCTGGCACACCTTCTTTGGTGAGTACATCAGGGATCCCCCTGTCATATGCAGGCACCTAAACCTGGCCTTCAGGAGGCCAAAGGTTCCTTCAATGATCCTCCTAGTTCGCCCATGGGCCTCATTGTACCGTTCCTCTGCCCTGGTCCGGGGATTCCTCACTGGGGTCAATAGCCAAGGCAGGTTGGGGTAACCAGAGTCACCAATTAGCCACACACGTTGTCTCTGTAGCTGTTCCATCACATAAGGGATGCTGCTATTTCGCATCACATACGCGTCATGCACTGACCCAGGGAACTTGGCATTCACATGGGAGATGTACTGGTCAGCCAAACAGACCACCTGGACGTTCATCGAATGGTAACTTTTCCTGTTTCTGTACACCTGCTCATCGTCTTTTGGGGGTACTAAAGCCACATGGGTCCCATCAATGGCACCAATTATGTTGGGGATATGTCCAAGGGCATAAAAATCACCCTTCACAGTGGCCAAATCAACCTCCTCAGGGAATACAATGTAGCGCCGCATGTGTTTCGTCAGGGCAGACAACACTCTAGACAAGATTTTTGAAAACATAGGCTGAGACATTCCAGATGACATGGCCACTGTTGTCTGGAATGAGCCACTTGCCAAAAAATGGAGGACTGACAGAACCTGCACTAGAGGGGGAATTCCTGTGGGTTGGCGGATGGGGGACATCAGGGCTGGCTCCAGCTGGGCATACAGTTCATGTATAGTGGCTCGGTCAAGTCGGTATCGTAGTATGATATGGCGTTCTTCCATTGTCGACAGGTCCACCAGCGGTCGGTACATGCGAGGATTCATCCTTCTCCTCGCAAGTCCCAGCGGACGGTGCCTAGGAAGGACAACATGGAGCACAGAGTCAAGCAAATCACAGGTACGTTCACCACTGCATGCATAGCACACGATTATCTATGTATTGAAAGGCGTGTATGTGTGGCAATGCAAGGCCTAGACCTGTGTGACGCAGTACAAATTATGCCATGTGGGCCCTTGAAATGGCGGCTGCCTGACCTGTGAAGTGGGACAATGGGATGTGAGGTCAATGCGCTGGCGTGGCACACCGTGGCGGTAGGCGGTCGAAGACCGCTATACGAAGCCGCATTGGCTAACATTGAGGCCCATGGGTTTCAGGAGCCAATGACGAGGTGCGCCGGCGGTCGTGGTACGCACCGCCGCGGTACGCACCGCCGCGGGCGTGACCGCCATTTTCTATCTGCTTAATCACTCGAGACCTGATCATCCACAGGAGAGGACCTATACTGCAAGTGCTGCTGTGACCTCGGTCTGGAAGTGACAATGGCTGCTGCGACTGGGGAAAGGGCCCCTGCCTTCACGTCTGAGGAGTTGGAGAAACTTGTGGATGGGGTCCTCCCCCAGTATGCGTTACTCTACGGTCCTCCAGACCAACAGGTAAGTACACTGGGTGCACATTGAATGGGCTATGCCTGTGTGGAGTGGGGTGGATGTAAGTTGGTGGGGTGGGGTGCGAATGAGGAGTGCAACGCACGACAGATGAGAGCATGTGCCATATGGCAAGGTTGGGGAGGGGGGGCCAATCGCATCTAACATGCAGAAAATTGATGATTTTTCCTTCCCACCCTGTACATGTCAAATAGGTCAGCGCCCATCAGAAAGTGGACATTTGGCGTGCCATCGCCAAGGAAGTCCGGGTCCTGGGGGTCCACGTCAGACGGGGCACCCACTGCCGCAAGAGGTGGGAGGACATCCGCCGCGGGACCAGGAAGACCGCCGAGTCACTGCTGGGGATGGCCTCCCAACCTAGGAGGGGTGCCAGTCGTACCCTGACCCCCCTGATGTCCCGGATCCTGGCGGTGGCCTACCCTGATTTGGATGGGCGCTTGAGGACATCACAGCAGACACAAGGGGGTGAGTATCAGCACATTCTGCTATCTCTCTGCGCAGTGGAGGCGTCTGGGTGGGGGAGGAGGGTTGTGGGTGACATTAGGCCAGGGCGCTTTCTGTAGTGTAGTCCTCTCCTTTAGGCATGGCCCTGTGCTCCCGGCCCCCACCTCTGTAGGGTGACAAGTACAGCTATCGATGGTCCAGCATCACACATGTGCGCCTTTGTCGTCTCTAGACCTGTTGTCCTAGTCAGAAGTACTGAGTAGTGTACCCCGAATGCGCGGCTTAGTGCATGAGGCTCCTGTGTCTGTCCTCTCCGCCAACGGTGTTGACATTGCATGCACTGAACCTGGTCTTCGTTTTTCTCCCCCCACCCTTCTTCTTCATCTTCTTGTGCATGTGTGCATTAGCATCATCAGGCGGAGGAGAATTGGCATCGGAGCACGAGGGAGCTGCAAGTCACAAGGCCCCGGTGGGACCAGGAACAGACACCGAGGGCACCAGTGATCCGGAGGGCGAGGGGAGCACCACAACGGGGACCGGTGGTGACACCAGCGACAGCGACACGTCCTCGGATGGGAGCTCCCTAGCGGTGGCGGCAACATCCGGGCCCCCCGCCTCTACAGGTACAGCCGCCACCCAGCGCACCAGCCCCGCCCTCCCAGCAGCCCCTCAGCCTACGCTCCGTGCCCGCTCGCCCAGGAAGGCGGGCGTCTCCTTCGCCCCAGGCACCTCAGCCCCTGCCCCTGTTACCCCTGCTGCCCTCAGTGAGGAGGTCATTGACCTCCTGAGGACCATCATTGTTGGGCAGACTACCTTTTTGAATGCCATCCAGGGGGTAGAAAGGGAGGTGCATCGGAGCAATGCCTACCTGGAGGGCATTCATTCGGGTCAGGCTGCCCATCAACGATCGTTCAATGCTCTGGCCTCAGCACTGACGGCAGCCATTGTCCCTGTTTCCAGCCTCCCTCTTCTGACTGCCTCCAGCCTGTCTCTGTCTCCTGTTCCTCAGCCTATCCCATCCACACCATCAGACCAGCCTGCACACACCTCAACACCCAAGGGCAGCTCATCCAGACACAAGCACCACAGAACCCACAAGCATTCACGCAAGCAACACCCAGATGCAGACATTCCAACAGTCACTACCACCTCTGTGTCCCCCTCCTCCTCGTCTCCCTCCTCCCTCCCTGTGACGTCTACACTCACACCTGCATGCACACCACCATCAGCCAGTGCTTCCATCACCAGCACACCCTCCAGTCCAGTCCGCACACGTGCAGTCACCACCCCCACTACCATTTACACGTCCCCTGTGTCCTCTCCCACTGTGTCTGTCACCCCCTCTTCCAAGACACACAAACGCAGGCAGACACCCACCCAACAGCCATCCACCTCACGACAGCCTCCAGCACAAGCACCTGCACCCAAAGACAGCACACCTGACTCTCCTACAACCACATCCTCTTCCTCCACTCCCATCACCACTTCTCCTACCTTTTACCTTGGTCCTAAGAAAGTTTTCCTTGCTAATCTTGACCTCTTTCCCTCCACTGACCCACCCCCTCCATCTGCAAAGAGTCCCAAGAGCACCTCAGCCACCACCAGCCCAGCTTCGAGTGTCACTGTGGTGCATGGGTTCTGGAGCCCACCCTTTGCCAGCAGTGACACTTCAATCAGCAGCAAGGGGACAGCCAGCCCCCCACCAGGCAAGAGGACCAGGAAGCTAAAGGGCCGCCGTGAGAGGACTGACACGGCTGCCCCCCAAGGAGCAAAGTTCGCCCACTTCACCAGCCACAACATCTAGGGGAGGCAAGGGCCCGAAAGCCCCATCTAAGGAGCGAAAGGGCAGCAGGGCGGAGAAGTCAGCCAGCAGGAGCGCGGAGCAGGAGGGGCCCACAAGCCCCATCCCGGGTGTTAGGAAGAACACCAAAGGGCCCAGGACTCCGTCACCGAAGGGTCCAGCAACAGCACGGTCGGAGGGCGACTGAGCAGGGAGTCCAGGCCAGGTCTGGCTCCCTTGACCTACTGGACGAGCACCGCTGAACAGGGCCCCGCCGTGCAGAAGAGCACCGCTGAACAGGGCCCCGCCGTGCAGAAGAGCACCGCTGAACAGGGCCCCGCCGTGCAGAAGAGCACCGCTGATGAGGGCCCCGCCGTGCAGAAGAGCACCGCTGAAGAGGGCCCCGCCGTGCAGAGGAGCACCGCTCCGCTGGGCCCCGCCGTCTCAAGCACCGCTCCGCTGGGCCCCGCCGTCTCAAGCACCGCTCCGCTGGGCCCTTCCTGTCAAGCACCGCTCCGCTGGGCCCCGCCGTCTCAAGCACCGCTCCGCTGGGCCCTTCCTGTCAAGCACCGCTCCGCTGGGCCCCGCCGTCTCAGGCACCGCTCCGCTGGGCCCCGCCGTCTCAAGCACCGCTCCGCTGGGCCCCGCCGTCTCAAGCACCGCTCCGCTGGGCCCTTCCTGTCAAGCACTGCTCCGCTGGGCCCCGCCGTCTCAAGCACCGCTCCGCTGGGCCCTTCCTGTCAAGCACCACTCCGCTGGGCCCTTCCTGTCAAGCACCGCTCCGCTGGGCCCCGCGTCTCAAGCACCGCTCCGCTGGGCCCCGCCGTCTCAAGCACCGCTCCGCTGGGCCCCGCCGTCTCAAGCACCGCTCCGCTGGGCCCTTCCTGTCAAGCACCGCTCCGCTGGGCCCCGCCGTCTCAAGCACCGCTCCGCTGGGCCCTTCCTGTCAAGCACCGCTCCGCTGGGCCCCGCCGTCTCAAGCACCGCTCTGCTGGGCCCCGCCGTCTCAAGCACCGCTCCGCTGGGCCCCGCCGTCTCAAGCACCACTGGCACAATGACAGTGCCGGATCTGTCTCGAGCTACTGTTCACGGTTCACTGTGCCCACCATGCCTCCTCCTTGACCGGTGGAGACTGTTATCCACCTGATGGACTGTGGCTTTGCACTCCCCAGGATGGCAGAGTGGGCAAGCCACCCACTGTAGAGACTTGAGAGACTGTGGCTTTGCACTCCCCAGGATGGCAGAGTGGGCAAGCCACCCACTGTAGAGACTTGAGAGACTGTGGCTTTGCACTCTCCAGGATGGCACAGTGGGCATGGTGGCCCCTTCGTGGATCTGGCGTCGTGGACTCATGTGGCTGTGGTGCCCCCCCCTTCCCTTCCCCCTGAGGTGCCTGTAGTTTTTTCATCAGATGCCCCTGCAGTGTTCTCTCCAAAGGACTCAGGTCTCCTGTGTGGGCTTTGCCCTTGTGTTGATACACTTTGGCCCACGGACACTTGGAATATCGTTAGATGTGCAGGACTTATTGCCTCGGTTTATAGTATGCACTGGATATTGAATTGTTTTTTTTTTATTGTTATTGCTATTTGACCGTGACTTATCAGTGGTTTTTATTTCCCATAAATTTCGAGTCACAATTTAATTATGTCCTTGCTTTTTTTACGGGGGTTTGGGTGGTGTCACTGTGACTTGTTGCTCTGCATTGGTGTGTACATGGTTTGGGGGGGTGGGTGTATTGCGTATGTGTGTGCACGTAACCTTTCGTCCTCCCCCCTCCCCTGTGTCGTAGGTGCAGTACTCACCGTTGTCGTCTGTGCCGGCGTTCGTACTCGTGGTAGATGAGCAGGTAGACGAGAGCAGGTAGGATGTTTAATTCGGGTTCCATGCTGTCCTCCTTCCTCGTGGAGTGCGTAGAGGTGCGCGTTTTCCCGTTCGTAGTCTGTTTCCGCCGTGTTTTTATCGGCGGTGCTCCCGCCCCGGAAAAGGTGGCGGATTGGCCGGTCATAATAGTGTGGGCGGTACATTGTCTGCCGCCTGTCTGTTGGCGGTGACCGCCGCGCTGTTTGTCGGTCCCGCCGTGGCGGTCGGAGTGTTAATGTGGCGGGCTGTGTTGGCGGTTCCCGCCAGGGTCAGAATTCCATTTTTTGGACCGCCGGCCTGTTGGCGGGTTGGCCGCCGCTTTATCACCGACCGCCAGGGTTAGAATCACCCCCTTATTGTGTTTACTGTGTTATTGAAAACATGATCATCATGGAAGATTTAATTTGTGACGTTAGGTGTGATGTGTGGAGTCATGAGCTAAACACTGGGGCATTGCGGGCCCGATTACAACCTTGGCAGATGGGATACTCCATCACAAACGTGACGGATATCCCATCCGCTTCATTACAAGTTCCATTATATCCTATCAAACTTGTAAAACGGGGGGCGGGATATCCATCACCTTTGTGATCAGGCCCTGTAAATGTGTTCTGATCAGCGCTTGAATTGTAAAAGTGAGATTGCCGGTGCCCAAGGCTCTGCTTCAAAGCCTGCGGTTGGACACTACGAGGTCTTGGTTTTGGGTGCATTTGAATGTCGGCGCACCCAATTTCAAGACCTTCATGGCTCTTTAATCCACTACCAGACACTCGCTGCTTCTTTATCTCTTGCAGGTTCCTGCTTCTCCCTTAATGATGTTTTTTCTGTCTTTCTGCTTTGTTCATTTTTCCTTCTTTTGCTCTCAATAAATGTCTGATGCAGTGCCAGTCTCTAAAAATAAGTGCTTGTGGCGCTCACGAGCACCCATCGGTTCAAAATAAGCACAGCTTAATTTACCTGGTGAATTTGGTGAGGTTTTATGTTTCCAACATGAACCATAAATTGTCTTGAACTGGATTGTTTTGGGGTATATACGTGTGATGAAAGTGGCGAGAGTCATGGTTGACATGGTTATTCCATTAGGAAGTATTTTATGTTTTTCTAGTAATTTTGGCACTGTTTAACAGATCTGCTTGAAAATTTATGAAAAAGTAACCTACTTTTGGTGGATATTGCTACATTTCACATAAAAGGACTATGAAACGGAGGATGGACAGACCATCACAAAACAAGGACCCTGTCACCTTGCTTTGTGATTTGATGTAAATCTACTGAGCAAAAATTTTGGGAAATTCTTCAGAACCTGAAGGTTAGAAAATCCCTAGAAATAAATGCTTCTGGGCTTTTTGGATCCAATATTCAAATCCAAATCTTATTGGATGTGAGTAGTTGAACATTTTGCTTCATCGCCAATTTCCATTGTCCATGAATGTGCAGACTCGGGGGGCAAGGTGAGTGCACTCCAAATGCAGGTGTCAGGTGGTTCCATTTCACCAGACTAAGTAGGACCAACCAAAGGCCGTGTCTGAAGTCCCTGGGACTAGGAGAGTGTGCACTGGTCATGCCAGACTCTTCACCTATGCAAAGAATCCTATTGTCGGCATGAGGGGGGTCTGCGGACGGGGGGTATTAGCACAGGGTCAGGTCAAAAGTCAGGTCCTGTGCTTATACCCCACTAAGTCATGCGCTACAAGCAGATTAGCTACCAGTCAACCCGTCAGAAAGCGCCTTTGTGGCTCCTTAGGGCTAGGAAAGCACTATACAAACGCCGTAATACCATGTAAAAAAAGTTACGCACATAAATTTCACTATTACTTCTATTCTCTTTTGTTAGTCATATCTAATTTATGCATGTGTGCATTACTACTGTTTTGTCAGAGTAAATCTCGTTCATACCAGCGAAAGCTTTCTGAGTAGGCCCCGTTGGCTCATGGGATTCCATGATGAAATCAATGCCGCCCTTGTCCGTGTGAGCGCCGTGGTAACTGTAAACTGTGCCGCAAAGCGAGCAAGCAACTCGCTGAGTCATCGAATTTTACCTGAACTCGCAAAACATTGTCCTGTAGAGATAAGAAATGGAACAGCAGCCAAGGAGATAGGAATATGAGAGAAAGGGGCAAAAGGACGACGGCGATACAGGCAAGAGCAAGGAGCAGAGAGAGTGCAAAGGTCAGAGCGCCGCCCAAGCCCGGGGATTGTGTCCAGATGTTGCTGCTGTTTGTAGAAGAATTCACTAGCCAGCAAGACATAGGAAGCAATGTTAAGGGTCTCAAAAGTCAAATATGTGCTTTGGCGACCGCATAATGGCTTATTTTAAAATGTACAAAGCCCCTATTGGAATTTGATAACGTTACCGAATCGCAATTTTGGTTTTAGAATAAATACGGAATTGGTATTTGGTAGGGGCGTGTAAAGAGCATACTTTCCGGATACATACTTGTTAACTTATGTATTAATATTTTGCAACCATAACCCAGTCGCAAAACATACAATGTTTACCACCAAATCGGAAGTGGTGGTAAGCATTGACAAACGGGGCACCTTCCTCTTTGTGAATGTCAACAAAAACATTTATTTTTTTATGAGCAGCCAGTGGTATTTGGGACCACTGCCAGCTTGCAATTTTTTTAAATATAAGTATTCATTTCCCCCTTTTTTAATGTATCCTGTTTTTCTTTTGGGTAAACAGGCTGCATTGCCTGCTGACTCCAGCAGACCACCATGCATGTGACTTTAACCAATCGTATAGGGTCTCAATTTGCGACCTAACTCATGCATGTTAATGAGGTAGGTCGAATTGTGACCCCAGTACGAATCGGTATTTTGTGAACCAACCTAGTATAATACCTTGGTTGATTAATAAAATGCCAATGCATTTGATAGAAGTCAAAGTAAAAATTACTCCCACTTTTACCTAATCCATTGGAATAGATTCCTAATACAAAATCACAAATTATTTGTTGAAATAGTAAAGTAGTCCCCCCTTAAAAAATCCAACATTTTCCTCAATGTGATTAAGTTTGTAGTTGAAATAGTAAATTTCAGTTCCCCAAAGTCCAACGCTTTCCCCAATGTGGCTATGTTTTTCATCAGGAATAGTAAATGATACATCCATAAACTTTTGTATGTTTACATAAAGGGTCACAAAATGTATGTTTTCAATATTTTTTGGCGATGTTTGTGTATGTCGATATTGATTATGCCTACATAGTGTCATACAACCAAATCTGATCTAGTATCCTTTTTCAACAAATATCTAATATCTTTTTAGATGTGTCTAATTTTGCACTACAGATTCTATTTTTATTCTTAATGTTTGCAATCATTATGGTGGTCATTACAACCCTGGCAGTCAGTGTTAAAGCGGCGATAAGACCGCCAACAGGCTGGCGGTAAAAAAAATTGAATTACGACCGTGGTGGAAACTGCCAACATAGACAGCCACTTTGACACTCCGACCGCCACGGCGGTACAAACAAACACAGCAGCGGTCACCGCCAACAGATAGGCGGAGGACAATGTACCGCCCACAGAATTACAACCCACCAATCTGCCACCTTTTCCGGGGCGGATTCACCGCGAACAAAAACACGGCGGAAACAGGACTTCGAAGGGAAAACGCTCACCTCTGCACACCCCACGAGGAACCAGGACGCCATGGAACCAGAGCTCCAGATTTTTCCAGCCTTTATCTTCCTGCTCCTCTACCAGGAGCACGAACGCCGGTGGCGAAGACCACGGTGAGTACTGCACCTACGACACAGGGGAGGAGGGAGGGAAAAACAGTGACACACACACGCAACACCCCCACCCCTGCCCTCACCCACTACAACGCACATGCTAATGCATCATGATACATCACAGTTACACCCCCAACTCCCCCTGGAAGAATGCAAGGACAAAAGGAAATGAGTCGAAAAATTGTGATATATTCAATTACAGACATCCAAAATATTTACAAATATATACATTTATACTATATACAATTAAATACACCAAGAACACAAGTCAAAGGGAGTCCACCATCATAGTCCGTGGATCACTGGGCCCAAAAGGCATGGGCGAGGCCCACACAAGATACCCGAACAAGACGAGAGAACACTGCAGGGGCATCTGATAGAAATAAAACAGGCACCTCAGGGGGAAGGGAAAGGGTGGGCACCTCAGCCGGTTGAGTGCACAACGCCAAATCCACAAGGGGGTCCCATGCCCACTGCTCAATCCTGGGGAGTGCAAAGCCACAGCCTCTCAAGTCCCTACAGTGGGTGGTTTGCCCACTGCCATATCCTGGGAGTGCAAAGCCACAGTCTCTCAAGGCTCTACAGTGGGTGGGTTGCCCACTGTTCAATCCTGGGGAGTGCAAAGCCACAGTCTCTCAAGTCTCTACAGTGGGTGGTTTGCCCACTTCTATATCCTGGGGAGTGCAAAGCCACAGTCTCTCAAGTGGATGTCAATCTCCACTGGTTCTGGAGGGGTCTTTGTGCCCAGAATGCTTCATCCTGCCAACGACTGAAGTAGTGGATGTCAATCTCCACTGGTTCTGGAGGGGGCTTTGTGCCCAGAGTGCTTCATCCTGCTTGTGGCGGCCTCAGTAGCGTCAGAGCTTTTCGCGCTCATGGGCCTGCGGTGCTTGTGGCGGCGGTGTCCTTGGCAGCGGGGCTGCTGGCGGTCGCCTCCTGGGCAACGGGGCTGCTGCTGGCGGTCCTATCTGGGGCAGTGGGGCTGCTGGCGGTCGCCTCCTGGGCATCGGGGCTTCTGCTGGTGGTCCTGTCTGGGGCAGTGCGGCTGCTGGCGGTCGCCTCCTGGGCAGCGGGGCTGCTGCTGGCGGTCCTGTCTGGCGCAGTGTGGCTGCTGGCAGTCGCCTCCTGGGCAACGGGGCTGCTGCTGGCGGTCCTGTCTGGGGCAGTGTGACTGCTGGCGGTCGCTGAAGATGTATTGCATGCAGGTGTGAGTGGAGACGAGACAGGGAGGGATGAGGGAGACGAGGAGGAGGGGGACACAGTGGAGGCAGTGGATGTTAGTATGTCTGCATGTGTCTGATGCTTGCGTGAGTGCCTGTGGGATGTGTGGTGCTTATGTTTGCCTGAGCTTCCTTTGTGTGTTGAGGTGTGTGCATGCTGGTCTGATGGTGTGCTTGGGATAGGCTGAGGTACAGGGGTGTGGGTCTGGGTGGAGGAAGTTGGAGGGGGGAGGCTAGAGACAGGGACAATGGCTGCCATCAGTGCTGAGGCCAGAGTCTGAAAAGCTCGCTGAAGGGCTGCCTGACCAGAATGAATGCCCTCCAGGAATGCATTGGTTTGTTGCAACTGCCTCTCTACACCCTGGATGGCATTCAAAATGGTAGACTGCCCACCAGTAAGGGACCTGAGGAGGTCAATGGCCTTCTCACTGAGGGCAGCAGGGGTGACAGGGGCAGGGGCTGAGGTGCCTGGGGCAAAGGTGATGCCCACCCTCCTGGGTGAGTGGGCACAGGGCAAAGGCTGAGGGGCTGCTGGGAGGGCGGTGCTGGGGGGGGGGAGTGGCGGCTGTACCTGTAGATGTGGGGGGCACAGATGGGCCCACTACCGCAAGGGAGCTCCCATCAGAGGAGTCTGTATCGCTGGTGTCAGATCCTGTCCCCACCGTGGAGCTCCCCTCGCCCTCCGTCCCACTGGTGAATTCGGAGTCTGTAGTCTCGCCCTCCAGGGCCATGTGGGATGCAGCTCCCTCCTGCTCCGGTGCCACTGCTTTTCCGCCTGATGATGCTAATGCACACAAATACAGGGAGACCACAAAAAGGGGGGGAGACAGAAGAAAGACATGTTGAGTGCATGCAATACCGCTACCATTGGCGGACACGACAGACACAGAAGCCCCCTGCACTATGCCGCGCACTTGGGGTCCACTATTTAATCCCTGGGACATGGCTTACAAGGCTATGTCCGATTTCTGCACACATGGATGTCACAGGAGCCTGACTAGGTGTAGTTGGCACTGTACCCAGGTGGGGTGGGGTGCCACAGGGTCTTCGTGAAAAAGGGGACTTGACTAGCAAACTCGCCCTGGCCTAGGGGAACCCACAGCCCACCTCCCCCACCCAGACACCTACAATGCGCGCTGAATCAGGTGAATGAGAGTTTACTCACCCCCTTGTTGCTGCTGTGATGCCCTCAAGCGCCCATCCAACTCAAGGTACGCCACCGCCAGGATCCCGAACATCAGGGGGTCATGGTGCGACGGGCACCCCTCCCACGCTGGGCCTCCGCCGTCTTCTTGCTCCAGCGGCGAATGTCCTCCCATCTTTTCCGGCAGTGGGTGCTCCGTCTGTGGTAGACCCCCCAAGGTCCGGACGTCCTTGGTGATGGCACGCCAAATATCCTTCTTCTGGTGGGCGCTGACCTACAGGAATTGTACAGGGGAAAAAGATAAGTTATTACCAACCGCACCGTCACAGTCATTGGCCCGCATCCCTACCTTTGCCATGTGGCACATGCACTCACCATCGTTTCATGCATGCCTCATTCTCCCCCCCCTATCTTTCATCCACACCACTCCACACAGGCATTGCCCACACAGCATGCTCCCAGTGTACTTACCTGTTTGTCTGGAGGACCGTAGAGTAGCGTGTACTGGGGGAGGACCCCATCCACGAGTTTCTCCAACTCCTCCATGCTGAAGGCAGGGGCCCTTTCCCCAGACGCACAAGCCATTGTCTCTTCCAGGCTGAGGTCATAGCAGCACTTGCAATGTAGGTCCTCTCCTGTCGAAGATCAGGTATCGAGTGATTGAACAGATAGAAAATGATGGTCACGTCCGCGGCAGTGCGTACCGTCACCGCCGGCATACATCGTCATTGGCTCCTGGGACCCATAGGAACCAATGTCAACCAATGCAGAATTGCGCCTCAGTCTTCGACCGCCTACCGCGACGGTGTACAACTCCAGCGCAGTTACCTCATATCCCATTGTCCCACTTTACAGGTCAGGCAGCCGCCATTTCAGGGGCCCACATGGCTTTATTTTTAACTGCGTCACACATACCTAGGCCTTGGCTCAACACTCATACAGGCAAATTTCGGTTTATGAATAGTTTTCTGAGTAAGCTGAGTTGGTTGACTCTGTGCTCGCTGTTCTCCTCCATAGGCACCGTCCTCTGGGGCATGTGAGGAGATGGCGGCATCCTCCGGTGTACAGACCGCTGGTGGACCTGTCGACAATGGAGGAAAGACATGTGATCATCACCTACAGGCTTGATCGTGCCACAATCCTGGAACTGTGTGCCCAGTTGGAGCCAGACCTTATGTCAGATATCCGCCATCCCACAGGAATCCCCCCTCAAGTGCAGGTGCTGTCAGTACTCCATTTCCTTGCAAGTGGGTCATTTCAAACAATAGTGGCAATAGCATCAGGGATGTCCCAGCCTATGTTTTCCAACGTGTTGTCCAGAGTGTTGTCTGCCCTGCTGAAACACATGCGGAGCTACATCGTTTTCCCTCAGGTGGAGGATTTTCCTACAGTGAAAGGTGACTTCTGTGCCCTGGGACATATCCCCAACATCAGAGGTGCCATTGATGGGAAACATGTGGCCTTGGTCCCCCCGTAGGAGTGAACAGGTGTACAGAAACCGGAAGAGTTACCATTCAATGAATGTGCAGATGGTGTGTTTGGCAGACCAGTACATCTCCCATGTTAATGCCAAATTCTCTGTCTCAGTGCATGGCGCTTACATCCTGCGGAATAGCAGCATCCCTTATGTGATGGGGCAACTCCAGAGGCACCGTGTGTGGCTATTAGGTGAGCACCTGGAACCAAATCAGTGGGAATAGTTGTCTGGGTCTGGGGATATCCCTAAGAGTTAGTGTGTGTCTAACAGTTGTCCCTCGCCATTTGCAGGTGACTCTGGTTACCCCAACCTGTCATGGCTACTGACCCCAGTGAGGAATCCCAGGACAAGGGCAGAGGAACGCTACAATGAGGCCCATGGGCGAACTAGGAGGATTATAGAGCGGACCTTCGGCCTCCTGAAGGCCAGGTTCCGGTGCTTACATATGACAGGTGGTTCCCTATTCTACTCACCAAAGAAGGTGTGCCAGATCATCGTGGCCTGCTGTATGCTTCACAACTTGGCTTTGCGACGACAGGTGCCTTTTCTGCAGGAGGATGGTCCAGATGGAGGTGTTGTGGCAGCTGTGGAGCCTGTGGACAGTGAAGACGAGGAAGCAGAAGAAGAAGACATCAACAACAGGAACTCGGTGATCCTGCAATACTTCCAGTGAGACACAGGTAAGAAGACAAACCTGCCTGCTACATGTACTTTAACACTACTACCTCTCTATTGTCTGTCCTTTTCACCCAGTGTATGGTCACTGAGTTTTCACTTTCCCTTATGATTTCACAGATGTGGGTCCCACTGTGTGACATCTGCTTTGTTTCCTCATGTACTAGAGCTGTGTGACATAGGTATGTTGACATTACATTTGAAAGAGGATTTTGTCACTGTAGTTGCTAATACACTAACTCGAAATCACAGACAGACTCCAGATTGTTTTGTGCTTTAAGGGTGTTTATTTAAGTGCTCAATATTGGAGGGGGTTGTAAAATGGTGAGGGGTGATGGTGGAGGAACGTCCATGGCAGAGTCCAAGCTATTAGTCTTACAGGTGTATTGTCCAAAGGGGCATAGGAAGTGAAGCTGGGGCAGTTTGAGGATGGAGAGGGTGACAAGGTGGGACAAAAGGATGACAATCAGGGTGGTCTCATTTCTTGGCGGGGGTCTTGGCATCGTTCTTTGTCTTTGTCCTGGATCTCAGGGACCGTTTGCGGGGTGGTTCTCCATCTGCAGGGGGTGTGGTGCTGGTGCGGTGGTCCTGTGGCAGTGCCTCCTGTCCACTAGCGCCGGCGGAGGTGGTGGGCAGTTCATCGTCCAGGCTAGTGTCTGGGGCCCCTTGTTGTGCCACAGTGTCCCTCCTGGCGTTGAGGACTTCCTTCAGCACCCCTACGATGGTGCCTAGGGTGGAATTGATGGATTTGAGTTCCTCCCTGAAGCCCAAATACTGTTCCTCCTGCAGCCGCTGGGTTTCCTGAAACTTGGCCAGTACCGTTGCCATCGTCTCCTGGGAATGATGGTAGGCTCCCATGATGTTGGAGAGGGCCTCGTGGAGAGTGGGTTCCCTGGGCCTGTCCTCCCCCTGTCGCACAGCAGCCCTCCCAGTTCCCCTGATTCCCGGGGCCTCTGTCCCCTGAACCATGTGCCCACTGCACTGACCCCAGGTCCCTGATTGTCTTGGGTTGGTGGGTTTGCCTGGGGTCCCTGTAGTGGTGGACATACTGCTGATTGACGTGTCCTGGGGACAGAGGTATGGGCCCGCTGGGTGGGTGCTGTGATGGTGTTTCCAGAGGGGGGAAGCTATGTGGTGGCCTGTGACTGTGTCAGGGGAACCGACTGTCCTGAGGTCCCAGATGTGCCGGGCTGGTCGTCTAGATCCAGTTGGACAGAGCTGCTGTCATGACTGTGGGCCTCTTCTGTTGGTGGTGTGGACATGTCTGGACCCTCCTGTCCGGTGACGTTGGGTAGGGGTCCTGCATGGGTGTAAAAGCATGATTATTGCATCTGTATGTGCCATGGTGTGCAATGGGTGGGTGACCGTGTTCCCGAGTGCTTGCATTCCTGTGTGGGACCTTGTGTGATGATGGTTTAGGGGGGTGTATGGGTATGTGCAGTGGCCATGCTTTGGTAATGGGTGTCCATGCTTTGTTGTTGCATGCAGGGCTTGGTGTTGGGATGGGTGGTTTGTGATATTGGGACATTTGTGAGGAGTTGGAGTGATGGGGGTGAGGGCGAGGGTGGGGGTATGTGATGGCATGCAGGTAGGGTGGGGGATATAGTATTAAAGATTTGACTTACCAGAGTCCATTCCTCCAGCTACTCCTGCGAGGCCCTCAGGATGCAGAATAGCCAAGACTTGCTCCTCCCATGTTGTTAGTTGTGGGGCAGGAGGTGGGGGTCCGCCGCCAGTCCTCTGAACCGCAAGGTGGTGTCTTGAGACCATGGAGCGCACCTTCCCCTGTAGGCCATTCCACCTCTTCCTGATGTCATCCCTGTTTCTTGGGTGCTGTCCCACTACGTTGACCCTGTCCACTATTCTTCGCCATAGCTCCATCTTCCTAGCTATGGAGGTGTGCTGCACCTGTGCTCCGAATAGCTGTGGCTCTACCCGGATAATTTCCTCCACCATGACTCTGAGCTCCTCCTCAGAAAACCTAGGGTGTTTTTGCCGTACCATGGGGGGTGTGGGTGATGTGTGGGTTGGGGGGTGTTGTGATGTGTGGGGTGATATTTAGTGGTGTGTTGTGTGAGGTGCATGGATGTTATGTGGCTGATGATGTTGAGTGCCTGTGGATGCTTGTTTGTAGATTGTGGTGTCTCTCTCTGGCCTTCTTTCGGAATTTTGGGTAGTAGGGGTTTGTGGGTGATGTAGGTGTGTGTTTTATATTGTATTGGGTGTGTGGGAGTGGTGTGTGTATGTGTATCAGGTGTGTGTATTTCGAATTGTCCAATGTGGATGTGTTTTGTAAGAGTGTTTGTATTTTGAGCACGGCAGTGTGTATCGCCAATGGAATACCGTGGTTGAAAGACAGCTATGTGGATTCGTGATAGTGTGGGCGTATTCCTGTTGGCGTGACAGTGGAGGTTTTGTTTTTGCCAGTTTATCACTGACCTTTGGTGTGGTGGACTTGTGTGGGTGTCTAAATTTTGGCGGATTCCGAGCTGTGGGGCATAATGACCGTGGCGGAATTCCGCGGCCGCAGCGGTGAGTTTGCGGTCTTCTGCACGGCGGTAAGCGGCTTTTACCACCAATATTGTAATGAACCCCTATATCTCTTTTAATGCAAGGGCTAAGCAGGATTTAAGTGTTTTTGGGAAAAGAGATAGTGTGATCATGTATTATAAGAAATAACATGATAAGGATAAACATGATAAAGGTTTTGCAGGCTACCTCATAGTGAGTTTATAAAGGAACTCAACCTATGGTCTTTTCCCTCTACGAGGTAGTGGAACTCCTTGTTGACTTGCAATACCCTTATAATATATAGTATGGGGGTTCTTTATTCCATATATAATGCACCACATTTATTGCCAGTATAGGACCAACAACATACATTTTAAATTGTGCCTATATGGCAATACAACTTTTTTAGATGTTGATGAATACAATGATGATGCACTAAGTTAATTACATTTAACTTTGATGAATATTAAATATGAAATGCAGTAATTTACAGAAGAAAAGACAAACAGCTTAAATGTTTCCATTGGACCTGGTAAACAAATTCCATGATCTACATGAAAAAAAGTATGCATTCTTACAAGTCTGTAAGTACTGGAAATAATAATTACTTATTTGAACAAAAAGACAAGGAGAGGAGACCTTTTAAATATCCACAAATAAAACTGGTTGTAAAAGTCTCTCTTCATTCTATTGTGACTCATACCAGAATAAGCAAAAATGGAGAAGGATTGGAGCTGAAGCAGAGAAATGAGATAAGAAGGGAGTATGAAGGTGCAAAGAAAGAAAAAAGAAGGAGAGCGAGGAAGAGGGAGATAATGAAAAAATTGAAATATTAGCAAATGCAGAGGGCACCCCCAGTGAACAATTCAAAAGAATGGACCATGGCCTGTGGCTTAGCATCTGTCTGGCTCTTTGACTTCACCCCGCTTATGGTTTTGCAGAACCTATGAGTTACCATTCTAGGCTGAATTAGCAGACGTGCAAGCTTTGTGACAGCGAGTTTTGCAAATTACAATTTTTCTTTTTTAGTCCTCATATTAGAGAATCCTGAACTAAACTAGATGAAAAAAAGACAATCAACAGTGCAGCTATGCATAGTACAGGGCCTATGCAGTGAGCAGTATTGATATTGTAAATGACATGGTGCCCCTTGGGACATCATGGCTTTGTATAGCAGTTTGCTACTGTTACCAGCTCAAAGTTATTCACTTGAATGAATGGTTGAGAGTACACAACAGGATTGCAAGCAGTGGCCATAAGTTAAACACAGATTCCTGGAGTGGATGCATTAGTTCACTGAGACCCAGTCTATGGTTACTAGCACTATGTTTGACAAATGGATAACTTGTCAGAAGCAAGTACCTGTGTGACTAGTACTTGAATGGCAAAGTATAATTATAGTGATGTTCGAATAGACCTCTGTCACATCATCAGAAAGCTGAAGTTGAGAAAATATTTTAAACTAAAGGGCTTGCATAATACTCTCATTAACATAGCATGAGCTTACATCGGAGCTGGATCATGAACATTGGGGAGACTGATACCCTTATCAATCGATGTGAACTAGAAGGCAGTGTAATGGAAGGGAGTGATCAAATAGTGGCTTTGAATGAACTGGGCATACAAACTGATAAGACGTATTTGAGTCCTTTTAAACCGAAATCCACTGTCCTCCCTAATATGGGACATGGTTACAAGGGACTTAGTGAAACCTTGCTCTACGGAACACATTTGGGAAAAGGACAATTTGACAAGAAAGTAGAGATACGCCCTGAAATGACTAAGAAAGGGACGAATATAGAGATTAAGCCCTTTGACAAGGGTGGAAACATCATTTTTTGGGACATAAAAAAATACAGGGCAGAAGCCTTGAAGCAGTTAACTACAACTGGCTGTTATTAACCTGTTTTTTCAAGTGTACATAGAGAAACCAAGGGGTCTTTCATTATATGTTGTTGAATTGGAGAGATTCAGGCCTAATTAGTTTTGAGGAATACAGATTTCTGAGGGTTGATGATCTGGTTAATCCATCCTTATATCTGCTACCACAATTCATAAACATTTACAAGATCTCCCAGGGCACCCTATCGTCTCCTCAAATTCTAGTCTTCTCCAGGATACTGATATTTACCCTGACAATTTCTTATCTCCCATAGTTAGAGGTTTGCCATCTTATTGCAAGAATACTATTGACATCTTAAGCAAGATTCATGGCATTCACTAGGAAAGTAGTTACCAAATGTTTACAATTGATGTTGCTTCACTTTATACTTGTATGAATCATCAACTAGGCATGGAAGCATGCAGACAATTTTTGAAATTACGATCAGTACATTTTTTGGAGCACATCGAGATGCTGTTGATCTTGATTAACTTCTGCTTAAACAACAACTTGTTTTTAGTTGAGAGGCAATTTTACAGACAACTGTCTGGTAAAGCTAAGGGCACCTGCCTTGCCCCAAGTTACGCTAACATCACCTGTCCTTTCACTCTGTATTTTGTTGATATGTGATGGATTGTGTTAAGACAAGATAAATGCATTTATTTATTTATTCAAATGTTTGCCTATGTGCATATGTGTTTCATTGGTAGTTTGTTTGACCATAAAGGGGATCTGTAATGCTATCTGTATTTAACCACGGACTCCATCTTGACTACTGACTCCATTTTGTGTTTAGCTTAGCTTCAGATGCCATCATATCAATGGCACAGGTATTTTTCCACAAAGCTTGTTTTCTACACAACCTGTTTTTGCTTCTTCTCACCAGCAACGGGTTGCACCGTGCAGGAACATAACATGGGTGATGTGGACGTAGACATGATAAGAGAGTCTCAGCCTGGGAATGGTTTCATTGTTTTCACTACAGAAAAGTATAGCTCCTCTGCCTCTGGAATGCGCATCGTGGCACAGCCCATTCCTTTTCATGTTTTCTACACAGACCAAGTACAGCCAGCTCTTGAATTTCATAACTTACGTGAAAGGAGGGGTAGGTTGCCAGAACCTTCCTCTTCGGTTTGTTTAATGTATATAAGGTAGGGAAGCTTAGTGCTGGGGCAGAAGGAATTCATTTTGGGGGGTGAATGCACTGCCCAAAACAAAATCCCATCAGGAAAGTTTTCTTCTGTCTTGGCTGTCCAGGGTTCCTCAGCTTGACATTGGCAAGGATGATGTTGGATTCGAGCCCCATGGTGATGCATTTTTATTCGTAATTATCTAGCTTCGCTGTGCACTGTTGCTACATTGTACTTATTATGCCTGACATTGTTTAACTGCTGTGCATATTTTTTGCATTTACAAATGTTTTACTGCATTCAAGTTAAATGCTCATGTTCGTATTTCCGTGTACTTTATTTTGATATCCGGGAAGTGCCTTAATAAATAAATTACTCAAAGTGGAGTGCTATATTCTTTAACATTTCTTTCCTCTTAGTTTGAAGCAAAGCAGAACAGGATCGAAGTGTTGTACTTCCCTATGGTGGAAAAAATGTTTGTTTGCAAATTGATCTGACAGAACCATTACATGACGTACTTTTCTTGACCCAGGTTCTGTGGAACAGAGAGTAACCCCATATGTTAATGTGTATGAGACTGACATAAAAATATTATGGATCCGGACCTGAAAAATTATCAATGCCCCCACACACAGGGAGAAAACTTTGTGCCTTATGGGGCCATTGATGTTTCTTTGCAAAAATAACCCCAGCTTTGGGGGTTTGTTTCTGCAAGAGAAAAAAATAATATTGTGGGGGAAATAAACAGAGAAAATCATAAGCACTTTACAGTCCCTGAAAGGGGTCACAATTCTATCTCTAAAAGAAGAGAAGCCCAAGAAAATCACGTTCGCTTCATCTTGTGGAATAAACTGGCGCTTTCTAATCATTAGAAATGTGTTGTCATTAGAAATAAAAAGGGGAAATACAGAAATACTCCAGCAGCATTAATAAGCAGCTATCACCTATTTAATCAACAGGCATGCCTGTGTGGAAGGTATTTTCTCAAACAGCATCACTTTGTCATATTTTTTAATTCCTTGAAAGTAAATTCTTTCCTTGATTTCAATCCACCAAAGAGCTTCCTCTCTTTTTCAGTGATAAAACCAATATCAGGTTTGTTTAATACAAAATCATATCTCGTAAACTTTGAAGTCAGTAAATTTAACAGTACCTCCTCCTTGAGTTTTCTCAACTCATTCACGGACATTCTAGAGCACATGCTATTCCACAAAATTTCAAAAATTAAAGTCTCAGTAGTTCAAAATAAATACATAACAGGGACAGTTTATACTACAATCATTTTCATAAAAAGATATCTACTGCAATAGGATCCATATAGTAAACCCAACACTCAAATTCAAATTCAATCTCTCTTTAATGAGACTGGCATTAGCAATTTGCGTTGTATTTCTCATGAACCAAACGCTTCATTATTCAAGCATTTCATTATCTCAAATGTTCACTGTATCTTGAATCCTGCAAACATGTTTATTTTACACAGAATATTAAGCGAGGGTAGTTAAATGCAGAGAGCTTGTGAAAAGTCTTAATATACAGAAAGAAGGGCAAACTGAACTCTGTGGTTTCACCATGTATGACAAAATATCATCCACTTGAACAGAGTACTTTGTCTCCAAACTAAAATCCTTCAATTTACTGGTTAATTCCTATGCCCATAAGGGACAAACAACGATCGAAAGAAGGACAACTCCATTTAGTATACCAATATAAATTAAAATAAGGTGAAAAACAATTTGGTTTTTATGCTGGCTCTGTTTCTTTTAATAGTTTCAAGAATGAACATTCCAAGTCCTTACTTAGGCCCTTTTCTCAGAGCACTGCAGAAACATAAATGTAGACACTACCATCTCTCTGGTACACATGATCAGTAATAAACCCATGCAAGCAACAGCTGAGGTATTTAAATCATTCTGGGTTAGACAATACCTCATAAATGTACAGCCTTTCCCAGAAAAGCCAACATAATCTATATACGGACCTTAGACTTAATTCTATTTGTTATGTTGGCCATAAAAATCTTGATAACCCTCTACTTTCATTTAGTCACACAATTCACTCTGTCATACATCCAGCCTATAGCACCATATATCCTGTCAATATGTTAATATTTCCATACATATGTTTGTATACATGTATGGACTTAGTGGTACATGTATAGCGCACATGTAGGTGGGAACTAACTGAGCACTGAACATCAAGTGAGATAGGAAGGGTACAGTTCAGGTCATTTACAATGAGGCAGGCACGTGTTGTACTCCATGGAGGGTAATGCGCCTTGGAAATAAGTATTTTCAATTTCTTTCTGAGTTTCAAGAGGGTCTGAGATGTTCTGTTGTCAATGGGAATGATGTTCCAGGTCATGGGCGCATAGAAGAAGAAGTCCTGTGTACATTTTGTTTCCTTATTGCACTTGTTCAGCTCTAGTCGCCCAATCTCCTGGCTTTTGGTGGGGTTTTATATATATATTCTGCACACCATAATCTACATTGCGGATAAATTTCATATACATCCATATGCCACTCCAATGTACACCACTAAACACCACTCCACTTTACGGTATTCCAGTATAAACCACTCCCATGTACAATATTCTACGCTACACGACTCCACTCCACTCAATGCCACTCCACTGTACACTAATATGCTAAATGGAACTCCACCTTATGCCACTACACTCTACGCTATCATACTGTATGCACCTCCACTCTACTCCACTCCAGTCTAAGCCACTCCACTGGATGCCACTCCACTGACACTCCACTCTACATCACTCCATTCTACGCTATTCAACTGTATACCACTCCAGTGTACACTACTCCACTCTACACCACTGCATTGTATGGCACTCCACTCTAAGCCACTTAATTCTATGCTATTCCATTGGGAGCCATTTCAATGTACACCAATCAACTGTATACTATTACACTGCAGCCCACTCCATTGTATGCCACTCCAGTCTACACCACCCTACTGTACGCTACTCCACTATACACTATTACTCTCTACACCACTCCACTGTACAACACTCCACTCAATGCCGCTCCACTGTACACTATTACACTGTACACAACTCCACTCTACACCAGTCCACTCTACATTATTACAATGTATGCAGCTCCACTCTACACCACTTCAGTTTACAACATTCCACTGTATGCAGCTCCACTACACGCTACTCCATTATATGTTTTTCTGCTTTACACAATTCCACTGCACACCACTCCACTTTATGTTATTCCACTGTACAGCACTCTACTATATGCCACTACAGTGTAAACTACCCCATTGTACACCACTCCAGTTTATGCCACTCAACACTATGCCACTCTATTCTATGCTATTCCATTGGACGCAACTCCACTGTACATCACCCCACTGTATGCTATTACACTCTGCCTCACTCCGCTGTATGCCACTGTTGCCCACCCCACTGTACGCTACTCCTTTATATGCTATTCCACTCTACGCTACTGCACTGTATGCAAGTCCACTGTATGCCAATCCAATCGAGAACACTCCACTGTATACTATTCCACTGTATACTACACACCACTCCATTCTATGCTATTCCATTGGATGCCACTCCACTGTATGCTAATACACTCTATACCACTCCACTGTACGCCACTGTACTGTCTGTAAGTTACTTCCTATCTGCTATTCCACTCTATGCCACTCTACTCTATGCTATTCCAAAGTATGCTCCTCCACTCTACACCACTCCAGTGTACGCCACCCCACTCTATTCCCCTCCATTCTACACTAGTCCACTGGGCAGTATTCCACTCTATGCCAAACTCTGTATGCTATTTCACTCTATCCCACTCAACGGTATGCCACTCCAGTCTAAGCCACTCCACTGTACGCCACTCCACTCTAAGCTATTCTACTCTATGCTATTCTACTTTACGCCCCTCCATTGTACTTCACTCTATGCTAACTCTAGTACACTCTATACCACTCTACTAGACTCAACTCCACTCTATTTCTGTACACTCCACTGTCCACTTTTGTACTCGACTTAATGCCCATACACTCTATTGTATCACACTCTACTGCACTCTACAACAGTTTTCAACACTGTACGACACTGCACTCCACTCTACTGTATGAGACACTCCTCCAATTTATAACAGTATACTCAAATCTATGCTACTTCAATGTACTCCATTATACACCACTCAACCTTATGTGAATCTACTCTATGCCGCTCCACTCTTCTACACTCCATTGTATGGTATTCCATTGCATGGTATTCCACTGTCTGCTACTTTACTGTATGGTAATCCACTGTAGGCCACTCCAATGTATACCACTCCACTCTACGCCACTCCACTGCATGATGCTCTCCTTCACTCTATATAATTCCACTATATAAAAGTCTACTACACTTTATGGCAGTCTAACACACTCTACACCACTCTATCCCTGTACACTCTACTGTTCAACTCTATGCTCCACTCTATGCCCGTACACTCAGTTATACAACACTTTATTCCACTATACAGCACTTTTCTATACTCTACAACAGAGCACTGCACTGTACTATATGAGACCCCACTCCAATTTATAACAGGCTACCCAACTCTACGCTAGGCCACTTCACTCCATGCCACTCTACTCTTTGACACACACACCAATACTCGCTATTATACTTTACTCCACTCTATGTTACGCCACTCCACTCAAATCTACTCCACTGTACAAGACTTTACCTCATGCTACGCTACTGTACAAAAGTCCACGGTATGCAGCTCCACTATTTGACACACTAGTGTATACTATGCAAATCCACTCTGCAACACTCTACTACACTGTATGCTACTCTCTGACACTGTACTCCAGTCTATATCCCTACCCTCCACTGTGCAACAATGTACTATAATGTATGCCACTGTACAACACTCTACCCCAATCTATGCAGCTGTACGATACGCTAGTCTACTATACAACACTGTACGCAAATCTTTGTATGCAACTGCACCCCACTTCACTCTATGACACATTACTCCACTATACTCCATTACACCACTGTAGACCATTCCACTCTACGCCACTGTATCTCACTCTACTTTATAACATTGTATGTCAATCCACTTCACCACACTCTACAACACTATACTGTATACCACTCCACTCAATAAAGCTCTGCTAGACTGTATGCTACTTTACTCTACTATAGTCTACAACACTTTGCAATACTGTATGATACGCCACTACACTCTACTGTACAGCAGGGTACTCCAATTATGACACTTTAACAGACTGTATCATTCTTCATCCCATTCTGCTGCATTCCACGCCACTATAGTCTTCAACACGCCACTCATTGATACTTTACTCAACTCTACACTAAGCCACTACAGTGGACTCCACTCTACTATACTCCACTCTATTACCCTTTATCCCATTCTACCCCACTGTAACATACTCCACCCTATGCAGCTCCACTCTTCAACACTCTATTCCACTGTGCAAAACTCCACTCTACAAAACTATACTACACTCTATGCAATGCACTCTACATCATTGTACTTCACTGTATGACACTCAATGAGCTGCCACTACACTCCATACTATGACACGCCACTCAACTATATGACACGGCACTCCCCTCGACAACACTATCCTCCACTTTACTCCACAACACACCACTCAACGATGCTCAACTCTACAACACTCTACTTCATCCTACTTCACTGTATGCCACGCCACTCTGTTCCACTCTATGACAGTCTACATCACCCCGCTCTGCTGTATGACTTGTCAGGTCATTGTACAACTTACCGCTCCAGTCCACAATACTTGCCTTCATGCCACTCAACTATATTACACTTTACTGCACTGTATGTAATGCCATTCCACTCTACTCTACTCCGATGTATTCCACTTTACAGTACTCTACTCTATGACAATAAAATTAACAACACTCTCCTCCACTGTATGGTACGATACTCCACATGACACTCCACTCAACAACACTGGACTCTATGATTTGAAACACATTTTTATTAACATTTGTAAAAAAAAAGTTTAACCTTAGTTATAGTTAGGAAAACGTTTTTTCCCTATAGAAACTAAACATTAAGTACACAAATGTTAGAAATTCTAAACTTAATAATTATAGCTTATCCACCACCTTCAAATTATTAACAATAGTGAACCTCCATGCACCCCTCCACCGATTTTGTGACTGATGCTGCTGTTGTTTCAACTCTGAAGTGCACTGTGCCCTGCTGACCAGGTCCCAGTGCATGTGTTCTGAACCTTAAAGTGTATGTACCATTGGCTAATCCCTGATTTTTAACTTAACTATAGGCCCTTATTATATGATACCATGAGTATCCAGAACTAAAAAGTTAAATGTCGCTAATGGACTGCAGCACACCACTGCAGTGACAAAGTGCAAACATGGCTCTAGGTATGCCTTCATGAGCAGCTTTTAAACTGGCATCCTAAAATGGCAAAACAAATCATTGTACCAGGTCAAAACCTTCCTTTTTAATATTTATAAATCATCCCTTGGAAAGGCCTTGGTAACTAACTGATATGCTGAAATTATTTCTCCTACCATGGGGAGGGGGAGAATTAACTTTTGATGATTCCTGTCATCACCACTTCTTCAACAAGAAATGTCCAAAAATCTAATTTGCACTCTTCAAATGCAACACAAATGAATGGTGCTTTGTTTTAGCAGAAAAAAATGAAATATCCCAGATTATTTTGTATTTTTTGCGCACTATGTGGTTTATAGCTTATGGTATATGTGTGTATATGACTGTTTAAGTGTTTGTAATCTAAGACTATTCTATATGAGTGGTGTGGTTTCACTACTGGAAACAAGGGATTTGTCCTTTCGTGAGACGCTGAGTTTGATCACTCCCTGGTATTCAAGTTGTGAGAGAATTTCTCTCGCTGGTGCTTTAGCCTCATGCTTAATGGAGTATAGTGGTTGGATCTGTGGAGTGGATCTTAGTTGTATAACAACAGATAAAGCAAATCCCTATCCCACTCCACAAGGTTGTGATACAGTGCTGGCACTTGCGCCAAAGCCCAATATATGGTGTACGCTTCTTTTACTGAATCTGGAATGAGGACTGAGAGAGAAGGCAAAATGGCATCTTCCCCTCCCGACAAATTCAAGTGGCTAATCTTTTTCTGGCAGGAGGATATCATAACTAAGTGTTAATTTTCCCCAAAGAATTACTTTAGTGGTGAGCTCTATGTCTCCCTCAATCTGTATACGTAATTTATAAACTCTTTTTGGTGGGGAGACGTGCTTGTCCGCTGTTTTGACTTGAAGGAAGTCGTTAGCTGGTGTCACATCCAGAAATTCTATAAGATTCTAGCTGCATATTGTGGCCTCTGCTGCACTGTCTAGCAGTCACTGCCCATGTCCTGTTCTTCAGTAGTATTCTCAATATGTGTGGCATGTTTAGTCAAAATAGCCACAATCATTTTCTTTTTAAACTGGGGTTTTTGTTTTGGACATTTCTGTTCCTTTTTTGTGGAGGTCCCCAAAGAGCGTTGTGACTCCTTTTTCGGTTTCATGTACTTATTTCTGTGCCACCCTCTTCTCTTGCTCCGTTTGTCTGGTGAGTCCTGGAAGAAACGAGATGGCCAAGTATCAGTACACAGATATCTGTCAGGTGTTTTTAAAGAGTCCCTATTTCTTAAATTACATCTTTCTTCTGAGGTCTCCGAATGCAGAGATTCTCCTCTTTGACCCCTTTTTATCTATATTAGATTTTTGTTTTATGCCAGCATTTTTTAGAGCCCTCTTTTGCTTGCTTGGTATTGTCTTTACAGGAATTACCTTACAATTGTGGTTTATTTGGTCTGGCCCCCAGACTATCCCGGCCTATACTAGTCTAAGTTTCGGAAATAATCTTTGCCAGCTCACGCTCTTGGTCTTGTTGCAGAATGTCTCTGAGCCACCGGTGTTTCTCCAATGCTGCTGCTTCACCTTTACTATTAATTAAAATAATTGAGGGCACTGTTTCAAAGTTATGCATTAATTTAATCCCCAAGTCCAGGGCACAGGGCTGCCCTATGTTAATTTCGAATATAACACTTCCAGACGATTCACAAGTGTTGGTGTACCATGCGTAGTGGTATAAATGGCAGCAAAGACTGAGCCCCATGTGGCACAATCATCTACTGAGGAGACTGTCCCAAATGGCAAGCACAGTGTGAGAATTCTATGTATTTCTTGGGATCCCATATGGGGAAATACTGTTTCCCGCTGATTTGATTTTTGTACAATCAAAAACGGAATTTCCTCCTGTTTGGTGGGTGGTTTACCCATAATTGAATGTACAGTTTGTGGATTAATTCCTGCTATTGCCAATTGATCTACAGCTGGAGCAGCCCTCACTGGGGTGATGTATAAATTCTGCATTACGAATTTTATTAAGTGTCTATACATACCTATGAGGTCATTATAAAATGTACATATTTCTGCTACCCGCATATCTTGTATATTGGGATGTGGTGTATCTGAAGCCAATGTTGGCCATGTAGGTTCATCATTGCTTAAGGGGCCTAATCTAACATGTTGTACTACATGTGAAGGGGCGCTTGTGAACCATTCTTGGTGTTCTTGATAAGTTAGAGATATCTCTAGGTATTGGTATGCTCTGTACCGTTGAGGTACATATGCCAATGCATATGTGTGTGAAATGTATGTGTATCTGTGTTGACTGTAGGAAAAGTGACCCACGATGTGCGGTACGCATCGTGTGCTTCTACCACAAATGCAACTTCCTGCTTTCATCGTGAGACCATTAGCAAGTAAATACTGCGTCACTTTTAGTCTACAGTTTGCTGTTACGTTTACTGGTCATGGTTCTGCCATATTAAAAGATAAGATTCAGAGTCAGGAACACCCAAATGGGGAATCCTTATAAGGTTCAAGCTGGAACAACCTACAGCCTGAAGTTTAGCTGAGGAGGATTTTCCCTAACACCACGGACATCACCATATAAGGTATTTAGGTACTTTTAACATGAGAAACAGAGGAGACCTGTAAAATTAGTGCCTAACCAACATTGGGCGCCATGTCATAGGACTGTTGCTATGGGGAAAAGACTGCTGAGATTCGGGCAGCAGCACCACTGCATATGAGTGACTGAGTCAGTCTCACACCAAATGGAAACTGTCTGCTGGACTGCGTCAGCTAGCTAGCAGCACCTCATCCAAACCTAGGAAGTAAGGATGATTTCTGGCAACCTGGAGACATAACACTCAGACTCCTCAGGGAAGTCGTGGTCGACAGATCACACCTCTTTCTCTCATGTACACAAGGTCTCATGCACATGAAGGCAAACAAAGTGATGCAGGGAAAATTTTAATACACTTTGGGAAAGTTTCAATACACTTTATTGAAGCGACTGCATCCTCGTAAATAAAACATGAGCTGCGAATATTAGGAGCATGAAACATAGCCCAGCGATGATTGTGACTATTAGTGTGAAAAATATGAAAAGTCCCATCATCTGGAATAAGTATGAACCTAGTGATTCCTACCTATGCCCTAATATCTAAACCTGAGAGCATGTTGGTGTGTAGCCCTTCTGCCCATCCCAGTCTAAAGGAGGAGTCCCGACCCCATACCTGAAATGCAGCAGCAGTCTGTCCGTTATTCTGCTAGCAATCCTCCTGATTAGCTGGAAGGCAAAACCAGGGTTGGTGTAGCTGTCGAAAAGATGGCACACGGCATGCAATGGCTGTGGCTGGAATCTCCTCTAACCTCTTTTGGCCTTTGTGGTGTTTGTAGGAAAGTACCATCTTGCCTGGCATGTTACCCCCATTTTTCACTGTATATATGTTGTTTTAGTTGTATGTGTCACTGGGACCCTGTTCACCAGGGCCCCAGTGCTCATAAGTGTGCCTGAATGTGTTACCTGTGTAGTGACTAACTGTCTCACTGAGGCTCTGCTAATCAGAACCTCAGTGGTTATGCTCTCTCATTTCTTTCAAATTGTCACTGACAGGCTAGTGACCAATTTTACCAATTTACATTGGCTTACTGGAACACCCTTATAATTCCCTAGTATATGGTACTGAGGTACCCAGGGTATTGGGGTTCCAAGAGATCCCTATGGGCTGCAGCATTTCTTTTGCCACCCATAGGGAGCTCTGACAAATCTTACACAGGCCTGCCACTGCAGCCTGAGTGAAATAACGTCCACGTTATTTCACAGCCATTTTACACTGCACTTAAGTAACTTATAAGTCACCTATATGTCTAACCTTTACCTGGTAAAGGTTGGGTGCTAAGTTACTTAGTGTGAGGGCACCCTGGCACTAGCCAAGGTGCCCCCACATTGTTCAGGGCCAATTCCCCGGAGTTTGTGAGTGCGGGGACACCATTACACGCGTGCACTACATATAGGTCACTACCTATATGTAGCTTCACAATGGTAACTCCGAATATGGCCATGTAATATGTCTATGATCATGGAATTGCCCCCTCTATACCATCCTGGCATAGTTGGCACAATCCCATGATCCCAGTGGTCTGTAGCACAGACCCTGGTACTGCCAAACTGCTTTTCCCGGGGTTTCACTGCAGCTGCTGCTGCTGCCAACCCCTCAGACAGGCAGCTGCCCTCCTGGGGTCCAGCCAGGCCTGGCCCAGGATGGCAGAACAAAGGACTTCCTCTGAGAGAGGGTGTGACACCCTCTCCCTTTGGAAAATGGTGTGAAGGCAGGGGAGGAGTAGCCTCCCCCAGCCTCTGGAAATGCTTTCTTGGGCACAGATGTGCCCAATTCTGCATAAGCCAGTCCACACCGGTTCAGGGGACCCCTTAGCCCTGCTCTGGCGTGAAACTGGACAAAGGAAAGGGGAGTGACCACTCCCCTGACCTGTACCTCCCCTGGGAGGTGCCCAGAGCTCCTCCAGTGTGCTCCAGACCTCTGCCATCTTGGAAACAGAGGTGCTGCTGGCACACTGGACTGCTCTGAGTGGCCAGTGCCACCAGGTGACGTCAGAGACTCCTTGTGATAGGCTCCTTCAGGTGTTGCTAGCCTATCCTCTCTCCTAGGTAGCCAAACCCTCTTTTCTGGCTATTTAGGGTCTCTATCTCTTGGGATTCCTTAGATAACGAATGCAAGAGCTCATCCGAGTTCCTCTGCATCTCTCTCTTCACCTTCTGCCAAGGAATCGACTGCTGACCGCGCTGGAAGCATGCAAAACTGCAACATAGTAGCTAAGACGACTACTGCAACTCTGTAACGCTGATCCTGCCGCCTTCTCGACTGTTTTCCTGGTGGTGCATGCTGTGGGGGTAGTCTGCCTCCTCCCTGCACTAGAAGCTCCGAAGAAATCTCCCGTGGGTCGACGGAATCATCCCCCTGCAACCGCAGGCACCAAAAAGCTGCATTACCGGTCGCTTGGGTCTCCTCTCAGCACGACGAGCGAGGTCCCTCGAATCCAGCAACTCTGTCCAAGTGACTCCCACAGTCCAGTGACTCTTCAGTCCAAGTTTGGTGGAGGTAAGTCCTTGCCTCACCTCGCTAGACTGCATTGCTGGGAACCACGACTTTTGCAGCTACTCCGGCACCTGTGCACTTCCGGCGGAAATCCTTCGTGCACAGCCAAGCCTGGGTCCACGGCACTCTAACCTGCATTGCACGACTTTCTAAGTTGGTCTCCGGCGACGTGGGCTGCTTTGTGCGACTTCGGGTGAGCACCGTTTCACGCATCCTCGTAGTGCCTGTTTCTGGCACTTCTCCGGGTGCAACCTGCTGCTAAGAGGGCTCCTTGTCTTGCTCGACGTCCCTTCTACCTTTTGGTCCAATTTGCGACCTCCTGGTCCCTTCTGGGCCGCAGCAGCGTCCAAAAATGCTAACCGCACGATTTGCAGCTAGCAAGGCTTGTTGGCGTTCTTTCGGCGGGAAAACACTTCTGCACGACTCTACAAGGTGAGAGGGATCCGTCCTCCAAAGGGGAAGTCTCTAGCCCTTTGCGTTCCTGCAGAAACTACAGCTTCTTAAGTCCAGTCGAAGCCTCTTTGCACCCGCAGCTGGCATTTCCTGGGCATCTGCCCATCTCCGACTTGCTTGTGACTTTTGGACTTGGTCCCCTTGTTCCACAGGTACCCCAGATTGGAAATCCAGCGTTGTTGCATTGTTGGTTTGTGTCTTTCCTGCCTTATTCCCCTATCACGACTTCTTTGTCCTTTGGGGAACTTTAGTGCACTTTGCACTCACTTTTCAGGGTCTTGGGGTGGGCTATTTTTCTAACCCTCACTATTTTCTAATAGTCCCAGCGACCCTCTACAAGGTCACATAGGTTTGGGGTCCATTCGTGGTTCGCATTCCACTTCTGGAGTATATGGTTTGTGTTGCCCCTATCCCTATGTGTCTCCATTGCATCCTATTGTAACTATACATTGTTTGCACTGTTTTCTAAGACTATACTGCATATTTCTGGTATTGTGTATATATATCTTGTGTATATTTCCTATCCTCTCACTGAGGGTACACTCTGAGATACTTTGGCATATTGTCATAAAAATAAAGTACCTTTATTTTTAGTATAACTGTGTATTGTGTTTTCTTATGATATTGTGCATATGACACTAAGTGGTACTGTAGTAGCTTCACACGTCTCCTAGTTCAGCCTAAGCTGCTCTGCTAAGCTACCATTATCTATCAGCCTAAGCTTCTAGACACCCTATACACTAATAAGGGATAACTGGGCCTGGTGCAAGGTGCAAGTACCCCTTGGTACTCACTACAAGCCAGTCCAGCCTCCTACATTGGTTGTGCAGCGGTGGGATAAGTGCTTTGAGACTACTTACCACTCTTGTCATTGTACTTTTCATAAGAGAAAAATATACAAAACAAGTTCAGTGTATATGCACATTGCCAAAAAGTTTAGCATTTCCTCTTTTCACTCTTTTCTAAGTGCTGAAAAGTACTTCTAACTTTCTAAAAAGTTCTAAAAAGTTTTAAAAGTTTTTTTTCTCTGTCTTTCTAAAAGCTCTGACAAACTTTTTTCTCTTTTTCTATCACTTTAACTCTCTCTAAAAATGTCTGGCACAGGCCAAAATGTTGATCTGTCCAAACTTGCATATGATCACCTTAGCTGGAAAGGAGCAAGGAGTCTCTGCATAGAGAGAGGTTTGAGTGTAGGGAAGAATCCTTCCTTGGAATTGTTACTTAACATGCTTAGAGAACAAGATAAGGCAAGAAGTGCCCCATCCGTTGAAAAAGTAGCAAATGGTTCCCAATCTGATCCAGGGACTCCCCCAGGAAAAGATTCAGGAAAGAAACTTCCTAGCCTGCCCATTACTAGACAGTCTAGCATAGTTGGTAATGATGTTGAGTCACACCATACAAATAGTGTTGTCTCACATCATAGCAAAAGCATTTATTCTCACCACAGTGGTACTGATGTTTCTGTTAGCCAAGCTGTTAGGGTGCCCTCTGTAAGGGACAGGTCTCCTTCTGTCCATTCTCACCATACTTCTGTTTCAAGGCATGTCCCTCCCACCCACCCTGATGACAGATTGTTAGAAAGGGAGCTCAATAGATTGAGAGTGGAACAAACCAGACTGAAGCTCAAGAAGCAACAGCTGGATTTGGATAGACAGACTTTAGAAGTAGAAAAGGAGAGACAGAAACTGGGTTTAGAAACCCATGGTGGCAGCAGCAGTATTCCCCATAGTCATCCTGCAAAAGAGCATGATTCCAGGAATCTGCATAAGATAGTTCCCCCTTATAAGGAGGGGGATGACATTAACAAGTGGTTTGCTGCACTTGAGAGGGCCTGTGCTGTACAGGATGTCCCTCAAAGGCAGTGGGCTGCTATCCTATGGCTATCATTTAGTGGAAAAGGTAGGGATAGGCTCCTTACTGTAAAAGAAAATGAAGCTAATGATTACAAAGTTCTTAAGAATGCACTCCTGGATGGTTATGGCTTAACCACTGAACAATACAGGATAAAGTTCAGAGAGACCAAAAAGGAGTCTTCACAAGACTGGATTGATTTCATTGACCATTCAATGAAGGCCTTGGAGGGGTGGTTACATGGCAGTAAAGTTACTGATTATGACAGCCTGTATAACTTGATCCTGAGAGAGCATATTCTTAATAATTGTGTGTCTGATTTGTTGCACCAGTACTTGGTGGACTCTGATCTGACCTCTCCCCAAGAATTGGGAAAGAAGGCAGACAAATGGGTCAGAACAAGGGTGAACAGAAAAGTTCATACAGGGGGTGACAAAGATGGCAACAAGAAGAAGGATGGTAAGTCTTCTGACAAGGGTGGGGACAAATCTAAAAATGAGTCTTCATCAGGCCCACAAAAACACTCTGGTGGGGGTGGTGGGCCCAAATCCTCTTCTAATCAAAACAAGGAAAAGAAACCATGGTGCTATTTATGTAAAATAAAAGGCCATTGGACAACAGATCCCAGTTGTCCAAAGAAAGGCACCAAGCCTCCTACCACTACAACCCCTACTGCTACACCTAGTGTCCCTACTAATAGCAGTGGTGGTGGGAGCAAACCTACTAATAGCCAATCCAAGGGAGTAGCTGGGCTCACTATTGGTAACTTAGTTGGGGTTGGTCTTGTTAGGGAGGCCACAGAGGCTGTGTTAGTCTCCGAGGGGGCTATTGATTTAGCCACCTTAGTTGCTTGTCCCCTTAATATGGATAAGTACAAGCAGCTACCCCTAATAAATGGTGTTGAGGTTCAGGCCTACAGGGACACTGGAGCCAGTGTGACTATGGTCATAGAGAAACTGGTCCACCCTGAACAACACCTACTTGGTCACCAGTACCAAGTAACCGATGCTCACAACAACACACTTAGCCACCCCATGGCTGTTGTAAATCTCAACTGGGGGGGGGGTTACTGGTCCAAAGAAAGTTGTGGTAGCTTCAGATTTACCTGTAGACTGTCTATTAGGGAATGATTTGGAGACATCAGCTTGGTCAGATGTGGAGTTGGAGGCCCATGCAGCAATGCTGGGCATCCCAGGGCATATTTTTGCTTTGACAAGGGCCCAGGCCAAAAAGCAAAAAGGACAGGGAAGCTTGGATCCTGGAACAATGGACCAAGTGCTCCCTAAAGCTAGGGCTAGTAGAAGCAAACCACTTCCTACTATCCCTCCCTCCACAGTGGATTCAACTTCTGAGGAAGAAGAATTCCCTCCCTGTGCAGAACCTACACCAGAGGAGCTTCAAGCAGACACTGCTGAACTTTTGGGTGAAGGGGGGCCTGCCAGGGAGGAGCTGAGTGTGGCACAGCAAACCTGTCCCACATTAGAGGGTCTCAGACAGCAAGCTGTCAAACAGGCTAATGGGGATGTCAGTGACTCTCACAGAGTTTACTGGGAGGACAACCTCTTGTATACTGAGGCAAGGGATCCTAAACCTGGAACTGCCAGGAGATTAGTGATCCCTCAGGAGTACAGAAAGTTCCTCCTAACTCTTGCACACGACATTCCCTTAGCTGGGCACCTGGGACAAATGAAAACTTGGGACAGACTGGTTCCATTATTTCATTGGCCTAGGATGTCTGAGGACACAAAAGATTTTTGTAAGTCCTGTGAAACCTGTCAAGCCAGTGGCAAGACAGGTGGCACTCCAAAGGCACCCCTTATTCCACTGCCTGTGGTTGGGGTACCCTTTGAAAGGGTAGGGGTTGACATAGTTGGCCCCCTTGACCCTCCTACTGCTTCAGGCAATAGGTTTATCTTGGTGGTAGTGGACCATGCCACAAGATATCCTGAAGCAATTCCTTTAAGGACCACTACAGCACCTGCAGTGGCAAAGGCCCTCCTGGGAATATTTTCCAGAGTGGGCTTCCCAAAGGAAGTAGTATCAGACAGAGGAAGCAATTTCATGTCTGCATACTTAAAGGCCATGTGGAAGGAGTGTGGTGTAACTTACAAGTTCACTACACCCTATCATCCACAAACAAATGGACTGGTGGAGAGATTTAATAAAACTCTCAAAGGCATGATTATGGGTCTCCCTGAAAAACTCCGCAGGAGATGGGATATCCTGTTACCATGCCTCCGTTTTGCCTACAGGGAGGTACCCCAGAAAGGAGTGGGCTTCAGCCCCTTTGAACTTCTTTTTGGACACCCTGTTAGGGGTCCACTCACACTTGTAAAGGAGGGTTGGGAACAACCTTTAAAAGCTCCTAAGCAGGATATTGTGGATTATGTACTTGGCCTCAGATCAAGGATGGCTGAGTACATGAAAAAGGCCAGCAAAAACCTTCAGGCCAGCCAAGAGCTCCAGAAGCAATGGCATGATCAGAAGGCTGTTTTAGTTCAGTACCAACCAGGGCAGAAAGTGTGGGTCTTGGAGCCTGTGGCCCCAAGAGCACTCCAAGATAAATGTAGTGGTCCCCACACAATTGTTGAGAAAAAGGGTGAAGTCACCTATTTAGTTGACTTAGGCACTGCAAGGAGTCCCCTTAGGGTACTCCATGTAAACCGCCTGAAACCCTACTATGACAGGGCTGATCTCACCCTGCTCATGGCAACTGATGAGGGACAGGAAGAAGACAGTGATCCTCTACCTGATCTCTTCTCTTCCACAGAACAAGATGCTCTTGTGGAAGGTGTAGTTTTGGCTGATTGTCTTACTGCTGAGCAGAAAGACCATTGCATAAATCTCCTAGATCAATTCTCTGAACTCTTCTCTACTGTGCCAGGTACCACTTCTTGGTGTGAGCACACTATAGATACTGGAGACAGTTTACCTGTCAAAAGTAAGATCTATAGGCAGCCTGACCATGTCAGGGACTGCATAAAACAAGAGGTGCAGAAAATGCTAGAACTAGGAGTGGTTGAGCACTCTGAAAGTCCATGGGCTTCTCCTGTGGTACTTGTACCAAAACCCCATTACAAAGATGGAAAGAAGGAAATGCGGTTTTGTGTAGACTATAGAGGTCTCAACCTGGTAACCAAAACTGATGCTCACCCTATACCCAGGGCAGATGAGCTCATAGATACACTGGCATCTGCCAAGTATCTAAGCACTTTTGATTTGACTGCAGGGTATTGGCAGATCAAATTGTCAGAAGATGCTAAACCTAAAACTGCATTTTCAACCATTGGAGGCCATTACCAGTTTACTGTAATGCCTTTTGGTTTGAAAAATGCACCTGCCACTTTTCAAAGGTTGGTGAACACAGTCCTGCAAGGGCTGGAGGCTTTCAGTGCAGCATATTTGGACGATATAGCTGTCTTTAGCTCCAGCTGGGATGATCACCTGGTCCACCTATGGAAAGTTTTGGAGGCCCTGCAAAAGGCAGGCCTCACTATCAAAGCTTCAAAGTGCCAGATAGGGCAGGGGAAGGTGGTTTATCTGGGACACCTTGTTGGTGGGGAACAGATTGCACCACTACAGGGGAAAATCCAAACTATTATAGATTGGGTTCCCCCTACCACTCAGACTAGGGTGAGAGCCTTCCTAGGCCTCACTGGGTATTACAGGAGGTTCATTAAGAACTATGGCTCCATTGCAGCCCCTCTTAATGACCTCACATCCAAAAAGATGCCTAAAAAGGTATGGTGGACAGCTAGCTGTCAGAAAGCTTTTGAGGAGCTGAAGCAGGCCATGTGCTCTGCACCTGTCCTGAAAAGCCCTTGTTACTCTAAAAAATTCTATGTCCAAACTGATGCATCTGAATTAGGAGTAGGGGCAGTCCTATCACAACTTAATTCTGAGGGCCAGGATCAACCTGTTGCTTTTATTAGTAGGAGGTTGACCCCTAGAGAAAAGCGATGGTCTGCCATTGAGAGGGAGGCCTTTGCTGTGGTCTGGGCCCTGAAGAAGTTGAGGCCATACCTGTTTGGCACTCACTTCATTGTTCAGACAGACCACAAACCTCTACTTTGGCTAAAACAAATGAAAGGTGAAAATCCTAAATTGTTGAGGTGGTCCATATCCCTACAGGGAATGGACTATACAGTGGAACATAGACCTGGGAGTAGCCACTCCAATGCAGATGGACTCTCCAGATATTTCCACTTAGACAATGAAGACTCATCAGGTCATGGCTAGTCTTATTGTCCTTCGTTTGGGGGGGGGTTGTGTAGGAAAGTACCATCTTGCCTGGCATGTTACCCCCATTTTTCACTGTATATATGTTGTTTTAGTTGTATGTGTCACTGGGACCCTGTTCACCAGGGCCCCAGTGCTCATAAGTGTGCCTGAATGTGTTACCTGTGTAGTGACTAGCTGTCTCACTGAGGCTCTGCTAATCAGAACCTCAGTGGTTATGCTCTCTCATTTCTTTCAAATTGTCACTGACAGGCTAGTGACCAATTTTACCAATTTACATTGGCTTACTGGAACACCCTTATAATTCCCTAGTATATGGTACTGAGGTACCCAGGGTATTGGGGTTCCAAGAGATCCCTATGGGCTGCAGCATTTCTTTTGCCACCCATAGGGAGCTCTGACAAATCTTACACAGGCCTGCCACTGCAGCCTGAGTGAAATAACGTCCACGTTATTTCACAGCCATTTTACACTGCACTTAAGTAACTTATAAGTCACCTATATGTCTAACCTTTACCTGGTAAAGGTTGGGTGCTAAGTTACTTAGTGTGAGGGCACCCTGGCACTAGCCAAGGTGCCCCCACATTGTTCAGGGCCAATTCCCCGGACTTTGTGAGTGCGGGGACACCATTACACGCGTGCACTACATATAGGTCACTACCTATATGTAGCTTCACAATGGTAACTCCGAATATGGCCATGTAATATGTCTATGATCATGAAATTGCCCCCTCTATACCATCCTGGCATAGTTGGCACAATCCCATGATCCCAGTGGTCTGTAGCACAGACCCTGGTACTGCCAAACTGCTTTTCCCGGGGTTTCACTGCAGCTGCTGCCAACCCCTCAGACTGGCCTCCTGGGGTCCAGCCAGGCCTGGCCCAGGATGGCAGAACAAAGGACTTTGGAAAATGGTGTGAAGGCAGGGGAGGAGTAGCCTCCCCCAGCCTCTGGAAATGCTTTCTTGGGCACAGATGTGCCCAATTCTGCATAAGCCAGTCCACACTGCTCTGAGTGGCCAGTGCCACCTGGTGACGTCAGAGACTCCTTGTGATAGGCTCCTTCAGGTGTTGCTAGCCTATCCTCTCTCCTAGGTAGCCAAACCCTCTTTTCTGGCTATTTAGGGTCTCTGTCTCTTGGGATTCCTTAGATAACGAATGCAAGAGCTCATCCGAGTTCCTCTGCATCTCTCTCTTCACCTTCTGCCAAGGAATCGACTGCTGACCGCGCTGGAAGCCTGCAAAACTGCAACATAGTAGCTAAGACGACTACTGCAACTCTGTAACGCTGATCCTGCCGCCTTCTTGACTGTTTTCCTAGTGGTGCATGCTGTGGGGGTAGTCTGCCTCCTCTCTGCACTAGAAGCTCCGAAGAAATCTCCCGTGGGTCGACGGAATCGTCCCCCTGCAACCGCAGGCACCAAAAAGCTGCATTACCGGTCCCTTGGGTCTCCTCTCAGCACGACGAGCGAGGTCCCTCGAATCCAGCAACTCTGTCCAAGTGACTCCCACAGTCCAGTGACTCTTCAGTCCAAGTTTGGTGGAGGTAAGTCCTTGCCTCACCTCGCTAGACTGCATTGCTGGGAACCGCAACTTTTGCAGCTACTCCGGCCCCTGTGCACTTCCGGCGGAAATCCTTCGTGCACAGCCAAGCCTGGGTCCACGGCACTCTAACCTGCATTGCACGACTTTCTAAGTTGGTCTCCGGCGACGTGGGACTCCTTTGTGTAACTTCGGGTGAGCACCGTTTCACGCATCCTCGTAGTGCCTGTTTGTGGCACTTCTCCGGGTGCTACCTGCTGCTAAGAGGGCTCCTTGTCTTGCTCGACGTCCCCTCTACCTCCTGGTCCAATTTGCGACCTCCTGGTCCCTCCTGGGCCACAGCAGCGTCCAAAAACGCTAACCACACGATTTGCAGCTAGCAAGGCTTGTTGGCATTCTTTCGGCGGGAAAATACTTCTGCACGACTCTACAAGGCGAGAGGGATTCGTCCTCCAAAGGGGAAGTCTCTAGCCCTTTGCGTTCCTGCAGAAACCGCAGCTTCTTCAGTCCAGTCGAAGCTTCTTTGCACCCGCAGCTGGCATTTCCTGGGCATCTGCCCATCTCCGACTTGCTTGTGACTTTTGGACTTGGTCCCCTTGTTCCACAGGTACCCCAGATTGGAAATCCAGCGTTGTTGCATTGTTGGTTTGTGTCTTTCCTGCCTTATTCCCCTATCACAACTTCTTTGTCCTTTGGGGAACTTTAGTGCACTTTGCACTCACTTTTCAGGGTCTTGGGGTGGGCTATTTTTCTAACCCTCACTATTTTCTAATAGTCCCAGCGACCCTCTACAAGGTCACATAGGTTTGGGGTCCATTTGTGGTTCGCATTCCACTTCTGGAGTATATGGTTTGTGTTGCCCCTATCCCTATGTGTCTCCATTGCATCCTATTGTAACTATACATTGTTTGCACTGTTTTCTAAGACTATACTGCATATTTCTGGTATTGTGTATATATATCTTGTGTATATTTCCTATCCTCTCACTGAGGGTACACTCTGAGATACTTTGGCATATTGTCATAAAAATAAAGTACCTTTATTTTTAGTATAACTGTGTATTGTGTTTTCTTATGATATTGTGCATATGACACTAAGTGGTACTGTAGTAGCTTCACACGTCTCCTAGTTCAGCCTAAGCTGCTCTGCTAAGCTACCATTATCTATCAGCCTAAGCTGCTAGACACCCTATACACTAATAAGGGATAACTGGGCCTGGTGCAAGGTGCAAGTACCCCTTGGTACTCACTACAAGCCAGTCCAGCCTCCTACAGTGTTTTATAGAACAAACATGCTGTGCTGTGAGAATAGGCCTGATGTGATAATGTGTCTAGGTTTAGAAGGTTGGCTCCACACTCTCCGTACTCTTGGGCCGGCAATACTAAGTACACTATCATGTACAGCTTTGAGAAGAAGCACAGGATGAAATTTTGCTCAGCCTGACAGTAAAAAGTAAATATTATCAGTTTGACTGTAGCTAGGCCAGTGGTTCCAATGGCTAACACAGTGTTTCACCAGCCACATGCTAAATGCTAAATTTCCCTTTGGGACCACCAAACCTAATATTCCAAGGTGTCAAATTAATTATTAGATTGAACTCGACTCAACACTGAAGTCAGATTTAAAGTAACTTTTAATTCAAAGGTAATTTTAGAACATCACACTACTTTGCCCCAAACTTCTAGCTTCTGATTAACTGCAGCACTTGTCACCCAAGAACACCTATTGCTCTCCTGCTAAGAGATGTGAAGCATTCTATGGAAAGGGAATAAACGGGCTGCTGGAGGAAAGAGGTGTGGCCTCCTCCTGCCAGGACAGCCCAAGAGCAGAAACCACTAATGGCCCAGCTTCAGGGGGCTACTGTCACGATTTACGCGTTGCTTGAACCTGGAATCCGCTGAACGAGTGGTGAGGTTCTTGTTCCTGATGGTTCGGCCTTGGCCCAGGTAGGGGCGACTCTTTCTGGTAGCCACGGTGCTGCAGGCGATAGGAACGCCAAGGGCAGTCCGTGTCCTTCAGAAGTAGTGCCCGAGGGAAAAAAAACTTAAAAAGGGGAAAAAACCTCAAAAAAGGAATTTTCCTGAAACAGGAGCAAAAATCAATAAGTAAACAGAAGATCAAAAATGAACAGGAAAACACTGGAACAGAACTGTCACCAGTATCTGACTCAAGGAAGAAAGAGCGACGACACCATCCCAAACAGAAAGGGTTGCTGACCATTAAATTAGTGATTTTTTGATGGGGTATAGAACCAATTTTAATCCTCTCCTGCCTGTAGGTTTTAGTTCCCCACATTCTACCACAGCAGTTATTACAAAAGATCTCCGGCAAAGAGCCCCCTCACGGGGAGCCCGTCAGACATTGCAGTGCCGGTCTGACGAGGAGCACCCCGATGATGAAGCATGACATCCGAATGGATGTGTGAGGGCTCTTGCTCCTAAACCAGTGGGTTTCCCATTTTTATGCTAGGAACAGTGTATTCATTTTTGTTTATCGTTACTTGGGGAGATTGTACACTGGACCTTCAATACTCCCTGTCCCTCTCTTTGATGTTGGTAAAGAATCACAGCCCTTAAATACCCAAAAACAGGAAGTGACCAACAGGAAGTGCAAGGACACCATATTAGATAAGGAAAAACACATAGAAAATAATGGACAAGGAGCCATAGAGATTTGAGAACCAATGCATGCTGGGAAGAGAGGGGAATAATGGGAAAGAAGGACAGACATAAAGGGAAGCACGACAGAAATAAAGGACCACAATAGCAGGTAAGTGGGGGAGAGGTCATATATGCCAGAAAGCGCGCTGCGCTAAAAAGAAACGAGGCCCCATGCCCAATTTGGGGCCTTGGATACTGCAAGAAAGGCTGGGGCGGGGCATGGCAGGCCACGAAGCAAGATGGCCGCAAGAGTGCAAGCTCTGTGCCGCGGTGATTCCAGGGGGTGGCGGGGGCGCAGAGACAGCCGGAGAAACCACTGTATCCGGCGCTAACTCCTTTTGCAGCTGCCGTGCTCCTGACCCGCGCCAGGAGAGCCTGTAAACACGAGTCTGAGGGCCGATAACCTGCGACTCGTCCCCGGCAGAGAAGGCCTGCCCGGGGGCGGAATCGCGCTATCTGAAAGCCGCGGCCGGTGCGTCTACGGTGGCGGGACGGCCTGGAGAGCTGCGAGAATCGCGTAGGCCCTTTTCCACCTTCGGCCCCCCGGCCCCCAGCAGGGAGACACATCGGAACATCGGGGGCCCTTCGACAAACCAAGCGAGGGCAGGGGCTCCATTGGAGAGGCGGGCCACGCCTTCTGAGCCCGAGGCGGAGAAGCCTCTCCGGCGAGAAAACCACCTGCAGATGAGGTACGGCGCCCACCCCCCCTCCCTCCCAACGATGGGAGACGCTGTACCACCTTGCTGATTACCCTCCACTAGGAAATTACATCCATCCTCCCCTCCCACAAAGCAGACACTACCAACAGAGAAAAGGAGAGCGGGGAGGAGGAAGGAGAGAAGGGACGGAGGGGAGGAGGGGAGAGGAGAAGGGGAAACAGAGAGAGAGGAGGAGCAAAGGGGTTGGAGGGAGAAGGAGGAGAGAGGTGATCAGAAGGAGCTGGAGGAGCGGAGGGACAGGAGGGCGAGGAAGAGAAGAAGGACAAGTAAATTAACCGCACCTGGAGAGGGGTAAACATCCTATACCCCTCTCCCCATAGGACATATCGGAGGGAGACCCGGAAACAAGGGGCAAGATAATGAAACTATAAATTAGAAACAAAAAGAGGGGGAAAAAAGAGAAAAGAAAGAACAGGAGGAAAAGAGGGAAAAAAAGGGGGACCAGAGGACAACAGGAGTACACCAAAAAATGCCCACAGTTAAGATGGAATAACAACACAAGAAAGACGAGGCAAAAAGACACAAAAATATACACGGAAAAGAAAGCTACGCAAGGGGCAGATGATCCAGGCTAGCATACCGAGGCGGGCCTCATCATCATTTGCCTCTCTCCTCCCACCCAGGTCACTCAGGCCCAGAAGTAGGAGCTAACACCTTCACCGCAATTCGCACACGCCAGGGGGATACCGGCGGCGACGGGAGGGGCGCACAGTTATACATACCCCCAATCAGGTCAGACAACTGGCAAAAGATTTGGAGAAAGGCGTGCCCACCCCTCTCCCTAACGCTCCCCGCAATCCACCCTAATCGCAGGAGAGTCATACATGGCGAATAAAGGACATAGCCTTCCTAACACTCTGGGCTACAACAGGTCTTGCACCGACTCTACTGCAGCGGAGCCTCCTTTACCATAATCTCTCCCCCTGCCTGATGACAACAACAGATTGCCACAACCCGCAACAGACACTAGGTGGACAAATAAAGGGGGAAAAGGAAAGAGGGGAACAATAAACAGACGGAAACAGATAAAAAAAGGGGGGAATAAAAAGGAGAGACGGAACAGAAATGGGAACTGGCTGACACAGAAAACGTATGCCCCTATCGGACCTCGAGGAAGGAAGACCCGGGCCTCAATTGGGCAGCCTTTGTAGACCGCTAAGGCGATGCCCGGTAGCAAACCGAATCATAAACCCGCCAGCAAACCGGCACGACAGCTATTATTTTCAGAAGCGCTCCATCACAAACGCCTAACCCCTACAACGACAGGCCCTCACGTATCGCCACCCCCAACCGAGCCCACCACGATGACTGACAAAGACCACTCCACAACTATGGAACGGATACTACAGGAGATCACCACTGTCAGTCGCCGCATAGAGGGAATGGATGCCTCTATACCTTCATTAACACTAGAGACCAAATACATGCGATCTGACATTGCTGGCTTCCAATCTAGGGTGACGGGACTGGAACAACGCATGGGATCACTGGAAGCGCAGGCTAACGCGGCCCAGGACTGAGACCAAGATCTCCTCTTCCTTAGGAGTAAACTAACGGGCATGGAGGACAGAAGTCAGAGAGATAACATTCGCCTACTTGGGATCCCGGAAAACGAAGAAGGCACAGATATGCAGGCCTTTTTGAGCTCTACCCTCTCAAAACTGACCTCATTGGACTTCGACCCACCGCTAGAATTCCAACGGGCACATAGAGTAGGCCCGAAACGCTCCGACAAATCCTCAAGGCCCGACCAATCATTGCATGCCTACCACGACATAACCAAACCCGTCAAATACTCCAAGCAGCGCACAGCCATGGTCCTTTCCGAGTAGATCAGCATGACATCCAAATAACTGCTGACTATTCCAAAGAGACCAATGAACGCAGAAAGGCCTTTCTAGCTCTACGACCCCGGCTTCGCCAACTGGAGATGAAATATGGCCTCTTTAACCCTGCTAGGATGTGGGTTACCAAAAATGGAGTATCCAAGGACTTTTACAATCCCGAAGAATTGAGACTCTTCCTTGACTCTTTCCGAGCTCAACCCATGGACTCCACTAGCACAAACCGCCTGCACGATACCGCAGGGGATAATGCAGGTAACTGAACTTTCCCCTCAGGAATGGAGAAAGTAAATACGGCCCTATATGACACTGATGCCAGTCAAAGAGGCAGAGACATGGAGAGACTGGCCAGATCGCATGATGACAGGGGTCAGGTCTTACATGCCGTAGTAGCCCACACCCAGCTATCGGAAAGAGACAAATCCTGTTCCCCTTTAAAACCAATGACTGCATCTTCTTGAGAAGGCGACGCAATGTTGTGCATATGAGAGACAATTGCTTGAATATCGAATACAGCCGCCATCGACCCCGAGGACGGATGAGTACCTATTCAGATCATATATGTGTATTTTTCCCATAACTGTCTAAGGTCGTTGGTGTCATTGTAAAAGTTAGGCGCTTAATATGCCCATGTTCTCCATAACGCTATATAAGGCCTTATAATGTGATCCTATCAAGTAAATTGCAATTTGTTTTTAGTGTAAGACAGAGTACATACACCAGTGCCTGGACTAGATTTCATCGACTCCTATAGGCTACATAAGAGACAAGACCTGGCTTTACAATTTTGCACAAGGGTTATCAAATAACTATTATAAAAACTGACAAGCTCCTACCGCACTACAGAATACCCCATAGCAGCAAGCAATACAGTACAACCTAAACCTGCCCCAACATGCAATACATAAGATTAACTCCGATACCAGAGCTAATTAACCTCCATAGTTATTCCAGGGGCTGAGATCAGGTCAAACAAAAATAAACTAACCCAAACTCTGGGACACACAACACAACCCAATGTACATTAGTACCTCCTCTAATATAATATAATATGATGTAACATACTACGATGTCATAACATAAATTGTTAACAACCCCTACCGAGCACACTCACTCGTCCCCAGACTAATTATCGCTGACACCCGTAACCCCCATACAGGACAGGACGATCATGATGGTATTACACATTAAATTAGAAAATTGACAATATCTGAATACATTCCACCTTATAGTATTATGATGTAATAATACAAAACAAGGTACTTACAATGAAGTGAGACACACATTGCCCATGCATAGCCTAGGGCTCGGCAGCCCTCATTACCTACTCTGCGATAAATAGCCTGATACCTAGTTCAACAGTTAATAATGTAACAGTGTGACAAGGCATTATGACATATTATGTTATTAGAATTAACAGGTTACAGAAATGTTGTAGTATGTGATAAAGTGACGCTACAGATGAAAAGACGTATTCAGGATGTATTATACCTACATCTCTATGTACCTATGCCTGAACTAGAACTATATTGCCCCGTCCACCCCCTCCCCCGCTTCCACCTTCCCACACCCATCTATCCTCTTCTTTCCATTTATCCTGTCCTTACCTTACAATATTACCTTACAACCCCACAACATATTCTCAACCCCCTGTATCAACCTCTTTCCTCCCCTCTCTTATCAACTCTTATCAACTCTCCCGCACGATCTATAATACTTCACGACAGTACTACCCAGGCGCAGCAACTACCCCCTATATCAAACCGGTAAACACTTTAGTCACATAAACACCACACTTGTCATCACTCGCCGCCGAATAGACCCGTCTCTACATGCAACCATGAACCCCCCCCCCCTCCTTGCCACCGTCATATCGACAGCTGGTTGCCTGTTGCCCCACGCCTCTCCTCCCCGGCAAGGACCACCCTGATGGCACGAGAGTTCAGAGAGGAACCGGACCTGCCGTTTACAGATCTAACTAAGGAGGCTGGACCCTTAGCTTCCCCATCCCTCTCCTTCCTATCTCCTCTTTTAGCACCCTTTCTCGTTATTTTATAAATCTTGATATATATATATATATATCGATCCATACACTCCCTCTCCTTCTCTTTGCCTTTCTTTTCTTCTCTTCTCTTTTCTTTACATCCCCCGGCTTTCCCTCTATCTATTCTGTTTTATCTTCCTTTGCTCCCACCTCCCTCTCTGCTCCTTTTCTAGAGAGCACCCCGACCTCCGCCAGCTGCCCCCCCCACAAGCCATTGCACCATAACAAACACAACTCCCACTCTAACAGCCGAATTAGCCCCCCTCCCCACCAGTGCCATCCCCAGAACTGCTGCGACTCTACACAACCACCCAGAATGTCGGGGAATGTCCCTCAAGCGACACGACCACTACGGATTCTCTCCTGGAATGTACATGGCATGACGAGTTACGTTAAACGGAAAAAGATATTGTCCTATCTTCAATCCAAAAGAGCAGATATCGCCCTGATCCAGGAAACCCACCTCGACATTCTGGAATCCAGTAAACTTAAACGGGACCGGGTAGGAAAGGTTGCTTTTAGCTGCTGCCCAGTGTAGGAGGCTGGACTGGCTTGTAGTGAGTACCTAGGGGTACTTGCACCTTGCACCAGGCCCAGTTATCCCTTATTAGTGTATAGGGTGTCTAGCAGCTTAGGCTGATAGATAATGGTAGCTTAGCAGAGCAGCTTAGGCTGAACTAGGAGACGTGTGAAGCTACTACAGTACCACTTAGTGTCATATGCACAATATCATAAGAAACCACAATACACAGTTATACTAAAAATAAAGGTACTTTATTTTTATGACAATATGCCAAAGTATCTTAGAGTGTACCCTCAGTGAGAGGATAGGAAATATACACAAGATATATATACACAATAGCAAAAATATGCAGTATAGTCTTAGAAAACAGTGCAAACAATGTATAGTTACAATAGGATGCAATGGGGACACATAGGGATAGGGGCAACACAAACCATATACTCCAAAAGTGGAATGCGAACCACGAATGGACCCCAAACCTATGTGACCTTGTAGAGGGTCGCTGGGACTATTAGAAAATAGTGAGAGTTAGAAAAATAACCCTCCCCAAGACCCTGAAAAGTGAGTGCAAAGTGCACTAAAGTTCCCCTAAGGACAAAGAAGTCGTGTTAGAGGAATAATGCAGGAAAGACACAAACCAACAATGCAACAACGCTGGATTTACAATCTGGGGTACCTGTGGAACAAGGGGACCAAGTCCAAAAGTCACAAGCAAGTCGGAGATGGGCAGATGCCCAGGAAATGCCAGCTGCGGGTGCAAAGAAGCTTCTACTGGACAGAAGAAGCTGCAGTTTCTGCAGGAACGCAAAGGGCTAGAGACTTCCCCTTTGGAGGACGGATCCCTCTCGCCTTGTAGAGTCGTGCAGAAGTATTTTCCCACCGAAAGAACGCCAACAAGCCTTGCTAGCTGCAAATCGTGCGGTTAGCGTTTTTGGATGCTGCTGTGGCCCAGGAGGGACCAGGAGGTCGCAAATTGGACCAGGAGGTAGAGGGGACGTCGAGCAAGACAAGGAGCCCTCTTAGCAGCAGGTAGCACCCGGAGAAGTGCCAGAAACAGGCACTACGAGGATGCGTGAAATGGTGCTCACCCGAAGTCGCACAAAGAAGCCCCACGTCGCCGGAGAACAACTTAGGAGGTCGTGCAATGCAGGTTAGAGTGCCGTGGACCCAGGCTGGACTGTGCACAAAGGATTTCCGCCGGAAGTGCACGGAGGCCGGAGTAGCTGCAAAAGTCGTAGTTCCCAGCAATGCAGTCTAGCGAGGTGAGGCAAGGACTTACCTCCACCAAACTTGGACTGCAGAGTCACTGGACTGTGGGGGCCACTTGGACAGAGTTGCTGGATTCGAGGGACCTCGCTCGTCGTGCTGAGAGGAGACCCAAGGGACCGGTAATGCAGCTTTTTGGTGCCTGCGGTTGCAGGGGGAAGATTCCGTCGACCCACGGGAGATTTCTTCGGAGCTTCTAGTGCAGAGAGGAGGCAGACTACCCCCACAGCATGCACCACCAGGAAAACAGTCGAGAAGGCGGCAGGATCAGCGTTACAGAGTTGCAGTAGTCGTCTTTGCTACTATGTTGCAGGTTTGCAGGCTTCCAGCGCGGTCAGCAGTCGATTCCTTGGCAGAAGGTGAAGAGAGAGATGCAGAGGAACTCGGATGAGCTCTTGCATTCGTTATCTAAGGAATCCCAAGAGACAGAGACCCTAAATAGCCAGAAAAGAGGGTTTGGCTACCTAGGAGAGAGGATAGGCTAGCAACACCTGAAGGAGCCTATCAGAAGGAGTCTCTGACGTCACCTGGTGGCACTGGCCACTCAGAGCAGTCCAGTGTGCCAGCAGCACCTCTGTTTCCAAGATGGCAGAGGTCTGGAGCACACTGGAGGAGCTCTGGACACCTCCCAGGGGAGGTGCAGGTCAGGGGAGTGGTCACTCCCCTTTCCTTTGTCCAGTTTCGCGCCAGAGCAGGGCTAAGGGGTCCCCTGAACCGGTGTAGACTGGCTTATGCAGAATTGGGCACATCTGTGCCCAAGAAAGCATTTCCAGAGGCTGGGGGAGGCTACTCCTCCCCTGCCTTCACACCATTTTCCAAAGGAAAGGGTGTAACACCCTCTCTCAGAGGAAGTCCTTTGTTCTGCCATCCTGGGCCAGGCCTGGCTGGACCCCAGGAGGGCAGATGCCTGTCTGAGGGGTTGGCAGCAGCAGCAGCTGCAGTGAAACCCCAGGAAGGGCAGTTTGGCAGTACCAGGGTCTGTGCTACAGACCACTGGGATCATGGGATTGTGCCAACTATGCCAGGATGGCATAGAGGGGGCAATTCCATGATCATAGACATGTTACATGGCCATATTCGGAGTTACCATTGTGAAGCTACATATAGGTAGTGACCTATATGTAGTGCACGCGTGTAATGGTGTCCCCGCACTCACAAAGTCAGGGAAATTGGCCCTGAACAATGTGGGGGCACCTTGGCAAGTGCCAGGGTGCCCTCACACTAAGTAACTTTGCACCTAACCTTTACCAGGTAAAGGTTAGACATATAGGTGACTTATAAGTTACTTAAGTGCAGTGTAAAATGGCTGTGAAATAACGTGGACGTTATTTCACTCAGGCTGCAGTGGCAGGCCTGTGTAAGAATCGTCAGAGCTCCCTATGGGTGGCAAAAGAAATGCTGCAGCCCATAGGGATCTCCTGGAACCCCAATACCCTGGGTACCTCAGTACCATATACTAGGGAATTATAAGGGTGTTCCAGTAAGCCAATGTAAATTGGTAAAATTGGTCACTAGCCTGTTAGTGACAATTTGGAAAGAAATGAGAGAGCATAACCACTGAGGTTCTGGTTAGCAGAGCCTCAGTGAGACAGTTAGGCACCACACAGGGAACACATACATATAGGCCACAAACTTATGAGCACTGGGGTCCTGACTAGCAGGGTCCCAGTGACACATAACAAACATACTGAAAACATAGGGTTTTCACTATGAGCACTGGGCCCTGGCTAGCAGGATCCCAGTGAGACAGTGAAAACACCCTGACATACACTCACAAACAGGCCAAAAGTGGGGGTAACAAGGCTAGAAAGAGGCTACTTTCTCACACAACCCCCCCCCCAAACGAAGGACAATAAGGCTAACCTTGGCCAGTTGAGACTTTATTGTCTAAGTGGTGATAAGTAGAGAGTAGCTCTGCAATAGACTGGTTACTCCCTTTATCATCCACTATATGGTTACTTCCCTGTGGGGATGTAAACCACCCTGTTTGAAGTTTTTTAGCTAAGCAACAATGTGAAGATGTATTTTCAGAGTTTCTATCAGTAAGTTTTAGTTTAGAGCAGTGGGAATTGTCCACTGAACCTATTTGTAGTGATGGAAATGCCAGACAGGGATGCTGTCTCAGAAAAGCCATAGCTGGGCAAAAACTTTGTCCATATGGCTGGAAGAGAGAACAGGGATGCTGTTTCTCTTGGGTTGGAGCAGGGCAGGGATGCTGTCCTATGAGCTCCACACTAGGGCAGGGATGCTGTCCTAAGTGTTGTGAGGCAGTGCAGGGTTTCTGCACTAAAGTTTCTCTGGGAGGGTTGGAGGGATGCTCCATGTTAACTAAAATGGTGCTCTTTTTCTCACCAATGTTAGTTATCCCACAGAGAGGTACTTCCACCTCAGGGAGTACAGTTTTGCCAACTGATGATTCCCTTGGAACAGGTGCCACCCCAGGAGAGGTTTCTCCCACCACAGGAATGGTATCCTGAATGGTAGGGTGGTTAGCGGATACTGTGATACCCTTTTTACCTGTTGATGGAGAGGGATCCTGAGTTTTCAGGCCTTCTCTCCTTTGCTTTTTCATTTCAGTAGAAATGAGAGGGAACAATTCCTCTGGGATGCCCAGCATGGCTGCATGGGCATAAAACTCTACATCAGCCCAACCTGAGGCCTCTAGGTCATTACCTAAGAGACAGTCTACAGGTAAGCTAGGTGATACCACCACCTGCTTAGGGCCAGTAACTCCACCCCAACTAAACTGAATTATAGCTAAGGGAAGAAACTTAGTGGAGTTATGGACATCAATAATTTTATACTGTTGTCCAATGATGTGTTGTTCAGGAGCCACTAGGTTTTCAGTCACCAAAGTGATACTGGCACCTGTGTCCCTGTAGGCCAAGGCCTCAACACCATTTAATGAAACTGTCTGCCTGTACTTATCCATTGTAAGGGGACAAGCAGCCAGTGTGGCAAGGCCAATGCCACTAGGTGTGACAGAAACTGTCTTGGGACTGACTACCCCAGTTTCTACTATGGACCCATAAGTGAACCCAACTACACCCTTAACTTGACTGTTGCCAGCAGTCCCACCACTAGTACCACTACTGCTAGGGGCACTAGAGCTTGATGTATTAGTGGTGGTAGGCTCAGGGGGTTTACCTGGACAGGACTTATCCCCTGGCCTATGGCCTCTGTTTTTACACACAAAGCACCAAGGCTTTTTAAATTGTGTAGGTTGAGAAGAAGAGGAAGAATTTGTTTTATCCCCACCCCCTGAAGAGTGATTAAGATTTGAAGTGGGATCTTTGGTTTTACCCTTATCCCCATGCTTATCTTGAGATTTTTCACCATCTTTCTTCTTATTGTTCTCTTTGTCACCACCTGTATGAACTTTTCTGTTCACCCTTGTTCTGACCCATTTGTCTGCCTTCTTTCCCAATTCTTGGGGAGAGGTCAGATCAGAGTCCACCAAGTACTGGTGCAACAAATCAGACACACAATTATTAATAATATGCTCTCTCAGGATTAAGTTATACAGGCTGTCATAATCAGTAACTTTACTGCCATGTAACCACCCCTCCAAGGCCTTCACTGAATGGTCAATGAAATCAACCCAGTCTTGTGAAGACTCATTTTTGGTCTCTCTGAACTTTATCCTGTATTGTTCAGTGGTTAAGCCATAACCATCCAGGAGTGCATTCTTAAGAACTTTGTAATCATTAGCTTCATTTTCTTTTACAGTAAGGAGCCTATCCCTACCTTTTCCACTAAATGATAGCCATAGGATAGCAGCCCACTGCCTTTGAGGGACATCCTGTACAGCACAGGCCCTCTCAAGTGCAGCAAACCACTTGTTAATGTCATCCCCCTCCTTATAAGGGGGAACTATCTTATGCAGATTCCTGGAATCATGCTCTTTTGCAGGATGACTATGGGGAATACTGCTGCTGCCACCATGGGTTTCTAAACCCAGTTTCTGTCTCTCCTTCTCTACTTCTAAAGTCTGTCTATCCAAATCCAGCTGTTGCTTCTTGAGCTTCAGTCTGGTTTGTTCCACTCTCAATCTATTGAGTTCCCTTTCTAACAGTCTGTCATCAGGGTGGGTGGGAGGGACATGCCTTGAAACAGAAGTATGGTGAGAATGGACAGAAGGAGACCTGTCCCTTACAGAGGGCACCCTAACAGCTTGGCTAACAGTATAATGTGAGAGCACACCATCAGTATGTTGTGATTCAACCTCTGTACCAACTATGCTAGACTGTCTAGTAATGGGCAGGCTGAGAAGTTTCTTTCCTGAATCTTTTCCTGGGGGAGTCCCTGGATCAGATTGGGAACCATTAGCTACTTTTTCAACAGATGGGGCACTTTTAGCCTTATCTTGTTCTCTAAGCATGTTAAGTAACAATTCCAAGGAAGGATTCTTCCCTACACTCAAACCTCTCTCTATACAGAGACTCCTTGCTCCTTTCCAGCTAAGGTGGTCATATGCAATCTTAGACAGGTCAACATTTTGGCCTGTGCCAGACATTTTTAGAGAGAGTTAAAGTGATAGAAAAAGAGAAAAAAGTTTGTCAGAGCTTTTAGAAAGACAGAGAAAAAAAACTTTTTAAACTTTTTAGAACTTTTTAGAAAGTTAGAAGTACTTTTCAGCACTTAGAAAAGAGTGAAAAGAGGAAATGCAAAACTTTTTGGCAATGTGTATATACACTGAACTTGTTTTGTATATTTTTCTCTTATGAAAAGTACAATGTCAAGAGTGGTAAGTAGTCTCAAAGCACTTATCCCACCGCTGCACAACCAATGTAGGAGGCAGGACTGGCTTGTAGTGAGTACCTAGGGGTACTTGCACCTTGCACCAGGCCCAGTTATCCCTTATTAGTGTATAGGGTGTCTAGCAGCTTAGGCTGATAGATAATGGTAGCTTAGCAGAGCAGCTTAGGCTGAACTAGGAGACGTGTGAAGCTACTACAGTACCACTTAGTGTCATATGCACAATATCATAAGAAACCACAATACACAGTTATACTAAAAATAAAGGTACTTTATTTTTATGACAATATGCCAAAGTATCTTAGAGTGTACCCTCAGTGAGAGGATAGGAAATATACACAAGATATATATACACAATAGCAAAAATATGCAGTATAGTCTTAGAAAACAGTGCAAACAATGTATAGTTACAATAGGATGCAATGGGGACACATAGGGATAGTGGCAACACAAACCATATACTCCAAAAGTGGAATGCGAACCACGAATGGACCCCAAACCTATGTGACCTTGTAGAGGGTCGCTGGGACTATTAGAAAATAGTGAGAGTTAGAAAAATAACCCTCCCCAAGACCCTGAAAAGTGAGTGCAAAGTGCACTAAAGTTCCCCTAAGGACAAAGAAGTTGTGTTAGAGGAATAATGCAGGAAAGACACAAACCAACAATGCAACAACGCTGGATTTACAATCTGGGGTACCTGTGGAACAAGGGGACCAAGTCCAAAAGTCACAAGCAAGTCGGAGATGGGCAGATGCCCAGGAAATGCCAGCTGCGGGTGCAAAGAAGCTTCTACTGGACAGAAGAAGCTGCGGTTTCTGCAGGAACGCAAAGGGCTAGAGACTTCCCCTTTGGAGGACAGATCCCTCTCGCCTTGTAGAGTCGTGCAGAAGTGTTTTCCCGCCAAAAGAATGCCAACAAGCCTTGCTAGCTGCAAATCGTGCGGTTAGCGTTTTTGGATGCTGCTGTGGCCCAGGAGGGACCAGGTGGTCGCAAATTGGACCAGGAGGTAGAGGGGACGTCGAGCAAGACAAGGAGCCCTCTTAGCAGCAGGTAGCACCCGGAGAAGTGCCAGAAACAGGCACTACAAGGATGCGTGAAATGGTGCTCACCCGAAGTCGCACAAAGAAGTCCCACGTCGCCGGAGAACAACTTAGGAGGTCGTGCAATGCAGGTTAGAGTGCCGTCGACCCAGGCTGGCCTGTGCACAAAGGATTTCCGCTGAAAGTGCACGGAGGCCGGAGTAGCTGCAAAAGTCGCGGTTCCCAGCAATGCAGTCTAGCGAGGTGAGGCAAGGACTTACCTCCACCAAACTTGGACTGAAGAGTCACTGGACTGTGGGGGCCACTTGGACAGAGTTGCTGGATTCGAGGGCCCTCGCTCGTCGTGCTGAGAGGAGACCCAAGGGACCGGTAATGCAGCTTTTTGGTGCCTGCGGTTGCAGGGGGAAGATTCCGTCGACCCACGGGAGATTTCTTCGGAGCTTCTAGTGCAGAGAGGAGGCAGACTACCCCCACAGCATGCACCACCAGGAAAACAGTCGAGAAGGCGGCAGGATCAGCGTTACAGAGTTGCAGTAGTCGTCTTTGCTACTATGTTGCAGGTTTGCAGGCTTCCAGCGCGGTCAGCAGTCGATTCCTTGGCAGAAGGTGAAGAGAGAGATGCAGAGGAACTCGGATGAGCTCTTGCATTCGTTATCTAAAGTTTCCCCAGAGACAGAGACCCTAAATAGCCAGAAAAGAGGGTTTGGCTACCTAGGAGAGAGGATAGGCTAGCAACACCTGAAGGAGCCTATCAGAAGGAGTCTCTGACGTCACCTGGTGGCACTGGCCACTCAGAGCAGTCCAGTGTGCCAGCAGCACCTCTGTTTCCAAGATGGCAGAGGTCTGGAGCACACTGGAGGAGCTTTGGACACCTCCCAGGGGAGGTGCAGGTCAGGGGAGTGGTCACTCCCCTTTCCTTTGTCCAGTTTCGCGCCAGAGCAGGGCTAAGGGGTCCCCTGAACCGGTGTAGACTGGCTTATGCAGAATTGGGCACATCTGTGCCCAAGAAAGCATTTCCAGAGGCTGGGGGAGGCTACTCCTCCCCTGCCTTCACACCATTTTCCAAAGGGAGAGGGTGTAACACCCTCTCTCAGAGGAAGTCCTTTGTTCTGCCATCCTGGGCCAGGCCTGGCTGGACCCCAGGAGGGCAGATGCCTGTCTGAGGGGTTGGCAGCAGCAGCAGCTGCAGTGAAACCCCAGGAAGGGCAGTTTGGCAGTACCAGGGTCTGTGCTACAGACCACTGGGATCATGGGATTGTGCCAACTATGCCAGGATGGCATAGAGGGGGCAATTCCATGATCATAGACATGTTACATGGCCATATTCGGAGTTACCATTGTGAAGCTACATATAGGTAGTGACCTATATGTAGTGCACGCGTGTAATGGTGTCCCCGCACTCACAAAGTCAGGGAAATTGGCCCTGAACAATGTGGGGGCACCTTGGCTAGTGCCAGGGTGCCCTCACACTAAGTAACTTTGCACCTAACCTTTACCAGGTAAAGGTTAGACATATAGGTGACTTATAAGTTACTTAAGTGCAGTGTAAAATGGCTGTGAAATAACGTGGACGTTATTTCACTCAGGCTGCAGTGGCAGGCCTGTGTAAGAATTGTCAGAGCTCCCTATGGGTGGCAAAAGAAATGCTGCAGCCCATAGGGATCTCCTGGAACCCCAATACCCTGGGTACCTCAGTACCATATACTAGGGAATTATAAGGGTGTTCCAGTAAGCCAATGTAAATTGGTAAAATTGGTCACTAGCCTGTTAGTGACAATTTGGAAAGAAATAAGAGAGCATAACCACTGAGGTTCTGGTTAGCAGAGCCTCAGTGAGACAGTTAGGCACCACACAGGGAACACATACATATAGGCCACAAACTTATGAGCACTGGGGTCCTGACTAGCAGGGTCCCAGTGACACATAACAAACATACTGAAAACATAGGGTTTTCACTATGAGCACTGGGCCCTGGCTAGCAGGATCCCAGTGAGACAGTGAAAACACCCTGCCATACACTCACAAACAGGCCAAAAGTGGGGGTAACAAGGCTAGAAAGAGGCTACTTTCTCACACCCAGTGAACCAAGAGCCCGGAAACAGCGCGCCCCGCAAATGCGGTGTGGCGATACTAACGCGTAAATCCCTCCCAATCACTATCATTAAAACATGGAACGATGCAGAAGGAAGATATATATTTGCCAAACTAAAATTGGGGAATACCTTCCTATGTGTGGGCTCCGTTTCCGCACCAACCGGTTCAAAGCGCCCATTCTTCCTACAACTAAATCGCCTCCTGACAGAAATCGGAACTACCCGTTATATAATCGGGGGAGACTGGAATCTCGCCCAAGATGCCATAATGGACAGGACAGGCCCCATTGATGTAGGCAACAGTCATGACAGGGCACTTCTGACGGACCTAACTACGGACGTAGGTCTAGTTGACTGCTGGAGAATACAACACCTGAAAGATAAGGAATATACTTTTCTATCATCTGTCCATGGCACCCAATCGCGCCTGGACTATTTCTTGGTATCACACACTGTAATCCCTCACATGCTAGACACCTGTATCCTAGACAGCGGTCTCTCAGACCACTCCCCAATACTAGTTCTGGTCCAGGTAGGTTTATCCCCCCCCCCAGCCGAACACCATGGAGCCTCGCTGTACACAGATACCGCTCCCCCCAAGGGAAGGAGCAACTTAGGGCTCACATGTCCACATACATGACCGAGAATACGGGTACTGTGACCTCCAAAAGGGTTTCTATGGGCAGCAGCGAAGGCGACCCTGAGAGGGAATATGATGCGAGACGCAGCATTAGCCAATAGGGACAGAATAGCCCACCAAACTACCTTAGAAACCACAATTCAGAACCTCACTAAACAATATACTGCCCACCGTCTCCTAGGTTGCGCTGCTCCTTAGAACAGGCCCGAGTGGCACACAATGAACTCTATACATCTCAGGCTGAATATGCACTGCAAAAATTACGCTGCCGCCATTATGAACAAGGTGAGAAGGCAGGACGTCTCCTAGTGGCACAGCTCCGACAAAGAGAGGCTGCCTTTGCCATCCCAGCCATAACATCCTCCTCAGGAGCAGTACTGACCCGCCCGCAAGACACTGTGAACGAATTTGCCATTTACTACCGACACCTCTATGCCCCTGAAATAACGACTGATCATACACAAACGGAGGCATTCCTTAACGCAGTTAATCTACCTTGTTTGTCGGAGGCAGGTAGAGCCCTCCTAGAAGGCGATATAAGTAGGGAAGAAATAACGCAAGTCATAACAAACCTCCCCTACCATAATTCTCCGGGAGAGGACGGATTCCCTGCGGAATTTTACAGATGGGCCGGGGAAGAGGCAATCACTGCAGTGCACCGAGCACTTACGGAAGCATGTCAGGAAGGCTCCTTGGGTGCTTTGTCCAACAAGGCCACGATTGTTGTCCTACCTAAGCCAGGGAGGGATCCCCTTCTCTGTGGCAGCTATAGCCCTATCTCCCTTCTGAATGGAGACGTTAAACTCCTAGCCAGTGTCCTAGCAGCACGCCTACGTAATGTGATACCGTCTTTGATCCACAATACCCAGGTGGGGTTCGTACCGGACCACACCTACAGAAACCATATGCTTACTCTCTGTCATACACCACTGGAATCTCTACAACTACCAGAAGAAGCCCTAGCCCTATCTCTAGATGCGGAGAAAGCATTCAACCGCATCGAATGGTCCTATCTGTTCACTACCATGAAGCATTTTGGCCTTGGAGAACAATTTATTTTCAAAGTTCGTCTATTGTATGGCCATCCCACGACACAGGTTAATTGTGGGGGCTTTTTTTCAGACCCATTCCCTATCGGAAGAGGCACTCGCCAGGGCTGCCCCCTGTCACCGCTCCTATTCCTACTGCCATGGAACCCCTGGCAGCTACCATACGGAACTCCCAACAGATAAAAGGTATCCATATAACCTGTCGCGCCGCGCGGTGCGGCGCGAGCCGAGAGCTCAACTTCTGCCGGGCGTTCGGCTCGGGCCGCGCACCGCGTTATTAAGACGCGGCGCGCCCCCAGCCTCTCCTGCGCGTTTCGAGGCCCCAGATTTGCTTGGGGCCTCGTTCTTCCTTCTGCCTTTCACTGTCCCAGGGGTCTCTGAACCCTCTTACCTGTTTTTCTTCGTTTCTTTGTCCTTCTTCTTTTTTGCAGTCTGTTGTGTGCCTTTCTTTATGTTTTTTCCTCCTTCCCAGATTCCTGTGCTTTCCCAGCATTCCTTGTTCCCTATTCTCTATGGTTCCTCTACTATTCTGTTCTATGTATTGTTTCCCTATCTAAGATGGTGTCCTTTTACTTCCTGTGGGTCACTTCCTGTTTTTTGGTATATAAGGGCTGTGTTTTTCCTCTTTCCTTGCGCTGCAACACTTTCTGCTCAGTTAGTGTCTCCGCTCCTGATTTCCTTGCCTTTTGGTTTTGGATTCAGCATTCTGTGTTTTCTGATTTTTGCTCCTTTTGGATTCCTGTTTGTTTGTTCTTGTTTTTCTCCAGGAGTCTTCCTGTTTGGAGGTTTTTTCCCCTTTTTAAGGGGTTTTTTCCCTCTGGCGCTACTTTCTGAAGGGCACGGTCTGTTCTTGGTGTCTCCATTGCCTACAGCACCGTGGCTACCAGAAAGAGTCGCCCCTTTTTGGGCAAAAGCCGAACATTGAAGATTCACGCCACCAGATCTGCAAATTCCAGGCGCAAGCAGCACGTGAGTCGTGACAGATTGCAGCGCCCAACCATTCCGACGTCCTCTGTAAGAAGGGAGGGGACGGGATCTACAGCCATACCTTCCATCAGCTCCTTTAATGACAATACAACTGCCTTGTTCATCTTTCCGGTCCTGTTACAACTTCCTGACGGTCGTCAAGAAAAGACTATGGCATTACTAGATTGTGGTGCTAGTGGTATATACATGGACAAGACGTGGGCTGCTGCTAACCTAGTCCCTACTCAAGCAAAAGAAGTACCCGAACAGGTACACACTGTGGATGGATCTTTGATATCCTCTGGTCCTGTAGACACCACTACCCTGATGTTAAGTCTACAGGTGGGAAACCATCAAGAACACATCTCCTTCGATCTTATTACGTCCCCTAACCATACCATCATTCTTGGAATTCCGTGGCTCATCAGACATAACCCATATATAAATTGGGTTACCCGGACAGTCTCTTTGTCTTCGCAATTTTGTCATGAGAACTGTTTTACTTCCGACAAGTATTGGTCTCCGAAAAGATCCTTAGCTACTGAAGGTGCCACTGGTATGTCCATTAATACGGTCCAAGGGATCCCAGACCACTATTTGGAGTTTCAGGATGTTTTCCAAAAACCGTCAAAACCTGTGCTACCTCCACATCGAGAATATGATTGTGCAATTCCATTGGAACCCGGCACAATTGTTCCTTTTGGGAGGATGTACTCCCTCACGGAACCCGAAAAGGAAGTTCTAAAGGAGTATCTGGACGAAAATATACAGAGTGGTCTTATTGTTCCATCGTCGTCTCCGGCTGGGGCCCCTCTCTTTTTTGTGCCCAAGAAGACTAAGGATCTTCGTCCGTGCCTGGATTTTCGAGGTCTGAATAAAATTACCATTAAAGATCGTTATCCTTTGCCTCTCATCAGGGACATACTGGAAGCAATCAGAGGGGCCCAACGTTTTACTAAATTGGATTTACGAGGAGCCTACCACCTTTTACGCATAAGAGAAGGCGACGAATGGAAGACAGCATTCAGGACCCCATTTGGCCATTTTGAATATAGGGTTATGCCGTTTGGTCTTACTAACGCCCCCGCAATCTTCCAGAGATTTATGGACTCAGTGTTTTCAGACCTACTGAATCAGACAGTCGTGATCTACCTAGACGACATTCTTATTTATTCTAGAAATCCTGAACTCCATACTTCCCATGTTAAACAAGTTCTTCAAAGACTTCGTGATCATCAACTATTTTGCAAACCAGAGAAATGTGAGTTCGACATGACGGAAGTCAAATATCTGGGCTATCATTTAAGTCCCACCGGCATAGCTATGGATCAAGAAAAGGTACAAGCTATCCTAGAGTGGCCTTCTCCTTCTACCATAAAAGAAACACAATGTTTCCTAGGTTTAGCAAACTTCTATCGACAATTCATTCTAGACTTTGCCAGTCAGACTAGCCACATAACTCACACCTTAAAGAAGGACAATTTAAAGAAGGGGTTTGTCTGGACTGAGGCTGCTGAAGCAGCCTTTCAAAGCTTAAAGAGAGCCTTCACCCAAGCCCCCATCTTAAGACATCCAGATACCACCAAGCAATTTATAGTAGTAACTGATGCTTCTGAGAGAGCCATCGGAGCTGTCTTACTCCAACGACAAGAGGATGATGGCCTTGAACATCCTGTTTTCTATTTGTCTCATATCCTTTCCACAGCTGAACAACATTATTCCGTACTTGAAAGGGAATTATTGGCTCTGAAAACAGCCTGCCTTGAGTGGAGACAGTTTCTGATGGGTTCCAAGGAACCATTTGAGGTGAGGACAGACCACCGTAATTTACAATGTTTAAGAAATTTTGTATGCCAGAATAGTCGTCAGGCCCGCTGGGCCTTTTTCTTCAGTCAGTACGATTTTTATATTACATATATTCCAGGATCTCAAAACATTCTGGCTGATGCTCTGTCTCGCCGATATCCAGAGTGTTCTCCTTCCTCATCCCAGTATCTTCTAGAACCCAGTAAGATCATTGGAGTGGCTCAGTCTTTCCTGGAAGAAGTACAACAAGAATACGCCAACCTATCGGACCATGACATAGAAGAACTAAGACCATTATTGTACAAGAAACAAGGATATTTTTATTACCAAGACCTGATATTCCTCCCTACAAACAAGGTGCAAAAGAAAGCATTACAAATGTGCCATGATTCCCCTGTAGCTGGTCACAGAGGCATCAAAGCCACACAAGAACTACTTTCACGATTTTTCTGGTGGCCTACCTGGAAACTGGATGTGGAAAAATACGTTCAGGCCTGTCCCATATGTGCCCAAGTCAAAATACCTCACACTAGACCGGCAGGATTACTACAGCCTTTGCCTGTTCCATCGGCCCCATGGCATACTATCTCTACTGATTTTATGTGTTCGCTCCCACCATCAGCAGGAAACCGGGTTATCATGGTCACAGTGGATTCTTTCACAAAAATGGCTCATTTCACTGGCCTAAAAAAGCTGCCTACTTCTCAAGAACTAAGTCAAATATTCATAGATCATGTCTTCCGTCTCCATGGACTTCCACATACCATAATATCTGATAGAGGACCTCAGTACATCTCCCGATTTTGGAAGCATTTTTGTAAAACCCTGAATATAAATAGAGCCTTGTCTTCAGGGTTCCATCCTCAGACCAACGGACAGACTGAGCGTCTGAACCAAGGACTAGAGCAATATCTTCGATGCTTTTGCAATTCTACCCAAAGTAACTGGAGCACTTACCTCTCTTTAGCTGAGTTTTCCTACAATAACTCAGTCCATAGTGCCTCCAAGGTCACTCCCTTTTTCTGTTCCTATGGTTTTCATCCTACCTCTTTCCCTACTTCTCCACAATCCAACTCTCCTCTACCTGCTATTAACTATTTCTCCAAACGCCTTCTCCAACTCCATAAACTAATTCGATCTAATTTGTTACATACCAAGAGGTATATGAAGAAGGCTGCAGACAAGAGACGTACAACCAATCCAAATTATCATCTGCAAGATAAAGTCTGGCTCTCCTCCAAATTCTTGCCCTCACGTCTCTCTCAAAACAAGTTCACACCTCGTTACTATGGGCCTTTCCGTATTCTCCAGTTGGTCAATCCTGTCACTGTCCGTCTTCACTTACCCCATACATGGAAGATCCATCCGGTTTTTCATGTTTCTCAGCTTAAACCTTATGTGCCTGATCCTTACTCACGTCAGTTTCCTTGTCTACCTCCTGTCCTTGTGGATGATGCTCCTGAATATGAAGTGCAGGAAATTTGTGACTCTCGTCTTTTTCATAAACGACTTCAGTATCTGATTCATTGGAAGGGTTATCCTCTCAGTGAATGTTCATGGGAAGATGCCTCTTCCGTTCACGCTCCTCTCCTGATTCAACGCTTTCACCGTTTATTCCCTCTTAAACCTGGGCCTTCGGGAGGGGGACCTACTGTCGCGCCGCGCGGTGCGGCGCGAGCCGAGAGCTCGACTTCTGCCGGGCGTTCGGCTCGGGCCGCGCACCGCGTTATTAAGACGCGGCGCGCCCCCAGCCTCTCCTGCGCGTTTCGAGGCCCCAGATTTGCTTGGGGCCTCGTTCTTCCTTCTGCCTTTCACTGTCCCAGGGGTCTCTGAACCCTCTTACCTGTTTTTCTTCGTTTCTTTGTCCTTCTTCTTTTTTGCAGTCTGTTGTGTGCCTTTCTTTATGTTTTTTCCTCCTTCCCAGATTCCTGTGCTTTCCCAGCATTCCTTGTTCCCTATTCTCTATGGTTCCTCTACTATTCTGTTCTATGTATTGTTTCCCTATCTAAGATGGTGTCCTTTTACTTCCTGTGGGTCACTTCCTGTTTTTTGGTATATAAGGGCTGTGTTTTTCCTCTTTCCTTGCGCTGCAACACTTTCTGCTCAGTTAGTGTCTTCGCTCCTGATTTCCTTGCCTTTTGGTTTTGGATTCAGCATTCTGTGTTTTCTGATTTTTGCTCCTTTTGGATTCCTGTTTGTTTGTTCTTGTTTTTCTCCAGGAGTCTTCCTGTTTGGAGGTTTTTTCCCCTTTTTAAGGGTTTTTTTCCTCTGGCGCTACTTTCTGAAGGGCACGGTCTGTTCTTGGTGTCTCCATTGCCTACAGCACCGTGGCTACCAGAAAGAGTCGCCCCTTTTTGGGCAAAAGCCGAACATTGAAGATTCACGCCACCAGATCTGCAAATTCCAGGCGCAAGCAGCACGTGAGTCGTGACATAACCTGGGGCTTATCCACCATTTATCTCTACGCAGATGACATTTTGTTAACCCTGTCCGACCTAGAAACCTCCCTGCCAGCACTCCTCTCTACCATAGAGGGCTTCGCACCCTTATCCGGATATTGGGTAAACTGGGACAAAAGCGAAGCACTACCACTATCCCGCGTAACGACGAGAGCCGCAATACACGGTCTCCCATTTAAATAGACCCCGACCCGCCTTAAACACTTAGGAACGTTTATTAATCGAGGTCTGGAACACATGGTCAGGGACAACCTGGACCCCATTATATCCAGAATGAAGCAGGACTTTGCCAAGTGGTCACTATTAGGCCTGTCCATGTGGGGCAGGACACAGGCGGTCAGAATGGTTACCCTACCACGCTTCACATATGTATTAGGCATGCTTCCTTTACTGGTACCCCTCTCCTTGCTCCGCTTGATTGATACATCCATAAGGACCTTCGTCTGGGGCTCCTTACATAAAAGGCAGAAACTTGCAACAATTTTGCCACGACGATCCTATGGAGGCTTAGGCCTACCCTCAGTAGAACAATACTCATTAGCCTTACAACTGTCACAGCTAGCGTACACACTCCCAGATACACCAGACCCTCCGCAATGGGTAGCCACAGAGACAACTCCTAAGAGGACCGTATACAGAGATGGGAGGGACATACTCTGATCACCCCCCCTTATCTAGCCCCATCCTCACAGCTACAAACACAGCATGGCGAAGAGCCCACCGCTTATTTGGTGTACACCCTTTCCTGCATGCCCAGGCTCCTATAGCAGGGAAGAAAAGCATAAAAATAGGGGGAATTCTTCTCAGATGGCCCCAATGGCTCGAGGCAGGTATCCAGAATATATCTCATATCATCGACGGAAACAGCTTTCGAACCTTCGCCTCTCTCCAGGAAGAGTTCGGCATTCACAGTAACCAAGAATGGCGAGATATGCAGCTTAAGCATTGTATGCGTAGAGCCCTAGGAACCCCCCGTGGATGCTGAAAACCTCACCCATTGTCACTTATCTCCAGAAATGGGGCAGACACAGAGGCGTTATGGCTGGTATATATGCAGAGCTAACAAACCATCTCTACTCGCAGCCTCTTCTTGAACGGCTGCGCTTAAAATGGCAGGACAGACTAAGGATTGCCTATACAGAAGAAGAATGGTCGGACATAATAGAACCCCTTGGCAGGGGAGTACGCGAAGCCCGCCTGAAATTTTGTCTATTTAAAGTTCTTCAAGAATGGTGCTGGAGCCCCGTTAAACTTCTCGGGGCAGGCTTGATGCCGCACGCGAAATGTTGGAGATGCATAGAACCCCATTGTGATTTACTTCCTATCCTATGTCATTGCCCGACGATACAGCCCTTATGGGATGCGGTACGCCACGCCCTGATAGACTTTATACAGATACCAAGCCCGACTCCGCCATCACTCATTCTTTTACACATTGCGCGCCTGTACCCTTCCCTATCACAAGCCCATAAAAGGTTACTTCATACGGCAATTGCCACAGCCAAAATATGCATACTCCGGCACTGGAGGTCCAGTATTGCCCCTACACCGACAGAATGGATGACAGCCATGTTCCAAACCGTCACCCACGAGCGAGTAATGTATAACCTGCAGGATCAAGCGGCGCTATTCGTGGAAGTCTGGAGTCCCTTCCTGACAAGACCATGAAGCAGCTGGCGGACGGTCGATGAGCGTCTATCGCCCTCTCAGAACACTTCATTTTCCTCCCCCTCCTCCTCCTGCTCTCCCCCTCTTCCCATTTATCTTCTCTCCCCCTTTCTCTCTTTTCTTCTCCGCTACTTCCTAGATCCCCCACCTTGATAAACGCTTTGGACCTCGGACTGAGCAATCAGACACCCCTCCCTGTCCTCTCTTCCGACCAGTGTCTGATAACTTAACACATATAAGAAGAACCCATTCTTTCAACAAACCCATTTCAATTTGCACGCCCCCAAGGACAATCTTTTGTTTGCTCCTCTCCTGGTGCTATCTTTTCCCAGGTATTGGAACCTCTACCTTTACTTTGCCTCATATCATATCAATTTAGGTACATGTGCTACATTGTCCACTTCCACGCGACAATTCACATTAGATAGGGAATAATTGAACAACTCATGCCCCAGCCTTGTCAGTCTGGCTCCAGGGCCCTTGGTCCCTTGGTTCATTTATTCATTTATCAATTTTCTCCCCAACCTTCTTATCCTCTCTCTTTACGTATAAGGCATCTCTATCTTTTCTCACCCCTTGATTAACCCTTCTCTTTGTTCTCCTCTTTCTTTTACATACTCTCTCTTAACAGTTTATCCACAACCCTTTAACCAATTAGCCGGAACATCTGTTAGATTGTATAAGTTTGTATATCTATTATGGAACCACTTGCTGTAAAAAAAAAAAATGCTTTGCTTTGCTTTGCTTTGCTTTGAAAGTATATTTCTATATATTATGTATCACCCTATATTCTTAATAAAACAATTCAAACACAAAAAAAAAAAGAAAGGCTGGGGGCGCGGCTCGCCTCAGCACCGTGTGCCGCGGCCCGAGCCGAGTGTTCGGCTCGCGCCGCACGCCGCGGCGAGTCAGTAGGTCCCCTCCCCAAAGTCCCAGGTTTGTGCAGAAAGAAGCGGTGAAAGTGATGAATCAGAAGAGGGGCGTGAACAGAAGACGCATCTTCCCAAGAGCATTCGCTAAGAGGGTAACCCTTCCAATGAATCAGATATTGAAGACGGTTGCGAAAGACACGAGAGTCACAAATTTCTTGTACCTCATATTCTGGTTCATCATTCACCAACAAGGGAGGAGGACAAGGAAACTGCAGAGAGAAAGGATCAGGCATATAAAGTTTGAGCTGGGAAACATGAAAAACTGGATGGATTTTCCAGGTACTAGGTAAGTGAAGACGGACAGTTACAGGATTAATCAGCTGAAGAATACGGAAAGGACCGTAGTAACGAGGTGTAAACTTGTTCTGAGAGAGTCGCAAAGGCAGAAATTTTGAAGAAAGCCATACTTTATCCTGGATGTGATATACTGGAGCTTCCCTACGCTTCTCATCTGCCATTCTCTTCATGTATCTCTTGGTGTCCAGCAAGTTAGACCGAATAATTCTATGGATCTTTCGAAGTCGGTTAGAAAAGGAGGTGACAGCAGGAAGAGAAGAGGTAGACTGAGGAGTAGTAGGAAAAGAGGTAGGATGATAGCCATAGGAACAGAAAAAGGGGGTGACCTTGGAGGCACTATGGACAGTGTTGTTGTAAGAGAATTCAGCGATAGGAAGGTAAGTGTTCCAGTTACTCTGAGTACAATTAAAAAAGCAGCGAAGGTACTGCTCTAGTCCTTGGTTGAGACGTTCGGTTTGCCCATTGGTTTGGGGATGGAAACCAGATGACAATGCTATATTGATATTCAGGATCCTACAGAAATGTTTCCAGAACCGGGAGATGCACTGAGGTCCCCTGTCTGATACAATGCTGCGTGGGAGTCCATGAAGACGAAAATTATGATGGATGAATATCTGACTTAGTTCTTGAGAGGTAGGTAATTTCTTCAGGGCAGTGAAGTGAGCCATTTTTGTAAAGGAATCTATTGTCACCATGATAAACCGATTTCCTGCTGATGGAGGTAGTGAACACATGAAATCGGTAGAAATGGTGTGCCAGGGAGCAGGTGGAACAGGTAATGGTTGCAGTAATCCCGCTGGCCTGGTACGGGTACCTTTACTTGGGCACATATGGGACAGGCCTGTACATAGCGTTCGACATCTGATTTCCAAGTAGGCCACCAGAAAGATCACGAGAGTAATTCCTGCGTGGCCCTGATGCCTCTATGACCAGCAACCGGAGAATCATGGCACATCTGCAGCGCCTTTTCTCGTACTCCTCTTGTAGGGAGGAACAACAGGTTCCTATAATAATAATATCTCTTCTGTTTATGTATTAGGGGGTTTAAGTCCTCCAGTTCTTGTTCAGAAAGGTTGGAATATTCCAGTTGTACCTCATCCAGGAATGATTGAGCTACACCGATGATCTTGCTGGGCTCAAGTAGATATTGTGATGGGGTAGGAGTACAATCTGGATAACGGCGAGGCAGAGCATCGGCCAGTATGTTTTGGGATCCAGGAATATAGGTGACATAGAAGTCGTACTGACTAAAGAAAAAGGCCCAACGAGCCTGACGACTGTTCTGGCATTAAAAGTTACGTAAACATTGTAGATTACAATGCTCCGTTCTCACCTCAAAGGGTTCTTTGGAACCCATAAGGAATTATCTCCACTCTAGGCAGGCAGTCTTCAGTGCTAATAACTCCCTTTCTAATACTGAGTAATGTTGTTCAGACACAGAGAGTACATGAGACAGATAAAACACAGGATGTTCTAGATCATCATCCTCTTGTTGTTGAAGTAGGACTGCTCCGATGGCTCTTTCGGAAGCATCAGTAACAACCACAAATTGTTGGTATCTGGATGTCTTAGTATCTTTGCTTGAGTGAAGGCCTTTTTTAGACTTTGAAAAGCTGTTTCAGACGCCTTTGTCCAGACAAATCCATTGCATAAATTCTCCTTCTTTGATGTTTAAGTAATGTGACTGGTCTGTTCTGCAAAGTCTAAGATAAACTGTCGATAAAAGTTGGCTAGTCCTAGAAAACATTGAGTCTCCTTAATGGAGGAAGGGGAAGGCCAGTCTAAGTTGGGTTGTACCTTTTCTGGATACATAGCTATTCCAGTGGGACAAATGTGATAACCCAAATATTTGACTTGGGTCTTATCAAACTCACATTTCTCTGGTTTACAGGACAGTTGATGCAGCCTGAGTCTTTGGAGGACTTGTTTAACGTGTGTAGAATGAAGTTCAGGACGTCTAGAATAAACAGGGATATCCTCTAAGTAGATTACTACTGTATGGTTCAAGAGATCAGAAAACACAGAGTCCATAAATCTTTGGAAAATTGATGGGGCATTAGTGAGGCCAAAAGGCATAACTCTGTATTCATAATGACCAAATGGTGTTCGAAAGGCATTCTTCCACTCATCTCCTTCTTTGATGTGCAAAAGGTGGTAAGCACCACGAATATGTAACTTGGTAAATCGTTGAGCCCCTCTGATTGCCTCCAGAATATCTTTGATGAGGGGTAAAGGATAACGGTCTTTTATAGTGATCTTATTTAAAATACGAAAATCCAAGCAGGGACGAAGATCTTTAGTCTTCTTGGGCACAAAAAAGAGAGGAGCTCCCGCCGGGGAGGACGATGGTACAATAAGACCGTTGTGCAGATTTTCTTGGAGATAATCTTTGAGAACTTCCTTTTCAGGTTCCGTGAGAGAATACATTCTCCGAGAGGGAACGATCGCCCCAGGTTCCAGGGGAATTGTACAGTCATATTCTCGATGTGGGGGCAAAACAGGTCTGGATGGTTTTTGGAATGCATCTTGAAATTCTAGATAGTGATCGGGGACTCCTTGGACTGCATTGATGGAACAACCTGTAGGGAGTTCAGAAGGCATCAATTTCTTGGGTAACCAGTACGTGTCTGAGGCAAAACAATTTTCATGACAAAACTGTGAGGACAAGGAAATAGTCCTGGTTTCCCAATTTATGTAAGGATTATGTCATATGAACCACGGAATCCCTAAGATTATAGTATGATTGGGAGATGATATCAAGTCAAAGGAGACGTGTTCTTGGTGGTTCCCAAATTGTAAACTAAGAATCAGGGTAGTAGTATTGACTGGACCAGAGGATATTAAGGACCCATCCACTGTGTGTACTTTTTCGGGGACTTCCTTGGATTGTGTTGATATTTGTTGTGTGGTGGCCCAAGACTTATCCATATAAATGCCACCAGCACCATAATCAAGTAAGGCCATTGTTCTCTCCTCACGACCGTCAGGTAACTGCAGAGGCACCGGAAGCATAAACAAAGTAGTGGCGTTGTCCTTGAAAGAACTAATGGAAGGTATAGCAGATGTTCCCGTCCCCTCCCTTCTTACAGAGGACGGGAAGTAGCGCTTCCCGATGGCCTTAGAGGACGAACGGGGCATGTACGAAGCATATGACCGGCAGCACCACAATACAAGCACAATCCTTTTTTACATCTTTCTTCCCCCTCACTGACAGAAAGTGGGCCACGAGTAGTATCCACCTGCATAGGTTCACCTTTGGTTTCTCTGAGGGCAGGGCGAGGTTCCTCTGGACGGTGCAGAAAGACACGTGAGGTACATGGCTGGGAAGGTCCTCTGTTTCTTCTTTTTTCCAAACGTCGTTCTTGGAGTCGATATTCGATGGAAAGAGCTAAATCCATCAGACCACGAAGATCTTCAACTCGGGTGGAGTGTACTAACTCGTCTTTGATCTCCTCCTTTAGCCCTCTACGAAATAGGGTAACCAGTGTTCGCTAAACCCATGTTGTCTCGACCGCAAGCTGTTGAAAGCATGTAGTATATTGGAGGACATCTTAAGAGCCTTTTTGGGTGTCACACAGTGCTTCTTCAGCAGAGGCCTCCAATCCTGGATGACTAAACATCTGTTTAAACCGATTCACGAAGGCTGGATAATCAAACAATACTGGGTCATTGGACGAAACCATCGGAGTCGCCCAGGCCAAGGCAGGACCAGATAGGGCACTGATAAGATAACCCACCTTTGTCTTGTCGTGAGAAAATTGTGTGGGTCGGAAGGCAAAGTAAATAGTCAATGCATCTAAGAACTCTCGCAGTTTTGTTGGTTCACTGGAGTAGCGAGGAGTTGAGGTTGAAACGGTAGGAACGTCTGTACTGCGGAAGGCCAAAGCTTGTCGTAAGGCCGCATTCTCGTTGCGTAATTGTTGCAGTTCCTGAGCCTGTTGCTGAATGGTTGCCAGAAGGGACTGATCAGGATCTGCAGCAGCAGCCACTCTATCGTCCATGGTGTTACACGAAGTCGAGTGTATTTGGTGCTGCAATCTGTCACGACTTACGTGTTGCTTGAACCTGGAATCCGCTGAACGAGTGGCGAGGTTCTTGTTCCTGAGTGTTCGGCCTTGGCCCAGGTAGGGGCGACTCTTTCTGGTAGCCACGGTGCTGCAGGCGATAGGAACGCCAAGGGCAGTCCGTGTCCTTCAGAAGTAGTGCCAGAGGGGAAAAAACCCTAAAAAGGGGAAAAAACCTCCAAAAAGGAATTTTCATGAAACAGGAGAAAAAATCAATAAGTAAATAGAAGATCAAAAATGAACAGGAAAACACTGGAACAGAAGTGTCACCAGTATCTGACTCAAGGAAGAAGGAGCGACGACACCAACCCAAACAGAAAGTGTTGCAGCGCAAGGAGGGAAAGAATCACAGCCTTTAAATACCCAAACAGGAAGTGACCAACAGGAAGTGCAAGGACACCATATTAGATAGGGAAAAACACATAGAAAATAATGGACAAGGAGCCATAGAGAGTAGGGAACCAATGTATGCTGGGAAGAGAGGGGAATAATGGGAAAGAAGGAAAGACATAAAGGGAAGCACGAATGAGGGTGACAGGAAGAAAGAACCACAATAGCAGGTAAGTGGGGGAGAGGTCATATATGGCAGAAAACGTGTTGCGCTAAATAGAAACGAGGCTCCATCCCCAATTTGGGGCCTCGGATACTGCAAGAAAGGCTAGGGGCGCAGCGAACCTCAGTGCCGTGCGCCGAGACGAGTGTTCGGCTCACGCTGCGCGCCGCGGTGCAACAGCTTATGCCTGTGAGAGGCAGATGTGAACCACACATTAGCTTGCCTGCTCCTTTGCGTAGGTAGACAAGCTGGCATCTCGAGAGGGAGAAAACCCACTGCAGACCAGTTTTCCAGGAATGGTGGCTCATTATGGTAGACACACCTCAGCGGTGTGCCTATGGCCCTATCCCAGGGAAAAAGGGTTCCGGCATATTGAATCTGGAAGGAGAAATCCACTGTGGGATTGTGTAATGCCAACTCCACCCCCAAAAAATGAAGTAAAAGTGGGTAGGGTTGCCCCATGGGAATTGTAACCCCATTGGCTAGTAAGTCCTCCCACCCACAAATTTGGAGTTAGCATACTGGCTATAAGCCTTAGAACGCTGCTGGACTCTGAAAGGACAGAAGAAAGACTGTACCTGCTGAACCTGTCAACCTCAGAAAGAAAGGCTGAAACAAGGGAGACTGAACATGCTGCATCTGCTGGACCAAGACAGGACTTCGGAAACAGAAGGGGTGCTCCAATTGTTAAATTTGTGGTGAGAAAGCCCCAAGGACTGAACCTGCTCCCATTTGTGCCAAGGACCAGTGAGTGGACTCCAATGGCTAGTTCGCTAGTCTCCTGTTAAGTTTCAGGACCACAAAAGTTAAAAAAGACTGCATCTGAAAAGTGCCCAGCTGACCAGTAGCCACTGGACTTGCCCTGGACTCTGCTTGTGTAACCCATGAGATCGAGTTTCCCCCTACAAAGGCAACTTGCAAGCCAAAGACAAAAGATAATGTTTTTTGGGCACAGAGTCCAAGGCTCATAGTCTACTGCTACTTGCTTTTCTTTGGTAACATTGAACGCCTTCAAGAAGCAAGGCTTCACCTGACCACTGGACTTCACCTGTCCATCAGCATCGAGCCTAACACCAGCCTTAAGCTGCAGAGGAATCCGCTGATCTTACCATCGACAAAAAAGGTAAAATCTTAACAGGGACCATCGTGGCACCCACATCCAACCCTGACTTTCATCACAGTCAACCTGAACCTTATGCTTTGCCCTCATAGACTATTGCTAAGATCGACAAGCTGTGATCTACAAAACATTTTGAAGCTTTTAAAACTTTTGTGAGTGAAAAGCAGTGGTTTATGAAAGTCTTGCAAAAATCCTATATCCAGTTCCCTGCATCTATTTGTTTGTCATTTGGTGTCTATTTAAAGATCAAAATAAATATTATTTTTATAAATAGAAGTGGGATTTTAATTGTGTTGTATTTTTTGCTTATTGACTGTTTTGGTACTTATAAATGTTTTGCACTTGTTTCCTTTGACTTCAGCCTGACTGCTCTGTGCCACAGTTACCCAGGACCCAGCTAATGTCTGATTTAAGGAAACCTAATTGGACTTGATTTAGATTAGTGACAGTCCTACATGGTGACGTCTGACAACCCCCACAACTAATAACCCACTGTTCTCACACATACTTTAGGGGTGAGTGCCTTTTCATGATCAAATATAGTTTAAAAAAGTTAGAACAAGAAGACAAACAGAAAATAATCCTGCTACAAGAAAGACAATTAGCTCATGAGAGAATTGTTGCACTTGGTTAAGCTTGTTTTCTTGTATTAGTGACTTGGGGTACTGTGCTGGCCTTTTACTTGCCCATCACATCTTTTGTGTTGTTGTGCAAGTCAGTGGTAGACTTTCCATGATATGCAAAATGTTCCCTCCGGTATGGCAGGAGAGGAACAGGACTTGCATAGTTTTCTGAATACTGCTTTTGGATGAAGAGGTTTCATTGTCTTCAGGAAGGAAGGGATGTTACCTTGCTTTGTTGGGCTTCCAGGTAAGGTGTGGTTTTAATATTAGGCTGAATCCAAATAATTTTGCAGTGTCTGTAAGCTGGGATGTAAAGCCGTACTAGTCATGTTGGAAAGTCAAGCTTTAATCTGTGGTTACTCAGATTTGTGGACACAAAAGAGGAATTCAAGCTCTAGGAAGGTCCTTGACATCCAATTCTGAATTAGTTTGAGTCAAGTTTTGAGTCACTGATTGTTGTTGGTCGAGGATTCTTTTCTATAGATTTGAGTGTTGTCAGTTTGATAATAGACCTTGATCTTGTTCTTGGTGAGTACGGATCCAAAGGTTTCCGTGTTGAGAATGAAGATGATGGGTGAAAGGATGGAAACATAAGGTACGCCTCAACAGATAGAGTTTCTCAGATCCCTGGATTCCCGTCTGTATGAGTGGCAGATGTTGAAGTGGGAAATGAACTATTGAAGGGCTTTTTCTGAGAAGCTCAGGGTTGTTTAAAAAATGTGATTTAGTGCCCGATGGTTAATTGCGTCAAAAGTAAATGAGGGGTCAAGTAGGATCAGGAGGCTAGTATTGTCAAGAGTAGTTGTGGATGGCTGCCAGTCCCCTTCCATTCTTGTTCTGTAGTCTGTCTCTTGGATGCTGCGGTGTGCATAGATGATGCGAAAAGACTGCGCAAGGAAATGGGTGTGAGCTATGTTTCTGTGATGAGGAGTGCATCAAGGTAGCCTTGTGTGTTGATGTCAGTCATGTCAAGAGCATGCATGACTGCAGAATGTGCACTGAGGAGCCGATTGAGTTGGAGGATTTTTGCTGTTGGTGGCAAATGAACGAGGGTTAGTGGTATGTTGCTGCTGTGATTTGTGTTTAATGTGCCATAATAGCATTTGTGTTTGTGTGGCCTGGGTGTAAATGTGGTATGTGGGGTGCTGTAGTGTGTGTGGCACATGGTGATGACGGCTTGCCTGAGGGACGGGGGTTCCGGTCCTGTGCCTTTCTTGCCTCAAATAGACTCAAGGATGTCCTGGTGATGGGAAGCCCTGTGTTTTTTTTTTATCAGAAACAGAGCGGGTCATCAGTTGGTTGCATCACTTTTTGTCACTGTGGATATTTGAGCGATCTTCTGGCTTTGAGAGACAGTAATTAAGGTTCTTGAATTAAGGGGGTGGAGGAAAGAACACTACATGCTAGGATTGCCTGCTTAAACAATGTGTGGATGGACACATATCCTGGTGCTAACATCGGATGCCGTCACCAGGTGCTACGATGCCAGCTGGTGAAAGTGTTCGGCATAACAGCGCCACTGTCAGTGACTCCAAAATAAATCCAGATGAATGACAACACATGCATGGCTTCTAAAGACATAAACAGTGTTTAAATGCGCACGAAAACACACACAAGGGCATACATACTGCCAAACACCGTCAGATGAAATGCAGTTCCCAATTAATTAAATTACACAATTTCCATGTAATGCACTTAAGGCCAAATGTACAAAAATTAGGAATTGCGATTCTTACCAAAAATGCAGTTAGGAAATCGCAATTCCGAACTTAAGAAACCTTAAAACATTTAAACAGCGATTCGTAGGGGGTGACAAATTGACCTCCCCTCTGAATATTAATGTCGTAGGTAGCAGTATGCGACCCATTAGGAATGATAGCCATCAAAGGGATGGTGGCCTGCTGGGGTCAGAAGGTATTTTTCTTCTTTTCAGGAAAACAGAATGCATTTCAAAAACAACAAAAAATGAAACGTTTAAGTTTTATTTATTAACATTTTCAAAGGGGTAGAGGTCCCATGGAGACCCCGTTTACATTTGTGAATGGTTAGCACTTTTAGTATTTGGTAACAAATTCATATTTTGCGATGTTAATTAGGTTGCAAAAAATTGATACATACTATTGCAAATCGCTATGTGAAAGCGACGCCCTAAGCACTCCCCTTCCAAATGCCAAACCCCATAACTAAATTGTTATTCGGTAACCACAATTTTGCTTTTGTACAATTCTAAACGCGTTTTTGGGGTCGAATACGGTTTGCAGCCTCCAAAAAAGTTTTGCAGATGGGGCCCTTAGTGAGGACTACCACCTTTTCTGAAGCTGCTCCACAACAGAGAAACTCTATTGTGTGTGCCAGCCTGCTCTGCTAACAACAGGCTCCTGCTCCTTGGTAATGCCACTCAAGCGCCTGTAATCACCACCTCGCCGGGGCGGGATGCTGAGTGTAATCACTCCATTTCAAGGACTGCCGGCCTGCTGGGCAACACTACACCTGCTCAGTGTCTACATGTGAAAGAAAACAAGCAGTGAAAATGCAATAGTGCTCATATTTCTTACGAGGTTAATGTAGTTACACTCAAACTTGAGTCTTTCTTGACTCTTTCACCTGTCCTTGTCATATTTTGGTCTAAATGGGAGTATGCAGGTGTAGTCATAGGAAACGGCTTCTTACCAGTTACTAGTAGCTCGATTAGAGTTTAGAATGGTTTACAAAAACAATATAAAGAAACGGCTGGATTACTTATCTCATGCATTATAAAAGCAAGCATAGACTGTTTTCCTATTCTTTAAAAAAATATATATTATTCTTAATATTACAGACTTTTCATGTAAAAAACTACCCCTGTAAAGCCCTAGTGGTACCCTATTGTTAACAAAACGTTACCCAAACATCATCAGCGATTTAGTTTTCAGGAGTTACAAACGGCAGCAGATTTCTATTGTGGTTCACTCAGAAGTAAGTTATTGCTCTTCAAAAATACAAATAAACTTTAAAAAAATCTCTTTATTTGTATTTATGATAAACACCCGAGGGTGTAACCAGGCGTACAGTATAGTATACAAGCAAGGCCTAACATTTTCATAATCGTAGACCAGGCATTAAACAATGTTCTTTTATGGAAATTGATACACCCAAGTTATGGAAACTCCCCAGTATTGGTTGCCGGGACAGGCCTCTCAGACCAAAGGAAGTACAATGTAGTAAAACAATGATTGTCAAAGAAAATTGTAGCGTCTGGTAAACATAAGTCACAACATGAAGAATAATAGGGGAGGGAGAGAGAAAACAAACTGACCGAAATCAGTCAACTCAAACCAGGGTTCACTCCATTCAACTAATTCAAGTGAAGCCTAATGACAAATAAGAGTAGCCGGGGGGTGGCGGTCAATCAGTTACTTCGAGGACGCCAGTAGGGGACTCCAGTGGCAGGGACCAAGGGCCAGATGTAGCAAAATGCTAATTTGCGACTTGCAAATTGCGAGTCCCTGCGACTCGCAATTTGCAACTCGCAAATTGGTATGCAGTACGGTGTCTCGGACACCGTCTGCGACTCGCTATGGGGTCGCAATGACCCACCTCATTAATATTCATGAGGTGGGTCGCTAATTGCGGCCCCATAGCGAGTCTAGGCACTCGCAAACATGGAGGCCTGCTGTCGTCAGCAGACCTCCATGTTCGTGACTGCTTTCAATAAAGCAGTTTTTTTTTTTTTTAAGTGTAGCCCGTTTTCCTTAAAGGAAAACAGGCTGCACTTAAAAAAAAAAACGAAACCTTTAGTTTCGTTTTTTTTTTAGGGCAGGTAGTGGTCCCTTGGACCACTACCTACCCTGAAAAAATATTTGTGGGTCCATTCACAAAGTGGAAGGGGTCCCGTGGGGACCCCTTCCAATTTGCGAGTGGGTTACCATCCACTTGAAGTGGATGGTAAGTGCGACACCATTTGCGACCGCAAATGCGGTCGCAAATGGTATTGCATACCACTCAGAATCGCAAATAGGAAGGGAACACCCCTTCCTATTTGCGATTCTGAAATGCATATTGCGAGTCGGTACCGACTCGCAATATGCATTTCTGCATTGGGAAACACGAATAGCGAGTCGCAAACGGCAATTTTTGCTGTTTGCGACTCGCTATTTGTTTCCTGCATCTGGCCCCAAATGCCTGCACTGGTATGTGTTTGTGTGTGTGTGTGTGGGGGGGGGTTATGTCAGGTGGCATAGATTAGTTCACTTCAGGTTAGTGTGTGGTTCGATTCAGTGTGGATCGTTTTCCCCAGGCGGTCCCTTCGGGGAGCTTGCTCTGCTCGCCTCAGTCCATTCATCTGGGCTTTTAGGTTTCTCCTCCAACCCTCCGACCAGGTGCTCCCAGGCCTCCAAAACCTCTGACCACAGCCCTGTATTTGGATGCCTCCGCACCACCCTGGCTTCCTCCCTGAGAAAGGCCCTGTCGTCAGCTCTTTCCCACTGGGTCACATCTCTCATCCAGGTTTACGCCAACGGTTCTGTAGTGGATTTCCAGGCTATCGCTATTTGTCTCTTGGCAAGCACTAAGGCCAGGTCTATAAATCTAGTGCCCATCCTTTGTATGTGTGGTCTCGGAAATAACCCCAGTATGCAGTTCTCCAGTGACCTAGCAATGTGGCGTCCCAGCGTGGTGGTCAGATGTTTACCACTGCGTCCCAAAATTGCCACAGCCAGGGGCAATGCCAGGTCATGTGTACTAAGTCTGCATCCAAGTGTCCACATCTCAGGCAGGGGCGTGGCTCCACACCAAACCTGACCTCGATTGTGTGTGGGGTATATATGTTGTGTGGACATGGTTAAATTGGGTATACTTCAACCTCATAGTCCTAGAGACCCTCTTAAGATATGCCAATATCCTGTACCACTCCGAGTCTGTACATTCTCGTTCCATGATCCCCCTTCCACCATCATCACAGTGTCAACAGAGGTTTCCAGACCATCTCAGTCAATGAGTGGTAAAACGACGTCACTAAATGTCTAGTAGTCCCTGAGGACACCAATAATTGCAGTTCTGCATGGATTGTCAGTTAATTTCGTCCCTAGGCCCATAGATCTCTAAATGTTCGAGTCAGTGCCTCGTAGGTAAAGAATTGTTCTGGGAGCAGATCACATTGTGCTACCAGGTGTGCCAGCAGGAGCAATGCACCCTGCTAGAAGCAATCACCCACTGTCATTAGTCCCGCATCTGTCCAACTCATAGCTACCCAGCCATAAAAATGGTGAGAGGGTCTGCATGTGGGAGACCTACCGGAGGCAAAACTGGGAAATATATGATTGTCTCTGGGGTTCTTATCATGCAGTGCCTTCAGCATTTCAGTGCCGGGATCTCTATAGTTGGGTAGAGCAGCTTTGCCAATAGGGCACCTAATGGCATAGACTGTCCCACCAGCCCTAACTCTTCTAGGTGCACTGCATCAAGCCACTGTATAATCCACTGTAGCTGTGAGGCCAAAAATTACAGTTCGAAATCAAGGGCACCCAGGCCCCCTTCATCTGGGAGGCATCAGAGAACTTCCAGGGATACCCTGTGATGGCTCCCGTCCCATATCAATTCATGCAGCAGTGTGTCTGCAACCAAGAGGCTGGTACACCTACCGGGAGGTTGATGAAGAAATACAGCAGCCTTGGAAACATGACCATCTTTGATACCAAGATCCGGACCATGATCGGCAACTTAAGGGAGTGCCAAAATGGGAAATTAGTCATAAGGGATCTGAGAGCAGGTCATATAAGGAACAGAAGACCTTGATACCAAATATCAAAAGATAGATGGCCAGCGCGAACAAAAGGGGGGATAAAGGGGACCCCTGTCTGGTGCTTCTGCATACCTTATATTGCAAGAAGATGGTGGTGCCTATTTTGACTCGAGAAGTCAGGGTGGTATAAAGTAGCCTGTTCTACTGGATCCAGGGCTCCCCCAATTCCATCCGCTGCATGACCTTGAACAAGAAGTCCCATCCTACTGTGTTGAAAGCTTTTTCGAGATCTACTGACAGGAGCATGGCATGTGAGTTAGATCATATCTTTGAGTGGTAGAGGACAAGGTATAACCTTCTAAGGTTCAGTGAGGTGTTGTGGGTCAGAATAAAGCCATTCTGTTGGCTATGTATTAATGTGGGCATGGGGGGGAGCACCTAAGAGCCAGCACTTTACTAAGGGTTTTGAAATCCATGTTGAGCATGGATGGAGAGGGGGAGAAACTCAGTGGTTTGTGCTCCCTGCATCTTGGTCTTAGGAAGACGGATCACAACCACAACCACATCTCTAGTGGGTTCTAGGAGTGAACCCAATCAAATGGCATTAGCATACAGTGATTCCAACTTCGGGGCCAAGGTCTCGGCAAATGCAGAGTAGAACTCTGCAGGAAGGCCATCAGGCCCCAGAGTTTTCCCAGTCGCCATTTCTTTGATAGCAAATTTGGGGCCAGATGTAGCAAAGTTGGAAATTGCGAGTTGCAATTTTGCGAGTCGGAGCGACTCGCAAATTGCAAGTCGCAATTTCCAATGCAGAACGGTGTCTCAGACACCGTCTGCGACTCGCTATGGGGTCGCAATGACCCACCTCATTAATATTCATGAGGTGGGTCGCAAATTGCGGCCCCATAGCGAGTCTAGGCACTTGCAAACATGGAGGCCTGCTGTCGTCAGCAGACCTCCATGTTCGTGACTGCTTTATCAATAAAGCAGTTTTTTTTTTTAAGTGTAGCCCGTTTTCCTTAAAGGAAAACGAGCTGCACTTAAAAAAAAAACGAAACCTTTAGTTTCGGTATTTTTTCAGGGCAGGTAGTGGTCCCTTGGACCACTACCTGCCCTGAAAAAATTGTTTTGGGTCCATTCGCAAAGAGGAAGGGGTCCCATGGGGACCCCTTCCAATTTGCGAGTGGGTTACCATCCACTTGAAGTGGATGGTAACTGCGATACCATTTGCGACCGCATATGTGGTCGCAAATGGTATTGCATGCCACTCCGAATCGCAAATAGGAAGGGAACACCCCTTCCTATTTGCGATTCTGAAATGCATATTGCGAGTCGGTCCCAACTCGCAATATGCATTTCTGCATAGCAAAGAGGCATTTGCGCCTCGCAAATGGCGATTTTCGCTGTTTGCGACGCGCACATCCTTTGCTACATCTGGCCCTATATCTCTTGTACTGATATGGGTCCCCCCCAACCCTCCCAGTCCTCCCCAGGAAGCTCACATAGTGGTAGTCTATGCAGGAATGTGGCCTGAATCCCGGTCTGAAGCTGCCCCGACTTCTATTCAACAGCTTATAATATTCACAGGACGAAGCATTAATGACATCGGGAGAGTGACTGACTTGTCGTCCCTGGTTGGATATGGATGATGGGGACCTATCACACACTTCTGGTCAGGCCAGCAGTCTGCCAGTCTGTCCCTCCTTCTTAAGGACCCAAGCAACTTAGTTTTTGTCATTGTGACACCGCAATGTCACTAAGGCAACATTATTATGCTCCTGGTCCTCCCAGGGCCTGTTCAATGCCATCGCATCAGTGCCCAGGATGTTATCCAGGTCATGTAGCCTGCCATCTAGGGTCTGAAGAAATTAAGTTCCCCATTCAGTTCCATCTGGACACCAATAGATTGTCCAAAGCAGTGGACCCGCACTATCACCTTAAAGACCTCCAACTCGACCAACCTCGAGGACGCTGAGCCCTGATTAAGGTCGAAGAGATTGGCTCTTTCTGGGAGTCCTGGAAACAGTTATCTTCCAGGAAAGATAGATTGAGGTGTCATGTGGGGATCAGCGGGCGCTCCCCTAAGGGTTGGAATCTCAGCAGCACAGGGCTATAATCAGAGAGGGTATGCCCCAAATATTCAGTGTGTGTCACATACTGACTGAGGGCATGGGAGCACACAAACAGATGTGCAAAAAGTATGAGTAGTCCCGCTCCTCCCCATGTTGGGTCTTCCACGCATCTGCCAGTGCCCAGTGTTCTAGCCAGCCTAGAGGTCCTCTCTTAACCTATGTGTGGGTGCTCCCAGCAGAGGGAGTGTGGAACAGTCCAACAAGACATCTGATACACAGTTGAAGTACCCACCCAACATGAGGTCAACTGTTGTTAATACTGCCAGTGGGGCAGAGAGGGAATGAAGGAAGGCCACCTGATCCTGGTTTGGGGCAGATATACCTCCCTGAAAGCCTACCTTTGAGAAGGACATAGCAGCCCTCCCTCTCAATGATGGAGTGAATAAACTCGAAAGGTGTCCCTCCCAACTTCCAAATCAATGTCCTTCAGACGAAGGCAGAGTATGAGGTGGCATATAATTGGCCTCACCAACTGCGCCATAATCAATCAATTACCCCCTCCCCCAAAAAGTGTGTCTCCTGCAGCATGGCCACTTGTGCCCCATACCTCCTTAAGTATCTGTGGATTTTATGTCGTTTTGAGGCTGAGCCCATCCCCCGGATGTTCCAGGACAGGAAGGTCAGTGCATGGTTTTAGTCAGACATTCACAATATGGCGCATGTGCCCCATCACAGCCACCTGGGTCCTCCCAATGACGTGCCACCCCTTCAACATGTAGGGCGATCCCTGCATAATACACAACTATCCCCGTACAATGAAACCCCCGACCCAAAAGAAGCCCAGCAACAGCTAGCCACCAAAACTAGAAATTTGTAAACATTTTCTGTTGAATGTCTCCTCCAGTCAACTGGCAGGGGCCTATATACGAGGGGTGGGCTAGGTTAGGTAGGTGGGAACCGTGCTGTGCCTGCCCTACTCACACTTATTGTTTAGGGCTGCAGTTCCTGCCACAGTCGATCATTTCTTTTTTTTTTTACGATATTTTATTATCATTTTATTCTCATACTTTGATAATACAATTTTAACTTGTACATTAGACAGCATCAATCAATTCCAATAGACGTTGTATTGTTACAATCCGTAGACAGTGTCTGCACGAGCGTGTTCATAGTCTATGTAACTTCTAACAGACATTCTATAGAACTATTTACATGATGATGGTTAGCTTGAGGTGAGTATTCATAGTGTGGTGGAATATAGACTAGTCATCTGGGGTTGCAGTTCTCTTGCAATGTTCTCACTTTAATTTTTGTCTACTCTGGGTCTATTTTAGTCAGGTGGATGGGTGCTCGGTGTGATTCTTGGTCAAACTTGTACAGTGTCTGTTACATCCAGGTAGGTGCAGCCTTCCTCGCCTACTTTTAACTTGGTGTTGAAGTCCCTCGTACTTTCTCTCCGGGCAATAGCGTTGCGTTTAAGTGTACCTGTCAGCTTTACTATTCCTAGCAGGATGGTGTCCTGGCTAATCTCGGTGTATTTCCTCATCACTATCTTGAGATTCCCATCTTTCTAAAATTCCCTCCCTCAAGAGGGCGATGGGTTTCTGGCGCAGTCCTTTCATTTCTTCGCGCCCCAGGACCTGAAGTTCTGCTCTAGCCCATTTCCTAACTTTGCGACGCCACACCTCCAGTGGGGGGCATCCAGGAGCTTTCCAGTTTAGTGCTATTTGTCTCCTATAGGGTGCTAATGCCAGATCCAGAAACCGGGTAGTTACAGTACCCGCCACTAGCCCTGAGCGAAGACCCAGCAGGCACTTCGATGGGGCCTGTGCCAGTTTGACACCCAGTGGTTTTTCCAGTTCGCACAGGACCCCCTCCCAGGACCACCGGATGCCCGGGCAGTGCCACAGCATATGGTCCAAGTCTGCATCCAGCTCATTGCATCTGGGACATGTTCTGGAGTCACCCCCATAGATGATGTTTAGTCTATGCGGCGTGAGATACGTTCTGTGCAAATAGTTAAATTGTATGTATCTCGAACGTGTGTTCCTGGATACTGTCCTAGGGTATGCCATGGCTTTCTTCCACTCCGCCTCTGTCAGGGTACTATCTAGTGTCTTTTCCCATCTCTCTCGTAGCGTCTGGAGGGGGGTCAGAGTGCTCTCATTTTGGGCCCCGTACAGCTTAGCGACCAGGTGGGTATCCTCTCCCATGGTCAGGAGGATATGCAGAGTATTTTGGGGGTTATTCCAACTTTGGAGGAAGTGGTAATCCGTCCCAAAAGTGACGGTAAAGTGACGGATATACCACCAGCCGTATTACAAGTCCATTATATCCTATGGAACTCGTAATACGGCTGGTGGTAAATCCGTCACATTTGGGACGGATTACCACCTCCTCCAAAGTTGGAATAACCCCCTATGTGTCTCTGGTTATGCATTAATCGTTCCCCAGTGTGTTTTAATACGGTGAGTCAGGTGCTGGTAAGTTAAGAACTTTCCCAGTCGGTACTTTATTCCTTTCAACTAAGTCCGTGAATGATCTTAATACTCCGCCCTGAAAGAAATCACAGAGAGTCTTTACCCTTTTACCCGCCCAGATCCCTAGGCCAATGCTAGTCTTTGACCCGTCTGATGGGTGAAATACCAGCCACTCTAATGGAAGAGCCGGGGAGTATGCTGTCTCTATTCCCACTCGACGTGAGCATCGCTTCCAGCACTCCAATGCAGTTTTCAGTAGTGTACTCTCTACCTTGCGTTTTCCTGCCCGGGCGAGCATGAGTGTGAGCATCCAGTTTCCGTCTCTCCCCCCACTAGCAGTGAGTCCATCCATGCAGCCTGCAAGCCACCTAGCAACCCACTGTAACTGACAGGCCAAGTAATAGGATTTGAAATCTGGAACACTGAGGCCTCCCATAATCGCTGGCCTACAGAGGACAGGGAGCGAGGCACGTCTGCGGCCTCTGTCCCATATAAGATCTCTGAGTAGGGTGTTTAACTCGTGGAACCATGTTGAGGGCACCGCTACTGGTAAGTTAGTGAAGAAATAAAGGAGGCGTGGGATCATTATCATCTTTGACAGGAATATCCTAGCCGAGATAGTCAGTTTCAGGGATCTCCAAAAACCCACCGAAGAGCGGAGCCTTACCTATATTACCCTTGCGTAAGTCTCTTAGGTCATGGAACACCTGAATGCCCAGATATTTAAAGGTGTGCGGAGCCCACACGACATCCACAGGGCATGTTGATGGGCGTGTTCCGCCTGCATCCAGTGGGAAGACAAATGTCTTACTTCTATTTAATCGGAGCCCCGAAAGGGTTCCAAAATTGTCCAACGCCTCCAATGCCCAGGGCAGGCCTGTCTCACCATCCCTCAAATATATTAGGATGTCATCTGCATAGAGCGAGATGATATTTTCAGTCTGTCCCAGCACTATCCCTCTGCCCAATCCGGCGGAACGGAACTGGGCGGCCAGGGGCTCAATAGCCAGGGCAAATAATAGTGGGGACAAAGGACATCCTTGTCTAGTGCCCCTGTAGACTGGGTATGCCTCTGAGACCGACTTTCCGGTCTTCACTCTTGCAAGGGGGGATGCATATAACAGATCCACCCAGCATACCCAGTTTGCTCCTAGCCCCATTCGGAGCATCACTGTCCGTAGAAAGTCCCATCTTAGGGAGTCAAATGCCTTCTTGAAGTCTATTGCCAGGAGGGTTGCCCCTGGGGGTTTCTCAGTGTGTGGCATGTGCAAGCTGGAGAACAGGCGTCTCAGTTTCAAGGATGTGTTCCGTGCCGGGATAAACCCATTTTGATCTTGGTGTATCAAATTAGGGATATGATGAAGGATCCGATTGGCCATAGGTTTACTGAGAATTTTAATAGTTTAGCATTGACAATGGGCGGAAGTTGATCACCGAGAGCTCACCTGTGTCCCGCTTGGGCAGGGGGATTACCAGGGCCTCCCTCATTGAGCTGGGAAGCATACCCTGTTGAAATGCCTCTGTGAATATTTCTACTAGTCTGGGAGCTAGCAGTGTCGAGTACTTTTTGTAGAAGTCCATCGGTAGCCCATTGGTACCTGAGGTTTTCCCGGCCGCTAATTGTGATATGGCTTCTTGCACTTCTTCCAGCGATACCGGGCCCCCCAGGACATCCCTGTCTCTATCTGTCAGTGTGGATGATGGTAATGGGTGTATATATGCCAGGACCTGCTCTAACTCAATCGGATCTGGTTGCCTGTATAGAAAAGTATAGTACTCTAGGAAGGCCCCATTAACTTCTTTAGGTGTATGGTGAAGCTTCCCCTTCATGTCACGCACATTTACTATAGGCGCCCCTTCACCTCCAGGTCTCACCAGCCAAGCCAGCATTCTCCCAGATCTACCCTCTTCTGCTTGTACTGAGGCCCAATATCTTTGCGCGCTATGTAATCTCAACTGTTCTTCAATTCGGGAATGTGAAGACCTTGCCTCCTTTAATCTGTCACCTCCTGTTCCTGTACCATTACCGTTCCTTTCTTCTTCATGGATGGTCTTTTCTAACTCAACCAGTTCCCTTTCTAGTGTGCGTTGGATTCCAGCCGTCTGACTCATGCAATGGCCTCTCACTGCCACCTTAAGGGTTTCCCATTCTATGCCCCTAGATGACGCTGAACTAGTGTTAAGAGTGACATGTTCTGTGAGATGGGAGCAGAGTGACTCTCGGTATGCTTGGTCCTCCAGGGCAGCTGGACGTAGTCTCCATAATGGGATGGGGGGGGGGCTGTCCTCAGTTGCCTTCCATACGAGTAATAAAGGGTTATGATCGGACAGGGTGCGCCCTAAGTATTCCGTGTGAGTTACATTTTGTGCGGCCTGTGCAGAGCATAGGATCCTGTCTATCCTAGTGTGTAGTCGGTGCAGGCTAGAGTAGTATGAATAGTCCCTGTCTGACGGATGTTGGGCGCGCCAGGCATCTCCCAGTCCCCAACTCAGCATCCATTCTCGGGAATAGCTGGCTATTTTATGTGTTATCGCCCCCTTAAGTGGCGGGGTAGAGCGGTCCATGTCCACGTCCACTACACTGGTAAAATCTCCTCCGATGAATAACTCCTCCCCACTTCTACGTGTAAGAAGACCAGACAGTTGCTGTAAAAAGGGGATTTGGTCCTGATTAGGGGCGTAAACACTACATAGGGTGGTTGGGACTCCATGGAGGAGGCCCCCCACTATCACAAATCTGCCCTCATGGTCAATATTGGTAGATTTAACCTCAAAAGGAACCCCCGCCCTTGTCCACACTAATGCTCTCCTGGCATAGGCTGAATATTTGGTGGCGAAGACCTGACCCCTCCATCTGCGCCTCAGTTTGTCTATTTCAGTAGCAGTAAGATGGGTTTCTTGCAATAGGCCGACATGCACCCCCCTCCGTTTCAAATACGAGAGCACACAATGTCTTTTAGAGGGTGAACCCAGTCCCCTAACGTTCCAAGTCAGGAATGAATAGTTAGCCATTTCGGGGTGTGGTAAGCCATCTGATTCTCCCCTTCCCTCCAGTGTCTGAGTTCCTCACCCATCTCGTTAAGCTTAATGTAGGTAAATCGTACACCCAGTGTCACCATCAAAAAACTTAGTTGTAAACCCCAACACCCAAACCCCGGGGCACCTCTCAAACTACAGCTTGCCCAGCAAACATTACAACAGTGCAGTAATAACAACAAGTCAGTTTGAGTTCTCGCCATTCCAATTGAATTGCTGAGAAACCGGTTGAGGGGGTGGCTGCGAGGTCGTCGAGGCCTCTTCAACAATGCATCCTTCTCCTCTGGGGTCGGCCGGGAGGATACCCAGGCCAGTTAATCCGACGTTTGGGGAGTCACTCTAGGGGCATCTCCGGGATAGCTGGAGCCCCCCTAGGGCCTCCTTTTTTGCTAACTCTTTTTGGGCCCTGGTTGTCCCCGTGGGTAGTCGATCTCTGTTGCGCTGTCTCTTCCTTCCTCTGTGGTTCGTGCGGGCGGCTCGTCCATTCTGGCCGCGTCGGTCCGCCGCTAGGCCCTTCGATTCCAACCATTCCCATGCTTCTTCTGGCGATTGTAGGAACACAGTTTTGCCATCCAGGATCACTCGTAATTTGGCCGGAAAGAGGAGTGAGTATTGGATTCCTGCTTCGCTGAGGGCTTTCTTCACGTTTAAGAATGAAGCATGTTTCAGCTGGACTTCCAAGGTGAAGTCGGGGAATAGCGCCACCGCACCATTTTCAACCTCAAAGGGTCCAGCTTCTCTGGCTCTCCGGAGCAGACAGTCCCTGTCTCTATAATGCATTAACTTCACTACCACCACTCATGGTGGTCTCCCCGGCGCCAGAGGTCTCGAGGGGACTCGGTGTGCTCTCTCCAGGGAAAAAAAGGCCGTAAGGTGGTCCGGCGCCACGACTGTGCGTAGCCATCCTTCAAAGAATTCCACCATGTCGGAACCCTCCACGCCCTCCGGGAGGCCCACCACCCGGATGTTGTTCCTGCGATTCCTACCTTCTGCATCTTCCACGTGGCGTTCTAGGCGGTGTACACGGTCTGTCAGATGTAGGACTGAAGCTGTAAGGTTTTCGTGCTTCGGAGTGAGTTCTGATATTGTTGCTTCTGTTGCTTTCACTCTGTCTGCCAACTTGTTATGGTCTGCCCTCAGTAACCCCAGCTCTACTGCCACTTGGTTGATGTCCTGTCGTAAGGTGATTTTTGTATCTTCAATGGCCCCTAGGATCTTCACGAGGGTTGCCTGAACCGTTGGTTGCATGAAATCTCCCATGGTCTCTTTCTGATATGTACTTATAGGGTTACGATGCAGTGCTTTGCTTCTGGTCTTGCCCTTGGAAGACATTCGGGACTCGTGTTACTGTGAGCTAGGTGTCGAACAAGGCGGTGAACCACTCACTGACGGGGTATTGGTGCATTCGTTCTCCCATCGAGCCCAGTTTGTCAAATCTGCCGCCACCGGACCGCCTTTAGTCGGGGCTGGGTGATTTCTTTAGTAGGAGGGGGGATCCAGGGGAGCACTAGGATCCAAAGAGAATGTTCGCTTTATGCTAGGTTGCGCAAGATTAGTTCCAGTTGGTGTACTCAGCAGGTAGGACTCATATAAGGTTATAGATTGCAGGTATTCTCTACATTAGTCTCTTGACAGCTAGATTCCCTACAGTTCTCCTCGTGGACTTGCCCCTCCTAGCATCCGTAGGCCCCCAGTGTGTCCGGCACCAACCGGAGCATCCGCGTCACCACTCTGGTCCAAGAGCGTCCAGCGACCAACACTGTACTACATGTCGTATGTCCCATCCGAGTCCCGCAATCTGGTCTTCCCTCGATCGCCCTGGCCCAGTTTGTCCTGCTTGTTACCTTAGTGTACTTGAGAACTGGAGCGATCCCTCGTTCCGGTGCCGAGATGGTGTAGACTTTCCTCCAGGATGCTGTAAATCCCCTCGGATAAGCTCGAGCTGTGTCTCTCCGTCGGGCAGGGAAACGGTCTTCCAGCCTCCGACGGTCAGGACCACCACTGGCCAGTCCCAGATTCGGTGGGGCGGGCCCTCAAAGCCCGCCGGTCCCAGGCCACCGGAGCCCTCTCGTGCCGGGTCCACGTCGGAGCCCTTCGCGGTGCTCTCCAGCGCGCCTCCTCTTCCTGCGGCCCTCAGTTTAGACCCCGCCGGGGCCTTCCCGGCAGGCCTCTTTCCAGCGGTCCCCGCAGTCGGGCCGTCACTCCCCCTTGAGCAACCAGGGGAGCTCCATGTCCCCACGGCAGCACGCAGCCCCAGCCACGCCCAGAGTCACTCTCTGGCGCCCGGCTCTCCTCACCTCTGCCCGACGCTACTTGCGTAGCCCTAGTCCGGCCTAGTCTGGGTCCTCGCACGCGCTGGGTCTCGGGCGCCTGGTTTCGTCCTTGCCTCTCCTCGTCACGATCTGGCGATCCTGGCGGGAAGCCCAGCTCCTCAGCCTCAAGATCGCACCCTCGGCTCCCGGGAGGATGTCGATTTTCGCAGGATTAATTAAGGCCTCGACGGAGCTCTAAGACTAAGCGTCCACCATGTTGGCCCGATCAGCCACGCCCCCCTGCCACAGTCGATCATCTGTGCTGTCCTAATCTTACATCCCAAGACCTACCCCTGCATCTCTTCATAGGACAATGGCCCTTGTCGGCCCCCCCAATCATCAGCACGGAAGGCCAGGACATCAAAATCCCCTAAATTCCCCAGCATTCCAATAGGTTGTTGGTAAGGCATATCAAATCCTCCACCGACTGTGGAGTCACTTTGGGTAGTTCAGCCCCATCTACCTAGGAAGACTCAGAGTCGGACAACGCAGAGTTAAGTTCAGTGGGTATGCCAATTACTGAGTCTGATTTCTGTGTCATCACCATCTCCGCCATGGCCTGGGTCGCAGCCAGTCTTTCCTGTTCAATCTCAGACAGGTATGGTCTCCTTAGGGATCTTCTACACTGGGTCTTGCGGGAGCGTTTCTTCGGTCTGAGTCTGGGCAAGCTGACAGAAGAGCCATACCCGCTCTATATGCCTCCAGCAAGTCCCATGCCGCTCCAGGGTCCTCACAGAAGCACAAGGTGCATTCCAGTGTTATCCAGAGTTTGAAACGGAACAGCAAGGAGTATTGTAACAGCTCTTCTCGAAGCGCTTTCTTAACCTCCAGGAAGAAGTCCCATCAGACCTGAACCACGGCGGTAAAATCCGGGAACACCAAAACTTTTCTGTTAGCCACTGTAAAAGGGCCCTGGTGCAAGCCCTCTGTAGGATAATGTCTCTGTCCCTGTAGTAGAGCAGCCTGGCCACAACTGGGTGGGAGGGGAGCCGGCACTGGAGGGCCTGCTGGCACCCTATCGCATGCTCCAATGCAAAGGAAGTCAAGTGGTTGGGAGCCACCACAGTCTTCAGCCAATGTTCAAGATAAGACACCATATCACTGCCTTCCGTACCCTCAGGGAGGCCCACCACCCAGATATTATTACATTGGTTATGCCCCTCTGCATCTTCCGCAAGGTGTTCAAGAATCTGCACCCTGTCTGCCAACTCCGCCGCTTGGTGAGTAAGCATCAGGCTTTCGGGTCTCAATTCCCCCACCAAGGTCTCCACCTCTTTAACTGAGTTGGCCGGCTTTGGTGTTCAGCTCGTAGAAAGCCCAGGCCCACTGATACTGTACCAATGTCTTGTTGGAGGGTGGCTTTGGTATCCACCATGGTAGCAAGTATTTTGTCTAAGTGGAGGTAAATAAGGTCTATAAGGGGTTCAGTCTCCCCAGATTCCACAGACAGAGATTGTCCTCTCATTTCTTGCAGCACCACCAGCTTGCCCTTGCCTTCCCCATTGAAGTGGTATCTGTGGGATGCTTAACAGTATTTATGGTTAGTAGGACAGTTCCGACCAGGGCAGGTCTTTGCATGTACACAAAAGAAATAATTGTTCCATAGAACAGAGATGTTGGTGTGTGCCCCTCGGTCTCAGGTGTGTCTTCAAACAGGAGGGCGTTGCTTCAAGGGTGTTAGCAGCCCCTGCATCATTAAGGTGACAGAAAGGACTTGCCAGTCTCGAGGTATGTGCAACCCTCCTCGTTGGCACTCTCAAGAATGTCCAGCACCAGCGAGTGAGAGTGAGTACAGTAACCTGATGGCAGTGTTCCCCAGTAAGTTTGTCTCACTTCACATCCTACTTCACAAAGTGAGAGGGGAATTAGGTGCTCATCCCTTCTTGTCTCTGACAAACTCAATACAGTTGCCCACAGGACCCAGCTGGGACCCACCCATCTCAATCACTACAGGCCTCCAGTCTTCAGTCCTCACTGCAAATTTGGGTCCTGAGGAAATGTAACACATGAAGGGCAGACAAGGGGGCAGTCTATGAATAGCTACCAACCCACCAGATCAGTCTTGTGGCCGTTACCCAGGTCCGCTAAGGTCACCACTCTATAAAACCAATCGGGGGGGGTCAGGAGGCCTCAGGAGTCTTTATATTTTCCACATGGCCTCACAAGGCCGGAGCACATACCAGGTCTAACAGAGGGGACATCTAGTTTAGAAGCGTTGGCTGGTAAGGGGAGTATCCCCCGCTCCCCAGTCTGGAGTCCTCAACCTCTCTGGGATTCAGAGTAGTCTCCCCATGCAAATTTGCCACCACACAGTGATCCTGGTTCTCCTCCCCGGGCCTCATCTCAGGCCCTGAAACACAAGGGCTCCTGTTATGTTGCACCTGGCCTGCCACGCCGCGCCCCCCCAGCAAGGGACCGTACAGTCTGCCAGATATGAGGGTGGTAGTCTGGGGGGCCTGAGTGCCCTCCCAATCCAGGTGCTTGCTTGCCCTCATGTCAGCGGTACAGTTCACTTGGGGCTCCCTCTGGTGTAAGTGCCCGGCCCGTGTCTCTCCTCCCTGCAATGGTAGGTCCCCACTGCTGGGTGCCTTCAGTTAATCTTCGGGTGGCTCTGAACACTAGGATCCTGGGTGCCCCGGATCCCAAGGAGAAACCATCCTCCGCCACGCACCTCTGCAGGTCGTCGGGCCTGCATGGTCTCCACCATCACTAGACCCCGGCCGAGCCACCGGGACCAAGGCATTCTCTCCACATGGCCCCCAGCACCACCCCACGTACATCTACTCAGGTGCTTGTCGGAGGGTCGTGATCACACAAACCAGCGGGTCTTGTGCGCCTGCACTGGCGTCCAGAGCCTCGCTCCCCTCTGGGGGTCCATGCTGGCCTCACAGTGAACCAGAGGCATCAACAGCGCACAGGGCCTCGAGCACTGACCACCATCTTGTGGGCCAGGATCTCCTCACAGGCCATAGAGGGCAGTAACTCCTCACAGCTGGGTGGTCCGTGGCTCAGCACTTTTCGCTAAGGGGGTGAGACGTGTATAACAGTGATTATGGGGCTTGTCTCCCCCATCGACTGTGGATGGCTCAGGATTCTAGCGGGCTGGCGGTGAGCAGCAGGCTCACGCATCCACCATCTTCCGCTTGGTCGCCACACCCCCCAAAAATACAAATAACCTTAAGGGATAAAGCAAATAACAAGATTCAACACAGATGACTTAGCACTGGACTGTTTATACATAACCTGGGATACGTTTAAACTTATGTTATTGTATTTGTAAAGGGTACTTGTGTAGCACAGTCAAGGATGGCTGTGAAGACCTGTGGACCTCTTTTGGATGCTATGTGAGAGTTTATTGAAGGGCTAAGTGATGATCTGGTAGGAGCTCTTTGAGGGTTTGTTGGTGGGTACGTGAGGGCCTGTTAGTGGCTACATGTGGGTGTCACCATTCCATATATAGAATCACAGCTTTTGGATTAGTAAAAGAAAGCTCAAAAGTCAGCCTGGAGGAATAAAAAGCAAATCCAAGCAATTCCCTCTCATTAACGTCCACCCTCTTGGTCCAGAAATGAGCATGACATACATTACCAATGAAACCAAAATACCCAGTAGTGTAAGGGGAAACGGTGCATGAAATATGCAAATATTGCTGGATGAGATCTATTTTAGGTGGAGGGCATTCCCACTGAAGCCCTCAAATCAATGAGACTCCCTGTGTCCTTTTCAAATGTGTGTAATATGCTGCAGACCTTAAGCATCTGGACCAGTAAATTATCATCCAGTCCAACATAGCATAATCACTTAGAGTTTTCATGTGGAGTGGCCTGACCTTCTTTGGGAAAGCTTGCACAGCATCGCGGTTCAATGGAAGTGAATCTTGAACACGGTACCATGGGAGTGCCATCGTACCTGCAAAAAATTAAGAAAAATAATTTTTAAAACATCAATTATGGGTTTGTTGTCTGTGCGGTGATGTACATCCACAGGGGGGTTGGGCACAGGGCCTGCCCTTGGGCCAGGTTGGGACCAGGGCCTCAACTATGGCCAGGTTCTGCACCCAAACCCTCACTTCACATGACCCGAAGAGTAGGTAATGGCCAACTATGTACAGGGCCACTGGAGTTCTGGAGTTCTGCAGCCACTGCATTTTCCTCATAATTATGGATTTGCTGCACTTGCCACATATTCCATCGTTTGCTGCATAATTTGCAGATTTAGCCCAAATGTTATCAGAACACTTCCACACGTTGCTGAAAAGTACAGGGCCCTTTGCAATGGTTAACTGGTCACCTTTCAGTTGTTAACTGCTGTACTTTGATGCTAAATTAATACTGATGATGTGAAACCTTTGCTCAGATAGTGTTGACATACCTAAACATTACACAATAATGAAGTAATACTGTTACAAGATGTGCAGCAATATGCTGCATAATTTGCCTTTTATTGCAAATCTTTTGGTCAACCCTGCAGCAGAGTTTGCTCTTTCCCTGATGCTTATTGACAGGGGGCCTGCCTATATGAAGAATAAAACAAGGAAGTGTGTCAAACATGGGGATGATATCGTATTTGCAGGCTGCATCCACATTATGCTGGTCCACTCTATCCAGCCCTGGGGCACTTCCATCCTCCCCAGACTCCTCATTACTTTGAAGAAGAAGATGATTCCTACAATATAGTTTTTGCTGCTCGGCTGCATTGTCCCTTTACATTTTGGAATACATTTACTACAAACAGTCCTATCTGCTCCCTTTCATTCTTACATGATGTCCTTTCTCTGTTTGGTCCTCGGTCCTCTATCCAAGGTCATTTTACTGAGGGTCATATTTCTGCAATCTTGTCACAGATCTGTGGTGGAAGCCTAGAGCCTAATGTTCTGTTTTGTTTGTATTGCTTACATTTAAATTGAAAGTACAGTGGTCCTTTTCCTTTGGAGGTTCTGTGGACCATAAAAGTGCCTTGAAAACTGCCCTTCTAGGCGTATCTGTCAATTTACCAAAATGCCGGGGTAGCAAAGGGGATATCACACACCATTTAACCTTTACTTTCACTCACATGCATGGTTACAGATACACACACATTTACAAATACACACACTCACTCTAACATAAACACACTCTCACCCGCAAGCGCGCACACAACAAAGATTTAAAATCATTATTTACTTACCTCAGCTGCCAGCGAGGGTCACACTCCAGCTAATTGTAGTTCATTCTTGATTACACTAATTGTGAATAATAGAAGATTATTCCTGATTAGTGTAATAAAGAATTGACAAAAAAACAAGGAAATGGAGCCGCTCATTTAGCCACCTCTGAGGCCAGGGATCACAAAGACAGTGCCAGGGGTCGCAAGAGGCTAGCCAGGGGTCACAGCTGCAACCCCTGGCGACCCTTGAATTACGTCAATGCTTCTAGGTATTGGTAGCCAGTGGAATGATTGCAGGACTGGAGTTGTGGTTCTCCTGGGTGAAGGAGTCTTGCAGTAGTAGTTTGGATCAGTTTTATTTTGTGTGTGGTAATACCTGGAGCACCAAGATATAGGCTGCTGCCAGAGCCAGGCTTGGACAAAGCAATCAAAGTGACTTCTCTCAAACTGTGAGTTTCTAGACACTTTCTTTGGAAATCCCTATGCTCTGTCCCAGTGTTTACCCCACTACTTTTTCCATCTTCTCTTCCCACCTAGGTCTTATCGATTCGTTCTGGGTGAATGCATTCTTTTTAGGGTTACATGTAATTGTGTTGTAGTGCTGTCGCTATTCCTAGGGCGAACAAATGCTATTGCAGCTTGTCTGTTAGAGGTTCAGACTGTTAACCCACCACCTTTGCTTCACAGCATGTGTCAGTCATCTGTGTGAGGAGTTGTCCTGCTCAGAGGTCAATCTCCATGGCAAACTCTTTAAAAAAACCCAATCTAACTTCGACCTTTGTTATAGTTGCATTCTCCAATAAATCGTGTCTCGCTACCCACACTATTAGTCTCATTTTGTTCACGCACACTAAAGTGGGTGCGTAAACATTTTTCACTTACTTACCCTTGCACGTGCTTGCCACATAAACCAACACTGAAACAAAATGATGTCCCTTTCCCATACCGCCCAGACACTCTATGCACATACAGTGCCTCTGCGTTTTTTTTTAGTTCTGCTAGCAACCAAGCCAACCATTGCAGCTGTAGTAGCATTCGAAACCAGGAAGTCCCTCATCCAGCAACATCAGTTTGTCCAGTGTCACTCTTTCCCAACCCCATCCCCAATATCGTGTTCGTGAGTTGAGATCCTAAAAACCGCATAGACAGCGACAGTAGAATAATACTAAAATAGTGCAACAATGTTAGTAGAATTACCATTTTGCCTATTCCCACCCTTTCCACTAACCGTATCAGCACTCTTGTGGTTTTGTAGAAGGTACTCTCCAGCAGACCCCCAGTATCTTGATAAATCCTAATTTCCAGGATTTTGAAGTGGTAGGTGGCTATGGTGCAATTACCTCCACCACCGTTTCCAAAAAGTTATTTTCCGGACCAGGGGGTCGGTAAACAAGAACCCTAGAGAAAATAACATTTTCTGAGAGGCCAATTGAAAACAGGGCACTCTCACAACCTGGAATGCTAAACTGCTCTAAAGTGCAAGGACAAATATCTTTAAAAATTATGGCAGTACATCTACCCCTTCGACTAGCTCTATGCAGTCTCCTAATTCCATATCCCTCAGGAAGAGCAAGTATAGTGTCCTGATTGGCAGTATGATCAGGTCTACTGCAATTATGCGATTGTGCAGTAGCGTCAGTTTTCACATAATTATAGATTTGCTGCATTTGTCACACAATCCATCATCTGCTGCATAATCTGCAGAATTTAACAAAAAAATAGTTTCTAGTTCAAACGATTCAAAAGTTACTGAAAACGCAGAGCAACATGTTACAGCACAGTGCAAGGCCCTTTGCAATGGTTGACTGGTCAAATTTATGTTGCTTATTGTTATATTTGGGTGGTAAACTGGTACTGATGAGGTGTTACCACTGCCCAGACAGTGTTAACAAGTGAGAAAATAACAATATAATCAAGTAATACTATCACAAAATGTGCTGCATTATGCAGCATTACCTCCTTTTTCTTGCCACACATTTACTTAACCCTGCAGCATAATTTGACTCTCCCTCGCCACATACTTCCAGTGGCCCTGATTATGACTGAGCCAGGTTTCTATTAAGATTAAAGCATCAAGATTGTGGTCTGTAAGAAAATCAAAGATATCTGCTTTATGGCTAACCACAGGTCACAAATGTGACTAAACATATGCAAATCCCTGTAGTACCCGCATTCAAACCCCTGCGACTGAAGCCACAGTTAGTACAGGGTCTTAGCACAAAATCACAGGAGTTACATTGGTTACCCCCCTTACCAGGGTTGACAGAAAGTCTACAGTCCGGTGCCAGCCTGGGATACAGCACAAGCAGTTGAGCAGGAAAGTAATTGATATTTTGCCTGGCGACACTGATACAATCCCTGGTGCTGTCAAAGGCGCGGACGGGCGCACAAGGGCTTGCTTTTGGTGCAGCGTTGGCACGTCTGTGGCGCGTCCAAGCATCAGCCCTCTATTTAAAGGGAGAATGGCTTGAGCAAGAATTCATGTGCCGCGCAACTAGACTGCACCAGAGGCAAAAGAAAGCCTCCTAAAAGGAAGAGCCAAAATGCCTACCCTAACTCAGACTCCCGCAACAGACCACGGACCAGGGAGAGGAGCCCAAAAGTGACTGCAAACAGTAAGAACAGCAAAAAATCATAAAACTGAATTAAAAACAAGTTAAGACACAAGACACAAATAAAATTCCTAATAGTGTCCCAATTGAAATTCAGAGCAAACATAAAAGCACCCTACTGTCCAATCACATGTATCTAATGATATCAAATGCTTTTCGAGGCTAACCAATGGAATTACCATTTCCTGATCTGCCTCCTCAAGACCTTCCACTATATTGAATTCATCTTCTGAGATTGGAGGAGTTTCTATTGTGATGAGCAAGACCCACTGATCGGTAGTGACCAGGCCCAGCAACATCTTCCCGAGCTGTGTGACCAAAATCTTACTTTGGAACTTACTGTGCGTGTTAAGCCTAGGCAGTAATCTATTCAATTCCCTATCCGATTTCCCTCGATCAGACTTTGGGAGGACCACAATTAGAGCTTCCCACCTTGTGTGAGGGAGAGGGCTCCCACCATTACAGATATCTCCTCCAATGAGAAGACCTCCGTAGGTTGTGTAAAACTCAGGTAGAAGACGACCAGCCCCAGGAGTTTTTCCAGAGTTTAATGAGCATGGCATTTCTAATATATACTGCTGAGATGGGTGCCTCTAGATCAGCTGCCTCTTCTGGGGCTAGCACAAGCAAAACCTCTTCTCCTGGTAAATATCTTATTTCTGCATCATTCTTGGAGGCCCTATACAGAGGGAATAATAGAACGAGAAAATCTCAATAATGTCTAATCATGTAATTGTGTGCGTTTAATATCTACTTTGTCATCTAATAGGAGGTCACAGGCAGTTTATCACTAACTATTTTAATCCGGCATGCCTGATTGAGCTCTCTGAGGATGCATTCTAATTGAGTACTCATGATAATCTGTATGTAATTTTTCTATAGTGAAGGCATAGTCTGTTTTTAGTTAAAAGATCGACTTTCTGTGTGCGTTGTACGTTACAGTCACCATTTGATTTCTCAGTTCATTTTGCAGAGTGGACATGCTCCTCAACCTCTATTTTAAAGGACTCCCACAAGGTGTTCATGTTGTTTATGGTCTCATTGTTTCTGAAATAGTCAATCACAGTTCTCCCTATCGTATGCATAAATACAGGATCTAATAATGTCTTCAGGTGTAGCTTCCAGGTTGGAATTCATTACAGTGTTTGCTCCTGGTAAACAAGTACAATAATGGGAGTAGTCGAATAGCATCTTCCCTACTCAACATCAGACGTTAATCCTGCCACAGGGCAGGAGGTCAGCACTGACCCTATTGTCATGGAAATCGTACAGTGGAGAAACAAAGGAATATTCTCAGCTCTGCAGCTATGCTTTCATCCATATGTCCTTTATTGCTTATTGATTTACACAGTTGTAAAACAGTTTTGCTGATTGAACACTAAAGCCGCCTGGTAGCAAAGAATATGGCCATCGTCTGCACACATCAGTGGCCTGTGAAGTCAGAGTGACAACTGGGGCCAAAGATCGCTCAATTATTGTTCTGAAGCTACATCCAGGCTGTCTATTGCTAGTAGCATTAAGGATTCTTCCTCCAACCTTCCCTCCATTATGACATATCTGCCCTATGGATCAATCATTAAAGCAGTTCAAACAAAGACGACATCCGGCTCCAACCATACGAGAAGTCCCTAGCAAAGGCAAAATATCTTGGGCAAATCATTTTTTCAGTACTCAAAACCCCTCAGTAGCAGTAATGTGTGTCTCTTGTAGTGTACCTATATGAACTCACCATCTTATAAATTCATGGAGCATGGCATGAGAATAAATAAATCTAACATCTGGATAGCTATGATCTGTTTTTGTTTATTAGATAAGTGTCTCGGCAGTGAAGGGTGTCACCACATAGACAAGAGTAATGCTGTCTTCAAAAATATTGGACACAGTGTTCCAACTTGCCAGGTCATGATCAGGTCTGGCACTTGGCTGCTGCAACAGGTGTGTTGGTCTTTGCTGAGGGACCATTTCATAATGTAGAGCATCTATCAGGCCTTCTGGGACAAGAAAGGGATGCCAGCTCCTTTGTGTCCTCCATCCTACAGCTGAACATTGCATTCTATGATCACTCCGTTAAAGTTCCCATTTGCAAACCACTCAAATAAGTCTTTAGTGTTGTTGAAAAAGTGAGTTTGACAGTACACCATCACTTTCAGCTTCGGTGGGAATAGCAAAATATATTTCAGTAGAAGGTAACAAAGTCTGCGTTTCATGAACAAAAATAAGTCCAGCACTTTCTCCGCCACTAACGTGTTATCAGGGAAGATGTGCATCATATAATTTTCAAACTATATGGGTCCCATGTGTCTGGCTGTTTGTGAGATAATATTGTGTCTTTGATGGTTCAACAATTTTGCTATGATGTGCTAAGTATGACCCCAAGTACTGTGTGGGAGGAATTGGTGCACTGTGTGCTCTTTTAACCGCAGAGAATTTCAAGACTCCCTTTGAGAATCACCATCGCAAACTGATCTTCAAGAAATAATTCCCTCAATGTCTGTTTGGCTTTTCAGGCATCCTCACAAAGTGAACATTGTTACTTCTTGACCATTTTTCAGTATCATCAGCTCAGTCTTGTAAATCAAGAATATGTTTATGTAATTACACAATGTCTGGTGTCAGCTCCTGCAGTTTGATTTTATTGTCCACAACTCTGTCCATGAATTTACGATACCCAGCTTTAAATAAGTTGAGTTTGATGGCTACAGAATCAATTCTTGATTTCATTGTAGTCCATGCCTTTTGTATAGTCAAGAGACTCTTGCTCAAACTTGTCATCAGTAGTCAATGCAATTGGTGCGTCAGGAGGAGCCAGAGAATTATCATCCTTCTGTCTCTCCCCCTCGTCCTCATGTGACAATTCCTTAGCCTCCAAAGTGGATATAAGTCAAGTCGCTTGTTTCTGCCCATGATTCAGGATGGGTTGGTCCTCTGAAAACAAATGGATACATGCAATTATATGCCCAATGCAGCAAAAGTAATACATTATTTATGTGTATTTGTTCTCAGTCCAAGATACTGCCCAGTGTACTATTCTGGAGGACAAGGTAGGCTACCTCTCTTTTAAAAACTCCTCCCCAATTTACAGCTTGTGCTCAGTGGTTTCACTACTCTTCAGGGCAATCTTTACCCCTTTGCAATGTTGGCAGTCTTGTATTTGCTTGTGAATTCCACTACTGACTATTTAAACAACATTAATCATTAGAGAAGAAGGGTAGTGATGTTCCACAATGCAGTATTTCTATGTTCCATTATTTTGTCCTTCTGTGCTACTGTGTAAGCCATTGTGTTCAGTTCAGTGTACTGCAGTATTCTGGCACAGTTGACACACATACCAGGCCGGGAAGTGATGGACTCCATTAAAGATACACCCTGAGGCTGTCAGTGGCTCTGTTACTTCCAAGAACGCCACCATCCACCTGCCTATGTATGTGCCAGCTGTCTGCGAGCAATGCCAACTCAATTCATTACTTACTTCTCCAGCAGTCTTCATGGAGTCCACCAACAGATATACTCTAGTGAGATGTTTTCCGTCAGTGTTTCTTCAAGGATATGACAGACAATAGGTGGCCATCATGGAACCGAGCCAGAAGCACAACTCTACACCTCAGTGATCAACCACGTCCCTGCAGATGAGGTATTTAAGAGTAACCTGACAAGTTTGATTTTTAAGACTTTTCAAAAGGCTAGTAATTCCAGGTTGAATGTGAGAATTTGCGGTGGGCGGTTCCATATTCTTAGTGCATGGCTGAGGTATCGTTGATCAAAGGCTTTCGTTTGAACCTGATGTAGTACAAATGAATGAATGACTTAAAAAATCAACAAGAAATCAACAAGTGAACAAAAGGAGATAATGATCAATTGCGTGGCGGTGTTAGGATAGTCTGCAGGTTTTGTGTTGAGCTCTTTCAGCCTGATAATGAGGCATGTGTTTTGTATCTGGGTGGAAAGGCAAAGCAGGAGTATGTGTCTGTGACTCTGGAGTGCAGCCAAGGCCCAGGTGAAGCTCTAGGTAAAGAGTTAAGCTGCTGCAGAGTTATGTGTTTTGACTCCAGATACCGGGGTTCTAAAATGGCAAGACCAACACATCCTTTCCAACCTTCTTTGGTCAATTAGAAGAGCAGCGTCAAGGTGGGTAGTAATTTGTAATTTTATCACCAAGAAATTATTCCCTTTGTGGGTCCCATAAATGGGCTCACCCAAAGTGCTTTGCATAGAAGCACAAACAGAAAATGTTAGACAGATGGAAAAGTGCTAAAAGAATGACGAAGATATCTTGAAGATTAAATAATTAAAATAGCTTCAGAGCCTGGAGGACCTGACCAGTTTCTTTCTACACCCCATACTCTTCAGAGAACTCTCTACCTTTTCCTTATCCTAATTTCTCAGACCTAGATGTCCACTTTTGTTTTGTATCCAGGGCATTGGCCAGATCTTTTGACAGGTTAAGGTAGGGTGACACTGTCTCCATTCATAAACTTTAATGGAAGCAAAGCAAGACTACAAAACCCAGAATGCATTAGACTATACGCAAATGTCCAGAACTGGAATTGTGGCTGTAATGACCTAGAGGAAGGTGGTCAACCTAACCTTGAGCAGCCTGAGTTATTAGGCACATGGAGGTGGTGTCAAGTGTTACTGCGTACAGGCAGACTTTGGCCCTCATTCTGACCCTGGCGGTCGGTGATAATGCGGCGGCCAAGCCGCCAGCAGGCCGGCGGTCCAAAATATGCAATTCTGACCCTGGCGGGAACCGCCAACACAGGCCGCCGCATTAACACTCCGCCCGCCACGGCGGAACAAACAAACAGCGCGGCGGTCCCCGCCAACAGGCAGGCGGCAGACAATGTACCGCCCACCCTATCACGACCCACCAATCCGCCACCTTTTCCGGGGCGGGAGCACCGCCGATAAAAACACGGCGGAAACAGACTACGAACGGGAAAACGCTCACCTCTACGCACTCCACACGAGATTCCGGCAGTATGGAACCCGAGTTGCAGGTCATCCCCGCACTCCTATACCTGCTCCTGTACCAGGAGCACGCCCGGCGGCACGGAAGACATCGGTGAGTACTGCACCTACGACACAGGGGAGGGAAAAGATTACCGGCACACACCCACCCACCCACACCCACTACAACACACACATCAATGCATTCCCACAGATCACTGTCACAACCCACAAACCCCCCCCTCCGAAATAATGCAAAGACCAAAAGAAGAGATCATAAACGGGCAGATATATTGAAATATGGACACCAGTAATCCCAATAAATAAATAAACTATGTACAAAATATATACAGCTACTAAATGTAGTCCAACCACTGTCCGTGGACCACAGGGGTCCTGTGCAAAGGGGCAAGGCCCAGTCCCACGACAAGAACTCCACGGAGAGAACACTGCAGGGGCATCAGAAAGAAAATAGGACAGGCACCTCAGGGGGAAAGGAAGGGGGGGCACCTCAGCCACTTGAGTACACGACGCCAGATCCACGAGGGGACTCCATGACCACTGGGCCATCCTGGGGAGAGCAAAGCCACAGTCCATACAGTCCATACAGTGGGTGGCCTGCCCACTGGGCCATCCTGGGGAGAGCAAAGCCACAGTCCATACAGTCCATACAGTGGGTGGCCTGCCCACTGGGCCATCCTGGGGAGTGCAAAGCCACAGTCCATACAGTCCATACAGTGGGTGGCCTGCCCACTGGGCCATCCTGGGGAGAGCAAAGCCACAGTCCATACAGTCCATACAGTGGGTGGCCTGCCCACTGGGCCATCCTGGGGAGAGCAAAGCCACAGTCCATACAGTCCATACAGTGGGTGGCCTGCCCACTGGGCCATCCTGGGGAGTGCAAAGCCACAGTCCATACAGTCCATACAGTGGGTGGCCTGCCCACTGGGCCATCCTGGGGAGAGCAAAGCCACAGTCCAAACAGTCCATAACAGACTCCACTGCCACTGGAGGAGGCATGTTGGCCAGAGGACATCCTGCAGCCCTGCCCGAGACAGATCCTGCCCTGCCACGTCTGCCAAAGGGCCAGCGGTTCTTGCCTGGAAGGGCCCAGTTCAGCGCTTCTTGCCTTGAAGGGCCCAGTTCAGCGGGTCTTGCCTTGAAGGGCCCAGTTCAGCGGTTCTTGCCTTGAAGGGCCCAGTTCAGCGGGTCTTGCCTTGAAGGGCCCAGTTCAGCGGTTCTTGAGACGGCGGTCCCCAGCGGAGCGGTGCTTGAGACGGCGGGGCCCAGTTCAGCGGTTCTTGAGACGGCGGGGCCCAGTTCAGCGGTTCTTGAGACGGCGGGGCCCAGTTCAGCGGTTCTTGAGACGGCGGTCCCCAGCAGAGCGGTGCTGGAGACGGCGGGGCCCAGTTCAGCGGTTCTTGAGACGGCGGGGCCCAGTTCAGCGGTGCTTGAGACGGCGGGGCCCAGTTCAGCGGTTCTTGAGACGGCGGGGCCCAGTTCAGCGGTTCTCGAGACGGCGGGGCCCAGTTCAGCGGTGCTGGAGACGGCGGGGCCCAGTTCAGCGGTTCTTGAGACGGCGGCCGGTCTATGGCCAACTGCTCATTGCCTGGTGGTGCCCTCCTGGGCAGCGGGGATGGTGCTCCTTCAATGCCCACCTGGGCTGTGGGTGGTGGGGCCCTCCTGGCCAGCTGGGCTGGGTCCTCCCTGGCCAGCGGCTATGGGGGTGGTGGGCTCCTCCTGGGCAGCAGGCCTGCAGCCTGACCTCTCCGACTTGCTGCCCTTGCCCTCCTTAGTCGGGAGTCTGTGGCCCTTTCCTCCCTTTGGAGCTGTGGCTGGTGACTGTGTCTGGGTGGTGTCCGGGGGGGATGTAGAAGCCGGGCTCCTGCGGCGCCCCTTCCGCCTTCTGCTCCTCTTCCCAGGGGGTGGGCTGGCTGTCCCCTTGCTGCTGGGCGAAGATCCAGACATGCGGGCTGGTGGGCTCCAATACCCCTGCACCCTTGTCAAGGGGGCTGCAGGGCTGGTGGTGGCTGAGGTGCTCTTCTTACCCCGACGAGAAGGAGGGGGGGGCTCAGGGTCAGGAAAGAAGTTAGCAGTGGCGAGGAAGAGTTTCTTGGGACAATGGAGAGTGGTAGGTACAGTGGGAATGGGAGTGGAGGGAGAGGATGTGGTTGTAGGTGAGTCACGTTTGCTGTCTTTGGGTGCAGGTGCAGGAGGGATAGGCTGTCGTGAGGTGGATGGCTGTTGGGTGGGTGGGTGGCTGCGTTTGTGTGGTGTGGAAGAGGGGGTGACAGACACAGTGGGAGAGGACACAGGGGACGTGTAAATGGCAGTGGGGGTGGTGACTGCACGTGTGCGGACTGGACTGGAGGGTGTGCTGGTGATGGAAACACTGGCTGATGGTGAGGTGAATGGAGGTGTGAGTGTAGACGTCACAGGGAGGGAGGAGGGAGACGAAGAGGTGGGGGTCACAGAGGTGGTAGTGACTGTTGGCATGTCTGCATCGGAATGTTGCGTGTGTGAATGTCTGCGTGATCTGTGGTGCTTATGTTTGGATGAGCTTCTCTTGGGTGTTGAGGTGTGTGCAGGCTGGTCTGATGGTGTGGGTGGGACAGGCAGAGGAACAGGAGACTGGGAGGAGGGAGTTAGTAGAGGGAGGCAGGAGACAGGGACAATGGCTGCCGTCAGTGCTGAGGCCAGAGCCTGGAACGATCGCTGATGGGCAGCCTGACCCGAATGAATGCCCTCCAGGTACGCATTGCTGCGATGAACCTCCCTCTCCACCCCCTGGATGGCATTCAAAAGGGTAGTCTGCCCAACAATGAGCGTTCGGAGGAGGTCAATGACCTCCTCACTGAGGGCAGCGGGGGTAACAGGGGCAGGGCCTGAGGTGCCTGGGGCGAAGGAGATGCCCGGCTTCCTGACAGAGCGGGCACGGGGCGAACGCTGAGGGGCTGCTGGGAGGGCGGTGATGGTGCGCTGGGTGGCGGCTGTACCTGTAATGGCGGGGGGCACGGATGGTGCCACCCCCGCAAGGGAGCTCCCTTCCGAGGACGTGTCCGTGTCGCTGCAGGGTCCAGTCGTCCCCGTTGTGGAGCTCCCCTCGCCCTCCGTCTCACTGGTCCAGTCAGACTCTGTGGCATGGCCCTCCTGGGCCATGTGAGATGCAGCTCCCTCCTGCCCCGATGCCACTTCTCCTCCGCCTGATGATGCTGATGCACACAAGGACAGAAAGACAAACAAAAAGGGGGGGGAGAGAGAAATAAAGGGATATTGAGTACATGGATCTCCGGTACAGTTAGCGGACATGACAGACACAGATGCCCCCTGCACTAAGTTGCGCACTTGGGGTCCGCTACGCATTCCGTGGAACATGCCCTACACGCCTAGAGTTGACAAGTGCACCCATGGATGACACTGACCAGGGATGGCTGTACTGACACACTACTGAGGGTGTTGGCTGGGGACACAGGGGCTTACGGGGGTGCCCAGCCTACAGATATCGCCCTGGCCTAGGGGGACCCACAGCCCTCCTCCCCCACCCAGACACCTCCACTGCGCGACAACAGAGTAGATAATGCTTGGACTCACCCCCTTGTGTCTGCTGTGCTGCCCTCACGCGCCCATCCAAATCAGGGTAGGCCACCGCCAGGATCCGGAACATCAGGGGGGTCAGTTGACGGCAGGCACCCCGCCTACGTTGGGAGGCCATCCCCAGCAGAGACTCAGCGGTCTTCTTGGTCCCGCGGCGGATGTCCTCCCACCTCTTGCGGCAGTGGGTGCCCTGTCGATGGTGGACCCCCAGGGTCCGGACTTCCTTGGCGATGGCACGCCAAATCCCGATCTTCTCATGGGCGCGGACCTATGTGACACGTACAGGGAGGGAGAAATACCACGTTCAAGTTTGTCTGCATTTTCGTTGCCAGTGGGCCAACGCCCCCCATCCCCGCCAGGCCCCCCGCCAGCCCCAACATGCCCCCCATCCCCGCCAGGCCCCCCGCCAGGCCCCCCGCCAGCCCCAACATGCCCCCCATCCCCGCCAGGCCCCCCGCCAGCCCCAACATGCCCCCCATCCCCGCCAGGCCCCCCGCCAGCCCCAACATGCCCCCCATCCCCGCCAGGCCCCCCGCCAGCCCCAACATGCCCCCCATCCCCGCCAGGCCCCCGCCAGGCCCCCAAGCCAGCCAGTGGCCCCAAATCCAGATTGAATTAAACTCACTTGTTGGTCTGGAGGACCGTAGAGTAGCGCATACTGGGGGAGGACCCCATCCACAAGTTTCTCCAACTCCTCTCCAGTGAAGGCAGGGGCCCTTTCCCCAGGCGCAGCAGCCATTGTCCCTTCCAGACCGAGGTCACAGCAACACTTGCAGTATAGGTCCTCTCCTGTGAAAGTTCAAGTCGCAAGTGGATAAGTAGATAGAAAATGGCGGTCACGTCCGCGGCGGTGCGTACCGCGGCGGTGCGTACCGCCACCGCCGGCGCCCTTCGCCATTGGCTCCTGAAACCCATAGGCTTCAATGTTAACCAATGCGGCTTCGCGCCGCGGTCTTCGCCCGCCGCCCGCCGCGGTGTGCCACGCCAGCGCATTGACCTCACATCCCATTGTCACACTTCACAGGTCAGGCAGCCGCCATTTCGAGGGTCCACATGGCTCAATTTCAACTGCGTCACACAGGCCTAGGCCTTGCATAGCCACTCAGACACGCCATTCACTGCATAGAGAATCGTTTACTGTGCTAGCTGTGAGTACGTACCTGTGGGTTGCTTGACTGTGTGCTCCATGTTGTCCTTCCTAGGCACCGTCCGCTGGGTTTGGCGAGGAGACGGATGAATCCTCCCGTGTACCGACCGCTGGTGGACCTGTCGACAATGGAAGAACGCCACATTATCCTGACCTACCGTCTTAACCGTGCCACTATACATGAACTGTGTGCCCAGCTGGAGCCCGACCTGATGTCCCCCATCCGCCAACCCACAGGGATTCCCCCTCTGGTGCAGGTCCTGTCAGTACTCCATTTCTTGGCAAGTGGGTCATTTCAGACAACAGTGGGAATTGCTTCTGGGATGTCTCAGCCCATGTTTTCGAAGGTGTTATCCAGAGTGTTGTCTGCCCTGATGAAATACGTGAGGAGCTACATCATTTTCCCTGAGGTGGGCGAATTGGCTGCAGTGAAGGGTGATTTCTATGCCCTTGGACATATTCCCAACGTCATTGGTGCCATTGATGGGACCCATGTGGCTTTGGTTCCCCCAAGAGACAGGGAGCAGGTGTACAGGAACAGAAAAAGTTACCATTCCATGAACATCCAGGTGGTGTGTTTGGCTGACCAGTACATCTCGCATGTAAATGCCAAATTCCCAGGGTCAGTGCATGACGCCTACATCCTGAGGAATAGCAGCATCCCTTACGTGATGGAACAGCTAGAGAGACACCGTGTATGGCTATTGGGGGACTCTGGGTACCCCAACCTGTCGTGGCTACTGACCCCAGTAAGGAATCCCCGGACCAGGGCAGAGGAACGGTACAATGAGGCCCATGGGCGTACTAGGAGGGTGATCGAACGCACCTTTGGCCTCCTAAAGGCCAGGTTTAGGTGCCTGCATATGACAGGTGGATCCCTAATGTACTCACCTAAGAAGGTGTGTCACATCATCGTGGCCTGCTGCATGCTTCACAACCTGGCTTTGCGCCGCCAGGTGCCTTTCCTGCAGGAGGATGGTCGAGACGGTGGTGTTGTGGCAGCGGTGGAACCTGTGGAGAGTGACGAGGAGGAAGACGACGGGCTGAAACAGACAACAGGGACAGAATCATTGAACAGTACTTCCAATAGGACACAGGTAACAATTCAAAGATAATTTAGTAAATCTGAACTACTCTCCTGCATCTCTGCTGCCTGTCTATTTGCCCCAGTGTATGATGACTGAGTTGTGGCTTTTCCCTCCCTATTTCAGATCTGGGGTCCCCACTACGAGTCCTGTGCTTCGTTTCCCCATGGACTACAGCTTTGTGGCAGCTGTTTGTTGACTTCACTATGTACAAGGACATATTTGCACTGTCATGTCAATTACAATATTTTGAAATCACAGCCAGACTCCAGATAGTTTTGTGCAAAATATGTGTTTATTTAAGTGCTCAAAATGGGATGGGTGGTTTCAAGTGGGTGGGGGCTATGGTGAAGGAATGTCCATGGCAGAGTCCAGAGTAACAGTCACACAGGTGCATTGTCCAGAGGCCTGTGGAGAGATGGAGCATGGGCAGTTCAAGGATGGACAGGGTGACAATGTGGGACAGTGGGATGACATCAGGTGGTATCCTTTGCTGGCGGGGGTCTTGACATCCTACTCTGTCTTCTTGCGAGATCTCAGGGCCCTCTTGCGGGGTGGTTCTTCTCCTGCAGGAGGTGGGGGTCTGGTGGGCTGCTGCTGTGCGGGGGCCTCCTGTCCACTAGCGCCGGCGGAGGTGGTTGGCTGTTCTTGGTCCAGGCTAGTGGCAGGGGCCCTTTGGTGTTGTTGAGTGTCCGTCCTGGTGTTGATGAGGTCCTGCAGCAGCCCTACCATGGTAACCAGGGTGGAGGTGAGGGCTCTGATGTCCTCCCTGTACCCCCGATAGTGTTCCTCCTGCAGTACCTGGATCTCCTGGAACCGGGCCAGTACCGTCGCCATCGTCTCCTGGGAGCGGTTGTATGCTCCCATGATGGTGGTGAGGGCCTCGTGGAGAGTGGGTTCCCTGGGCCCGTCCCCCCCCTGTCGCACAGCTGCCCTCCGAGTTGCCCTGTTTCCCTGGGCCTCTGCCCCCTGGCCGGTGTGCCCACTACCACTGCCCCCAGGTCCCTGTTGTTGTTGGGGTGGTGGGTTATCCTGGGTGCCCTGTAGTGGTAGACACACCGCAGATTGACGCGCCCTGGAGACAGAGGCATGGGCCCGCTGGGTGGGAGCTGTGCTGGTGTTCCCAGAGGGGTTTGGGTCTGTAGTGGCCTGGGCCTGTGTGAGGGGAACCGACTGTCCAGAGGTCCCCGATGGTCCGGGCTGGTCATCGGTGTCCAGGTCGACAGAGCTGCTGTCATCGCTGACGGCCTCTTGGGTGGGGGGTGTGGAGAATTCTGGGCCCTCCGCGGCGGTGTGTTGACGGTCGGGTCCTGCAGGGGTATAGAGGTATGGTTATAGTTTCAATGTGTGGCATATGGGTGTATCTGTGGGTTCCCGTGTCCCCAAGTGCTGGCATTCGTGTGTGGGGGCTTTGGTGAGGGTGGCTTGTGGGGGGGATGTGTATATGCATTGGGCATGCTTTGGTGATGGGTGTCCATGCTTAGTGGACGCATGCAGGCCTAGGTTTTTGGATGTGTGGGTTGTGATGGTGAGACATTGGCAGGGAATAGGTGTGCTGGGGGTGGGGGTGAGGATGGTGGTGGGGGTGAGGGTGGGGGTGAGGATGGGGGTGGGTGTGAGGGTGGGGTTCGAGGATGGGGGTGAGGGTGGGGTTCGAGGATGGGGGTGAGGGTTGGGGTATGATTTGGCATGCAGGTGGGGGGGAAGCAGTAGTGAAGCTTCAACTTACCAGTATCCATTCCTCCGCCGACTCCTGCGAGGCCGTCAGGATGCAGGATGTTCAAGACTTCCTCCTCCCATGTTGTAAATTGTGGGGGTTGAGGTGGTGGTCCTCCGGCAGTCTTCTGCACAGCGATGTTGTGCCTGGATACCATGGAACGCACCTTCCCCCGTAGGTCGTTCCATCGCTTCCTGATGTCTTCCCGATTTCTGGGGTGCTGTCCCACAGCGTTGACCCTGTCGACAATCCTCTGCCATAGCTCCGTCCTCCGGGCAATGCTGGTGTATTGGATCTGTGTGCCGAACAGCTGGGGCTCTACCCAAACGATTTCCTCCACCATGACCCTGAGTTCTTCGTCTGAGAAGCGGGTGTCTTTGGGGTGCCATGGGGTGGTGTGTATGATGTGTGGGGTGGAGTATGTGTAGTTAAGTGTGTTGAGTGTGGTGGTGTGTGTTGTTTTGTGTGTGGATATTGTGTGGGTGATGGTGTTGAGTGGCTGTGGCTGCTAGTTTGTGGATGGTGGTGTCTCGCTCTGGCCTTCTTTCCGAATTTTTGGTCGTAGGGGTTTGTGGGTGATGTGGGTGTGTGTTTTATATTGTATTGTGTGTGTGGGAGTGGTGTGTGTATGTGTATCAGGTGTGTGGAATTCAAATCGGCCAATGTGGCTGAGTTTTGTTCGTTTGTGTGTATTCTGACCGCGGCGGTGTGTCCCGCCAATGGAATACCGCGTTTGAAAGACCGCCGCGTGGATATGTGGGTCGTAATGGCATGGGCGTATTTCTGTTGGCGTGACGGTGGAGGTTTTGTCACCTCCACTTTTCCGCCGACCGCTGGTCTGGCGGTCTGTTGTGGCTGTCGGATTTTCAGAGGTTTGGCTGCTGCGGGTCAGAATGACCGTGGCGGGTTTCCGCGACCGCGGTGGGATTATGGAGGATTTCTGACCGGCGGTAGGCGCCTTTTACCGCCGAGGTCAGAATGACCACCTTTGTCTTTTAAGTAGGGTGGCCCTAGTGTGCACAAGTAGGAACTTTGTTTTAGGAACATCAGGGTCAACTTTAATTTTTCCCATGTCTGTCTGCCATGCTCCTTGCCATTGTTGGATCTTACATCACTTTAGAAATGCTTTTAGAATTACAATTGGAATTGGGAGCAATAATGTATTTCCACTTTGCTATTTCTTGCATGGACATCTTTTTGCTATTTGGATGAAGATGGAAGGACATTATCCCTTTTCCTCACAAACCGTAGATGAGGGAGACAAAGGCAACAAGGAATGGTAGGAAGCAGGGGAAACAAAATGCCAATCCAAGAGCCGTCAGCTGCATGCTTTCAGAATTATAGCTTTGGTTTCCTATGTAAAACAGTGATTTTCAGTCCATCAACTGATACCCTAAGGGCATGGAGTACAGGTGGTACTGGAGGACCCAGATAGGCCTCATAAGATGTAGAGGCTCACTGTCCAGGAGCAGACCTTGACTTCATTTGTGTCCAATGTTGTCAACTCGATGTCTTTTTATGTTTCATTTTTAACTGTGCTGTCCATTTTAGTGTTTCTTACATTACTTGCACTTTTCATGACCCACTTGGAAGCAGTACCTTACTTTTGTGTGCATGTTTTTCTGTCCATTTTTTCTAGCCTATAGGATCGAGCCACTGTCTCTTTTTTTCTGTATTCATCTATCAAAGCATATCCTGGCTTATTCGTGGGTACATATATCAACTGTGTTTCATCTTCAGGCCATGTTACATCCACTGCACTGCACTTCTTTCATGGACAAGTGTCACATTGCAACTGTCCAGAGTGTGCAGCATCTGTAAATGCACCTTCTCTAATGTCAGGACGAAGCATGACAAATAATTTGCAAAAAAGTAATTACTATGTTAATGGAGATGCAGTGAAGGGGGGGGGATGGTTCCTTGTAATTCATTCATATTCCTTTTATTTACACAGCAAGTTATTGTACAATTTTCTGCTTTAACAAATGCTAATAATAGACTGGAGCTGGCAGGCATTAATGTCCTGCCTACATACAGGAGCCGTCACACTGCCTACTCTTGACTGTTCTCTCAGCGGAGCCCATGCCTTACCATTAATAAACAAAACATGACAATTATACTTCAGTTAACGTGGCCTCTTCCTGGAGGGGAAGGACAAATCCCTGACTTCTGGATTTGTTTTCCCCACCCACTTGAGTTTTCACCGGGGTTATTGTCAAAGAGCACTGACCTGCTAATCCAGATGCACCTGGGTGAAACGGATGGTTTCTCACCTCTTGGAATCCACAGCCAGCCACACGCCAGATGTTGGTTAGCAGTAGGCCCGGGTGAAGCGGTCTGGGATAAGAGAGATTAACATAGACCTTGTTTAAGATTGCAAAAACATCTGCGCACCTGGTGCAGGTGCGGCAGTTGCAGGAGACGTCTCTAAATGGAAAATAACCACAACTTGGATCTGTAATGTATACACAGAGGTACAACTATTTCCACAAGTTAAGTTACACTCGCCCTGCACACCTACCATTTAGATGTAGGGTGGTGAATGAAAGGCCTGGCTTGGTGTACTTATGGGAGACTCTAAAGCCAGAGGTTTCTCTCATGGACGTCATTTAAGCAGCTGTGACCATTAGCTTGCTCCAGGCGACACCTGGCACTGCCTTTGCGACCCCCGGCCACGGATATCACAAAGGCTACGTGGCAGGACAAGAAGGAAAATGTGGATGGGTGAGCAGTGTTTTATTTCTGTTGCTGATCAGAACTTTTCATTCATTAGAGTTTGTATCCACTTCAGAATGTTTTTATTTTGCAAATAGGAAGCATTCTGATGCGCCAATGCACACTGCAATGAAGTGCATGTTTGCTATCTACGGGGGTCATCGACATCACCTCACTTAATGATCGTACTTTCTAAGCTAGTGATGCACATTTTGAGATATTTATGCTTTTTTTTACCAAAATGTTAGAAACCCGCTAGAATAATATGGCCTTCTCATTTCACCTCTAACCCAGCAGACTGTCACTATTTAAAATGACAAAATATCTGAAATGTCAAATCAGACAAATGAATAGGAAACACAGTTCTCCATTCTAAAATAATTAATAGCACTTTGTTACAGGAAGTTGCCTGCCAGAATATAGTTTGAAATTAAATGCACAATAAATGATTCAAGACTAAAAGGCCTCGGAATTGTTAATTCTCCATCAGATCTCCGACAGGGATACACGGGGTGCCGCAGCTCCTTTACCCACTTACGACCAGTGCCACTGGCCTCCCTACAGGCTTATTACAAAAGTCCCATTTCATTTCAGGGGTGTCAATAACAGCTGAGTCCCTTTCACTTTCTCTGCTGCAGAGCATTACATGTGCCTTTTCAGGGCCCCTGCCTTCAGGAGAAGAGGGAAGAAAACAAAATCCTGGGGATGGCCAGGATGGTTAGACCTTGAGATAATGGTAGTGCCTTTCATTTGAGGCTGTGTGGAAGAACTGAAGACTGAGTCTTGGCATTGGGTGATGGGTTAGGTCATCTGGGCGGGGCTTCTTGAGCTGTATCTGTGTAGGTGACAGCTGCAAACCTGGCATTTCAAGGCACCACTCGTGGCATATAATGGGTTCACTCTTAGGATATCACGGCACTATTTCAATTAATATGTGTGTGTGGTAAATGTGTAAATGCCGTAGAAACCTGTTGCTTTATTTTTTTATTCTTTTATGTAATGTGTACTCTTTCATTTCTTGTGGATTTTTGGAGTTTAGCGGTGTCACTATGTTAATGCCATTATGTAAACAGTCATGTGGTAACACTTTCTCACTTTCTCAAACATCATCTGCGTCATAAAGTCATGTGATGTCACTTCCTATGATGTCATCCACGACTGAACATTTAGACTATGTCACTTCCGCAACATCAGGCATTTTGTTGTATCAACCTCCATGGTGCCTATGCTGAAAATCCCAAGTAGCCATTTCTGTAAGACATTCCCAGGTCATGAATGAGGATAGAGCACTTTTTAGAAGGTTACAATTATTGAACCCACAACTAGAGTTCTGCCAAGAAACTCTCTAGGGTCCAGGTGGAATGAATAATGTATATTTAGCCAATCAAAATATTTGACGTTGTGCCTGGTATCTAAAGCCTGAAAGGCTTTGCACAATTCTTTGAGGATTTCAAGCATGAGTAGACAAACAAATTAATCTTTCAAATCCCACAAGTTCAAGAATTGAACTGATAAATTTGTTTGTATGCCTCAAAATGACCTCCAATGACAGAGCATGGAGACATTATTGAATCTTATTTTTTTTGGTAAATTGAATGTGGAGTCTGACCCATCCCACTTTGGACCCCTTTGCCTCCCTTTCTGAATAAACATCTACATTTAATAGTATTCAGCCAAAGGGCGTGGCAGTCGTAATGGAGGAATTAGCCAGTGTTTCCAGATAAATGTCATAATGCTGGTGTTGCTGATTTTACGTTCCTCCCAGACTTAGCATTAAGAAAACATTGGGGATATAGATCTGTTTAATTAGATGGCAGGATGGTTCAGTGAGTTGTGTGCTCTCAATGAAAACTGTGATTATCTGCAGGTCACACGTTTGAGTCCCAGTAAGATCAAATCAGCCATCCACTAATATTAGTAAACTGAGTGCAATTAAATTGGGTAATGCCAGTACCTTTTATTTACCACACCTAGGCACTGAAGAGGTGCGGTATAAAGCACTATATAGAATTAAGCTAGTCTGTTTTTTTAAACGTTTAGGTCATACAGTCCTACCAGCCAAAAAGTTAAATATTCTCAAAAACACTGAATAATAAAAATGAGAGAACATAGTCATTTCAAGTTAAATAAATTATCTGTCTTTAAACCTCAGAGGTACTGTCATAATATACAAGAATCAGCACAAAGACACCACGCAAAATTAGCTAAAATAATTTGGAGAGGCAGAGCTCGCGATCACCAACGTTGACAAATGCACCTAATCTTGTATGTACTTATGTGCCAATATATGTGATTTCTACAGCACAGTCTTAACTATATATTAGCAGAGTGTTCTACAGGATGGGTCTATGGTATGCAGTGTAGAGGAGAGGGGAGAAGGAAGCAGGACAACGAGGATTCAGCATCATAAGCAATGCTTTAAACTACAGAGGGATAGTATGTATGAATATATTGTCATGTAGATGTGGATTTAAGAACAGTACCTTTATACATACCTACATATACTTACTTTGGAGGTACAGTAATAGTAGTACATATTCTAGGGCTGATATTGTTACAGATCAATATTAAAACTAAACATGATTTTGTGGTAGATCATGGAAAAGGGTTAGTCTCAAAGGGAGAATTTTGGTGGCAATGCGGGTGGCAAAGCTGTGAGTGGGAGGGATTAGGGTAGCAGGTGTTGGAAGCCAGAGCTCTCCAGCTTCCTGGTAACTATCTGTTGACTTTAATTTCTGAAAAAATAGAAAATATACAAAATAATTGTGATTGTGTGCAGAGTTCTGGAAATAAGAGCCAACAGCAGAAAGCCCCCCAAAAATGGCTGATTTTGAGCCACATAGAATGCCCGCAGGTAAGATATTTAACATTGGGGGGGTTTGTATCAAGAAATCAATTTATATGAAATCCCCAAAGAAGTTAAATCAGAAGAGAATATTTACCCAAATAAATTATTTAAATAAATAGTTTATCATGGTGTGACTGGCGGTTCTTCTAGGACAATTTTTGATACTGAAACCGTGCATGATACAAACTTTTGTTGCCCAGGTTAGTTACAGCAAAGAGAGCTGTAAAGATATGGAGAAGAGGAAAGTTAAATCCTAATCCGAGTACACTACCACACACTGTAGTACAGATGAAGGAGGTGTTATGTAACATGAACTTTGATCCTGAAGCGCTATTGCTGGCTTCCACACCAGTTTCATCAATTGATGGAACACAGGTGTGAATGGCTCAAAGGTTCTTAAGATAGTTCTCTCAGTTCCACAACTCAAGGCTGTGCACGTTGCCTCTAATATTTTTCCTCTGTGAGCAGCAACCGAATGTGTGCATGCAGTTTACTATGTTGTGTGAAGATTACTGTACAAAGTGAACAACTTAAGAGACGGGGTAATTACACATTCTCTAGCTTCTAACTCAAAATGTAAAAGGATCTCTTTGTACGGCGTGACACCTTATTTTGGGTAAAATGACTGAATCATCATGTTTATAGTTGATGCAAACTGGTATATTTGTTGCAGGTCTGCAAAGATATATTGATGTTTCTAGATAAAAAATATTTGCAGGTCATGTGTAGCAGGTTCAGTTCACCTCAAATATAGTTAATTAACTACAGAGAAGTGTGTGTAGGTCCATGTAGCTGGATCCATGCCATATTTTCAGTATATCTACTGACTAAGTAAATATTTTCCATTTGGATTCAATGTACATTCATTAGTCTTCCGTGGCTATACCGAAAACATAGCAAAAATCTATGGGCCTCATTAGGAGTTTGGAGGTCCCACCGCAGGACCGCCAAACTCGTGGGGAGGACACCACTGCCATGCAGTGATGTCTTCCCTGAGCATATTACAATGTTCCTGCTGGATTGACTGGTGGAAACAGCCGGGCTGCCCTGTGGGAACAGTGCTATGGTATTAGTCTCTGCTCCCTTAAGGAAGCCGAGGACAATATCGTAGCACTCTAGCACCCTTGGAATGCACACTGTCTGCCAAGCAGACAATGGTCAGTCTGACGGTGCTTGGTGGGGGGCCTGCACTGCTCATGCCATTGGAATGGCAGTGCAGCCCCCCCGTGGCCCCTTGCACTGGTTTTCTGCCAGCCTTTCTATGGCGGAGACCCCACCATGGAAAGGCTGGCGGAAAGCTGAGTTGTAATCACCCGGGTGAACTCAGACCGATGTCACCACATCAGGAACAATTTTCCTGGCAGGTATGGTCCGCCCCCCAGGGCTGTAATGTGGCAGTCGGACCGCATGGAGTGCAGAGGTCCGACCGTCACCGCAAGTGTGGTAGTGCTCGGACCACCACACTCGTAATGTGGGCCTGTGTCTCCTGAACCTATTCTGGGCACTATTATGGCATGGTCACAATTTACAAGGCTGAATGTCATAACATAAAAAAACAGAACTGAACTACTTCATTTTGAGCACCCCAGTAGTCCTGATTCGGGTGCAAATGGAATTTTTAAGTAACACACAAAACTGGTTCACACCTGGGGAATTGTCCCTATACAAATTTAGCCAAGTAAAACGGACCAAACTTTGAGCAAGGATAATGCTTAGTATTTTGAGTTTTGCAGCTCTCATTGGGTTGAAAAGTTCAGTATTCTGACAAAGAGAAGTTTTAGTGGGGGAAATCACCAAGCACTGCAATATAAGCATTTTCCTCAGCAGTATTACTGCACCAGAGTTCCCCAAAGTTAGGACTGCCAGGCTAAGTGCTCAACTCAAAGTACGGACGAAATATGCACAGAGACACTGATTAACTGTGTGCAAAGTGGTGTTGTGAGGCAGGGTGGAAGGGTGGTGGTGCTGAAGGTGGGAAATGGAATGGTGAGGATGTTGCCTCTGAGGAGGACCATTAGATACTACCCCCTGCCTTGAAAGGGGATCAGGTGGGAACTGTGGCTCATACCCAATGTGGAATTCCTAGCCAGATTTTCCAGATGGTAAAATTGGGTACATTGTTCCTACACCTGGAAAACCCAGGAGTGTACACACCGACACACTGAGAGGAGCAAAAATCCACCTGGGAATTCTGCTCCGTTCCATTTGTTTGTAATAGTGTCCCAAATGTTCATGAACTTCCAAACAATGCCTTGATTTACATTTGTACGAAGTTGAACATTTGATGAAGCCGAGCTTGCTGTTCCTCTTTCATTTGAAATTCTCGGACACAGTGTCCTGCTTTCCGAGTAACAAGGATTCCCAGAGAAAAGAGCAAAGGTTTTCCAGCATCACCGGATATGACCAATGGAAAGGTAGAAAGGGTTGTGTTTGATTACTAAATTGTGCAATGTGAATGTCTGTTGTAGGCAGGTTTATGAAGCAGTAAGACAGTGGCCGCAAGAACTACAAATGTTATTTTTTTCTAATGTCTACTTTCAAACTAATATTTAAAGTTTTAAGCTTTTGGAGAGCACAGGAATTCTTGTTTTATATTTCCATTTTTACTGTGTCACTTCTTTATAATGCAAACTTCTATCTTTATTATAATAAACAATAGCTCTACTTTTTCAGCTGTGTTCATGTTCCATTTATTACATGATATGAGCATGAAATAATGTTCTTGTAATATAATATCTGTGAAGTGTAAAACAAGACTTTCTTAAGGTGCCCTCCAGAAGTTTAAGATTTTGAACACTTGGATGATTGGATGACACAGTAGAAATGTAATTCTTGTTTTAGAAGGCGCACTGCTGGACGCTGGGCCAATGTACCCTTAAAATAGGGACATCCTCCCCCACCCCCTGCCCCACTTTGAGTTATTTGATTTTACTTTCAAACTAAACAAATGTCTTTTAACGATAACATAAGTTTCTTTTAACTCTAGCTGGAGCTCGTTTAAGTATATTGATTGTTGTGTCTGTCAATTGAACTGATGCAAGTGTGCAGAGGATTTGTTACCTTGCATATTATATATACACATGGGCCCTTGTTCACAAAGGTAATACACAAGTGAATATTTACACACATGTTCTGCTACAACTAGCTGTAAGTCTACTCTTTTTTTGTTATTCACCATTTCCAAGTGTAGACATACAGCTTGGTGTAAACTTACATATCTCCACCCTCTGAAATCAACTTACAACAGAAGTTACAAGTGTAAAGTTACTACTACTAACTTTTCACCTGCTTGTTGAGATCTCCACCACTGTGGTAGAATGCTCAATATGGGAAACTATAGGGAGAATTATCAAAGTATATCTATATATATATATACACATATATATATATATATATGTATATATATATATATATATATATACTCACAGGTTGATGTTTTACCCTTACAAAACTATATAAATTCAGTAGTTATAGTTATACTTATAGTTATACTTATGTTAAGAAACTATAACTCGTAGCCTAAACTTACTTTCGGGTATGAGTTATAGTTTCTTCAGATAGGTATTACTTTAACTATAACTGCTAGATTTCTATGGTTTTGTATAGGTAAAATGTCAACTAAACTATAACGTCCCTGTAACCTTTAATTTTCTAAGTGAATTTCTATGTTTTTTTTAATGTAAAGTAATATCTCATTATTGCATGTTAATGCAGTCACTGTCACGCACAGTCTTCAGCCATGCATGGCAGGGGCTGGCTACAGGGCCTGCCCTGTGGCCAACACCCCCTCACATGCATCTAACCCCATGCCATCACGCCCTTCGGCCATGTGCAGTGGGCTTTGGTGTGTTCGCGGGTATATATTTTTTTTCTTAATTTTTTTCCTGGATCTGCGGACCCTTCGTGAGTTTACACTGGGGGGGCAGAGTTGAGTGCCATGCAGTATCTGTGGACCCATGAATCAGCCAAAAACAGATCTGGACAATTATGCTGATTGAGGGTCCCTCAGGGACCCCTCCATCTCTCCTATGGGGTCAGGATACCTCTATCCTGACCCCCTATATATGTATTTTTAATGTTTTTTCTCCCCCTCGCCCAATGCGACAAAGAAAATGACAGTTAAAACTGCCCTCTAAGGTTGCAGCCAGCCAATCAGGGCCTTGATTTCCTGGGACTCTATGGATCCTCCGCAAGTGGATCCGCAAAGGATCCCTATGCCTAGGTATACAAATTTATTTTTCTTTTAATAACTCCAAAACTACAGAAGGTATTTACACCAAATCACAAAAAGAGATCTTTCTAGACCAAGATCTAGCTTTCTGCCAAATTTGGTATAATTCCATTCAGTGGTTTGGGCTGTAGTCGTGTTCAAAATCCCTACAGGAAATTGCATGGGAAAATCATGTTTAGGGATCCCCCTTTTTTGGTCACCCCCCCCCCCCACTTGACGAATCACCCAAAACTTTCAAGACAGCAGCTGAAGTAATTAGCATACAACTTTTGAAACTTTTGTGAAGATTCATCAAATGGCACCAAAGTTATTGGCAAAACAAAAAAAAAATTGCATATATACATATATCAACTGAAAAAAGCAAAGGTTACAGAGACGTTATAGTTAGAAAATAGAATTAAAAAACCATAGAAATTCACTGACTGAAAAAAGGTTACAGGGACGTTAGAGTAAGACTCACATTTCACAGGTACAAAGGCAGTGAAATTCAGCACTTATTACCTCACCTAACTATAACTTGCACCTCCGTAAAGTGCTGCTTATGACCGCACATATTACATTACTCATTACATGGTCAGTGACATCACTGATGACCTCATCCACAAAAAAGCTCAGACACCCTCTCATACCACCATAAAAACAATTGTACATCCACATACACAACTACTCACATACTCATTCAGTGAATTTCAGTTTTTTTAAATTCTATTTCCTAACTATAACGTACCTGTAGCCTTTGTTTTTCAGTGAATTTCTATGGCTTTTTTTTTAACGTAAAGTAATTTTCATTAGTATACGTTAATACAACCAGCACTATGCATAGCCTTGGGCCGTGCATGGCGGGGGGTTGGCCACAAGCCCTGGCCTGCAGCCAGGCCCTGCAGTCAACCCCCTATCACCACCCAACCCTGTGCCGCGTACGGCCTGTGTCTCTGGGTGTGAGAATAGCTGTGAGGGTGTGTATCTGGCTATAAGTGTGGCTGTGAGAGTGTCTGTCTGGGTCTGGGATTTGGTGCGTGAGTGTCTGAGTGGGTCGATGAGTGGGCCATGAGCGTCTGATTGGGGCTGCGAGTGGGTGCACAAGGGCCTGAGTGGCTCTTTGAGTGCCTGAGGGGGTCTGTGAGTGGGTGCGTAAGGGTCTGCGTGGGTGTGTGAGTGGGTGAAACAGATTGAAAGAGAGAAAGAGAGGGAGAGAGATAGAGAGTTTTTTAAGGCTTTGATGAATGATATACTTAGAATGAGATATTTCTGGACAAATTGAAAAGAAAAACGTATTTATCAATTAAAAAGAGTGAGATTGACCTTCAGTATGAACCTTAAACTTTTGAAGTTGAAAATAAATTAATGCGGGGAACGACCACAGACTAGAATCCATATATTTCAGTTTGAGTGCCTGACACCTCAACCATTAGGCCACAAGTGACTCTTTTTTTAAAAGTTTCTAGACATACCTATGACAATCAACCAACACATTAGGATGGTAAAGAGACTTAAATATTGCATCATTAGGAAGGTTTAACAGCCATAGCACTAGTAAATAAACAAACACACTCCCATGAGATTCTAAGATCTAAACCTTCAACCTAATGAGTGACAGTCCAAGAGATTTACTAGTAGGACAGAAGTGACTCTGGTCTGCTCTGCTTCAAAACGTAACTATAACATTAGTCCCAAACATGTTTGAAGTCATTGCATGGAGAGATCTTTGCAATGACAATCTCTCTCTCTCTCTTTCATCCCATAATGGGATGGAAGAGAGAGATAGAGACAGAGAGAGGGAGTGACAGGACCGCGTGGGGAGCCTCAAGGCCCCTGCCGTCCTAGCTGGCTCCCCGCGTCCTTTGGGAGCCGGCATTGATCCCGCAAGCAGGAAGCTGCTTTTAATAGCAGCTCCCTGCTTGCTGAGCAATGTTATTATCTGTCTTACCCGCACGCATATTTACGTGCAGGGAAGACAGATGAAAACTCTGCTTTCTGCATGTGAGAGTTGTTTGACAGAAAGCAGACTTTGTTTGCTTTTGATTGGTGGGAGTTGTGAGCTCCCACCACGCAGAAGCAAACAGCTATGTCCCAGGGCTGGGTGCCCCAGGACAATAGCAGGAGCTGGCCCTAGGGGGTGGCTGTCCCCAGGGCAATCAGTGGTTCCATGAACATTGCCCCGGGGAGAAGGTGGTGCCTGGGGCTCGGGGTTCGAAATGGACTCCCTTCACTTTTTTATTGTAGTCACGGGGAGGTGGCGGTCCCCAAGGGTGAGGGGAGGCCGCGCGCCCCCTGCATTAAATTTGATAATAACCCCTGGCAGGTGGCGATCCGCGGGGCAACAGGGGTGGTCACATAGCCCGCCCACATTGAATTGGATAATAGCCCCAGGGAAGTGGTGGTCCCCGGAACTGTAGGGGGAGGCCAGGCGCCCCCCGCATTCTATTAAATATAAACCCTGGTGAGGTGGCAATCCCCGGGGCAGTGGGGGGCCGGGCACCCCCGCAATAAAATATGAATGCCCCCGGTACTTGGCCCACCCGGGAGCTTTTGTTATACAAGCGCGGGATTCCAAGCTTGTTTAAAAAAAAAAAAAACGCTAGTCCGCGAATCATGGCCAAATTTTACAAAAATGTTTTTTAGCTGTGGAGGGTGGGTCCCAATACGATTTTCATTCATTCCTCTAAAACTACTAAACTGATTTACACCAAATAACAAAGAGGCCTCTTTCTGGACCAGGAGCTACCTGTCTGCCAAATTCCGTCCAGTGGTTCGGGCGATATCTCTGTTCAAAATCCCTATAGAAAAATTAATGGAGACAACGGTTTTGGGGCCCACTTTTTCCCAGACCCTGCTTGACGGATCACCCCGAAACTTTCCAGACAGCTGCTGAAGTACCACATTTTGTGAAGATTTGTCAAACAGTGCCAAAGTTATTAGCAAAACATGAAACACTTTTTCTATAGAAAATAGGTCCTAACTAAAACTAGGTAATATATATATTATATAGGAGCCAGAGTGAACAATGTTAGTTCGGTGCATGATCAGCCCACACGCTGAACGGAGCATGGTATGTAACGAAAGCGGAGAAAAGTAAGATACTCATCTGCATTCCTTTATGTGTGCGTCTGTGTGACAATGTGTCCCTCTCCAATAAATAGCGCTGCTCCCTGGACTCTACGCCTGGTTGAAGAACTGTCAAAAGTGTATTCTAGCCACAATTAAAAGGGTTTAATCTCTGGTACAGTTGTGTCTGTTCACATCATAATGGTGCCAATTGCGTAATAATGTTCATCCTTAACTATTTGGGACAATCTTGTTCTAGATGTGCATACTGGCAGTTATTACTGATATATTAGGAGTATGACTGGTATACTTTAAGACAAACCCAGCTTAAAGATGGTGGCTGCTACTCTCCTAATTATAGCCATGACTGATATATGGTGTGCATCCTGGCCATTATGGTGTCCAACCTTGGCACCGTGGTGGCCGGAGTATGATGACAGCCATTATTGGTGTATCAATGGCATCCTTAGTGTTATGGTGAGCATCCATGATTGAAACACCTGGTCATTTGAAACAAAATCTGTCTATGTGATATGCTGATGAAGAAAAAAGGTTGCAATTCCAAAACACATTTAAAAGTGAGAGGTTGCATGAAAATGTAGGCAGAATTAGAGAGACCTTTTGCTGTGGTTATGTCAATGTGCCAGATGGCATGTAGTATTTTGAATGTTACTACACAGTCAGGTGGAGACATTGATATTGATAAGCTTCTTCTTGGCATTTCTTCAGGTAACCTTACCTGGAATGCTTGTGCAGTTGCTATCCATAATTCTGCTAATAGTGGTTATAGTGTAACGTTAACACACATGATCATATTTTACGGTGATAAAATCTGCTAGTAGCTCAGGAGGATTTTTTTTGGAGCAGAAGTAGCTCTCACTATGGAAAAGGTTGGAAGCCTCTGGCTCCAAAACAAGAAACTATGGGAGCCCCCCCTGAACTGCAGGGCTGTGGGGGCCTTCGTTATGCCCTTGTAGACTACTCTAAAAGAATTAACAGGACCAGATATCAATATAGCAAATTCACCATTGAAACAAAGCGTCATGTACAGGTCTGTATCCAAATGCTTGAAATTGAGGTCATCCGTAGATCCTTCTTAAATGTATTAAATTGGGGCAAAGGCAGATTATGGGTTCTATTGTTTCTTCACAATAAAGTACAGGAGACAAGTTTTTTCAAGTTAAATCATGAGCCCTCAAATTGAAAAACTGAAGTATTACCTCAGCCTAAAGAATTCATATTTTACCCTTGCCTCCAAATTACTATCCAATTAAGGTTGTTGTTCATGGGTGTAAGAATTATATACATAATTTGTGTTCTTATTCATGAGTGATAGGTCATTCACATAAAAAGCTGTTTTACTATGTGATCTAAAACTTTCTATCATGCATTTATTTTTCATAGTTTGTAGCATCTCCAGAGATGTTAGTTGGCAAGTTAGAATGAGATTAATGAGACGTTTGCTGGTTACTGATTGAGACACTGAGGCTGTTAGAAATGCTTCCTTATATATGATCTGTTTCAGAGAGTTCTCTTCGTTTTACTACAGTTAGGGGGTCATTCTGACCCCCGCGGGCGGCGGGAGCCGCCCACATGGAGGGAGCCGCCATATTGGCATTCTGGCTTTCCCGCTGGGCTGGCGGGCGACCGCCAGAAGGCCGCCCGCCAGCCCAGCGGGAAACCCCTCCCCACGAGGAAGCCGGCTCCGAATGGAGCCGGCGGAGTGGGTAGGTGCGACGGGTGCAGTGGCACCCGTCGCGTATTTCAGTGTCTGCAATTGGCATGGGCACTGCAGGGGCCCCCAGGGGCCCCACGACACCCCTCACCGCCATCCTGTTCATGGCGGTCGGAGCCGCCAGGAACAGGATGGCGGTGAGGGGGTCGTAATCCCCCATGGCGGCGCAGCAAGCTGAGCCGCCATGGGGGATTCCCAGGGCAGCGGAAAACCGGCGGGAGACCGCCGGTTTTCCTTGTCTGACCGCGGCCAAACCGCCACGGTCAGAATGCCCTGCGGGGCACCGCCAGCCTGTTGGCGGTGCTCCCGCATCCCCGGCCCCGGCGGTCGGAATGACCCCCTTAGTCTTGTAATTTGAAATCTGAACTGTGTCGCGACAAACAAAAGACAACAATTCAAATTTAAGACAAATTCTACTGTGTGCAGCAGACGATCTCAGGTCTCGGGGTGAACTCACTTAATAACGATTTTATCCCGCATTTCAATAGTTCCAATCAAGAAGGTGAATGACTGGGTTAACAATATAGGGGTAAATTTTGTGTTAATAGCCCCCAAACCTGAACATAAGGACCAACACCCATATTTACAGGCAAATATTTGAATGTCATTAGTAAAACCTCTCCATCTTGTTTTTAATTTAGAAATGTGTGAGTTTCAGGGCAATTTATTATCAATAGTTTACACCTAGGAATGGGTATTTAGTGACAAATTCAATATTTAGGGAATGATCGACCATTTAAAGCCAGGTTTATGTGTGCAAATTGCCACTATTATATTTTTTCCTACATTTATTTGAAGATTGATAACCTCATTATAGTGGTGCCATATGTTTTATTGTCTCTGAAGGCCCATTTGTATCTCTGCAGAATAATATGATCACCTGCATATGCTAAGTGGGTTATCCTGTGCAATCCTTGCTTTACGAGTGAGGCATCATTGTTGTCCAGGCATTCTGACAGATCTATCATATATAAGGGGAACAACAAAGGAGCTAGAACACACCCCTGTTTGAGGCCATTTGCTATCTTCACATTAGGCGGTCGCAGCTTCTACTAGGAAGGGGTGGGGTGTGGGGGGGCAGTATGTGGAGAGGGGTTACGGGGCTGTTAAATAAAAAACAAAAGTACCTCCCCCTCTGTGATGCACCACTCTGCTCCAGCTGCCTCGTCTTCTCCCCCCAACCAATCACAACACTTCTTTCATGCTGTTACACAGCGTGAAAGATGTGCCACGATTGGCCTTAGCAGGCAGAAATGCTGCTCAGGGGGAGAGTAGGGCACTGCGCTTGGTCTCCATCCGGCTGTAAAATACAGCTGGGTGAAGAGCTTCTAGGTGCGCATGTCGGTTTGGCTGGCCTCTGACGGCCGGCCAAACTGACATGCGCCCTTAGAAGCGCACATACCATTCAATAAAGGGATAATAAAATACTTTTATTATCCCTTTATTTTTCTGCTTTTCGTCAGTAGGACAATGCTCCTCCACCATAGCAGAGGGGCCACCCCTGATTTTAGGGGTACGATTATTGCCATCAAACACCTTTACGTACACCCATGTATCAGGGTGTAGTTCACTTAAGAAGTAAACTAATGCCAACGCCCCAGGAAAATAGATTTGGCCGGAGATGATTCCAATCAACTTTGTTGAAGGCAGAGAATAGGCAATAGAAAATTTAAAAGAATATTGCTATTGCCTGCTAGTGCTTTTTGGGGACGTTTTATGTTTAAGGATAAGAACAATACAACTTTTCCCACCTACAACCACTGGCCGGTGGGGGGGGACAGGCAAGAAAGGAAAAGGAGAAGGAAAAGAGGGGGAAAATAAAGGGGGGGAGGCACCTTATTTGCAGCGAAGTAGTATCATCGTTCAATGGGTATGCCCAGAGGGCCCATAACTTGTGTAGCCAGTCAGTATTAGAGGGAATGGTCTCCGAACCCCAATGTGCCAGTAGTAGTTGATTAGCAGCCCCCTGAGCCAAAGTATTAGTCCGACCCTTAAGTGTGCGAAGCGGGTATGTTTGGGGGTTGGGAAGGCCCAGCAAGATGTAACTAGGGAACCATGGTATATTAGTGTTGTGTATTTCATCTATCGCTTGGAGAATTGTGCGCCAAAAAGTAGCAATTTTCGGGCAGTGCCACAATATGTAAGTGTGCCTTCCTGTCGGCACCCATGCCAACATTTGTAATCACCACGCGTCCTCTATTTAGCCATCAGCGCAGGGGTATAATACATGTAATGTGCTATTTTCAAAAACATTTCTTTGGTGATTGTGGCGCGTGCTGTAACTCGTGCCCGGTGAAGGACATCTCGACATTCCCTATCTGTAAATGTGCGCTCGCATTCCGATTCCCATCTGCGCCTCACTGTTGTTGTGGAGAGCGCGGGCGGCATGATCAGGAAGGCGTAAATATCGGGCAGGAGCTGTTTGTCCGTTTCTCAAGTTAGTAGCCACTGTTCAAAGCGTGTGAGGGGTCGACTCGCATGTGGGCTTATTTCAGGGGAGGTTGCCCAGTGATGGACGGCCAGATATTGGCAGTGTGTGGTTGCCGGGAGACCGTATTCTGCTTGGAGACTGTTGAAGTCCAGGACTCCATCACTATCAAAGAGGTCGCCAATCCTCTTGCAATGTGATTCCTGCCAGGATATAAAAGCGGGATCGCTGACTGCGGGGGGGGGGAATCTGGGTTACTGATAAGCGGTGTCTGTGAGGAGATCGTGTGGATAGCCCTTTCTTAACCTGTACTTTGTCCCATGCTCCCAGCGTAGACCGCAGGATAGGGGTAACATACACCCCGGTGGGCAGCAATAGCACCTTCCAAATATGGACTCCTGCCACAGCCTGGTTATTAAATCAACAGTATTTCTCTATTAGAGGTCGGGCCCATTCCACCATGTAACGCAGCTGAGCAGCATAATAATAGCTCCCCAAACGTGGAACTCCCAGCCCTCCCTCTGTCTGTGATAGGTATGCCTGGGTCTTCGGCATTCTAGCATCCTACTGCTCCAAATATACTCCCATATAAGCACTTGCAGCTTGTCTAGAAAGTTGAGAGGCGGTAGCAGTGGCAGGGTTTGCATAAGGTAGAGTATTTTAGGCAGAAGTGTCACCTTAAGCGCAGCTAAGCGGTCCAGCCAGGAGTGGCCATGGGCCTTCCATCTTGTCAGTGCGGAGCGTGTGATGTCTAATATCCTATGATAGTTATAAGCTACTGTCGCCACAAGTGTGGGAAGTATCTGCAGGTACGTGATTCCTTGTGTGGACCATGGGAAGGGGAGACCCGCCTCCAAGGAAGCCCTTTCAACCTCAGGGATGGTAAAGTTCAGAATGTATGATTTAGTGACATCGGTTTTAAAGCCCGAAACTTTGCTGAACACCGTCAGTTTCGCCATAACCCTAGAGAGAGAAGTTTGAGGCTGGGACAGGTGGAGCAGCACGTCGTCTGCGTAGAGAGCAAATTTATGCGATCTGCCACCCATCGACAAACTGAATATGTCTGGGTGTTGCCGTATACAGTCAGCGAAGAGCTCCATATATAGAGCAAAAAATAAGGGCGAGAGGAGGCATCCCTTTGGTAACATTTTAGAAGTCTTTTTTCAGATACCCGGACCAAGAGTTTTTCCAAAAATAATTTAGTGACCAATTTCCCATCAGAGCCAAGCAAAGCGGTCAGATTGTAACTTCTGGGTTCAAAAGCCAGGCTCGTTCATAAATAGGCTGTGAAATTGGGCCTTTCCAGGGTGGTGAGGGCATGGAGATAGTGATGATCTGGCAGGCTTCAGTAATATTGAAGTACCATTTATATATATCCGCGTGTGTGCCACATAATTGTTTAAATGCTTAAAATATTGAGTGTTGTGTTCTGCATAAAGGTCTTTTACGTAGGAGTCCCTCACTTTGTCAGGTATGTGATAACCTGCTGAACGTTTGTAGGTTTGACTTTCAAAGCAGACCAGATTGCAGAAACCATGCATGTCCCTAGACCTAACTGACTAAAACAGTTCGTACTAAACTTCTTCGCTTTAAACTAAGCAATACACTAACTTTCTTTTCATATTATACCGTCAAGTGCTTGTCGAGGGCGTCTCTAAACTTAGTTGTATTTAGCTTGCAAAGTTGTGTTGAGTTTTCAAACAGTTTTTCTCACAATGGAATCCTTAAATAACAACTATTGTCAGTTTGACATGTCACCATGTAATGTTGTAGCCAGCACATGTCACATATTTCAATACTAGAGCCCACCTCAGTGATGCATGGACCACCCTGTGTTGAGCCACCGAGTGCGAAGGGTAGCCAAGGTGACATCTCACACCGCGGACTCCCAGTGACATCACAAGGTTGACCCACTGCCTCACATTCGGCTCTTCAACATACTCCTATTTGCTGCTAAGTATCTAGTAACAAGCCAAGGAGTAAGAATTACTAGAAGTAAGTATAGCTGTTAGAACTCACCTTACATATTCTTCCAGCTGTTACCTTATTGTTTCCTCAGGTCAGGTTAGCAGATGTAATGCAAGGAGTACAAAGGGGTGCAAGGGCGGTAGTGGTACACCTGTCTATCGTTAATTGATGCTCATGTCCTGACTGCCGAGGAAAGCATATTACTGCTCAGGTAATGTCCATAGCATGACAGAGAGTTCACCATAATCTCTCCAGGTAAACACCAGTAATTGTATTAATTCATTTTTTTTAGTAAACATGATGGCTCCTTTCTCAGAAATAACCCACAAAACAGGAGAAATTCATTGGCATAAGGTAAAGGTATGGAAAATGTAACCTACGGTTCAGTAGTTAGGCAGCAGGAGATGCTTTAAAAGCCCACTCTTCGCTCTAAAAGGACAAATGGAAAATGGTGCATTTCAAGCAGATTTTCTAGAGAAAGTCACATTTGTGCCACCCACCTTCTGCATCAGCTGTACATTTGGCACCACTGAATAAACAGATACGACATGCACTGACTGCCAGCACACTGTGATCTGGCTCCCGCGTGCATGTCTCTTACATCAGCTTTTTGTTACCGAGCTTCCTGGTGTGGCAGCGCACTAATTATGGCACGTTTCCGGGTATTGTGCAAGCCAATTGAAAGCAATGTGAAGTCAGTCAGGCGCACAGACTTCAAAGACCACGAATGTGAGGGCCAAAGCCATCTTAAGGATGTGTGGGGGGCTAGGCACTAAAATACTGTAGGACCTTATGTTAGGAACATAAAGGCCCACATTACAAGAATAGTGGTAAAACTGATGTGGTAATATTACACCTGAAATTAACAATACTACAGAGCACAGAAATGTCAGGGTGTGATGTTGCTGAAATAGCACACTTCACAATCATACCTACTATCACGAGAAGATCATTACAACAGAATTGAAGTGATGCTACGTCAGTCTGCCCAACTTGTCTCCGGTTGATGGTGCTATGTCGCTGCGGTGTCAGTGGGTACAGTAAAATTTAGATGTTTGAAACCAGCTGTGTTATGCCTACTTTGACATGAAATTAGTCTTATGGGGGTGAGTTGCTCTAAGGGCCCATCCGTTGCTGTACTTTGCTATCCAAGCTATCACATACTCACTGCTCTTCATCAATCTTGACATTACGCTGTAACTCACAGGGCAGAACATGCAGCAGACCATGGACCTGATTTAGAGTTTGGCGAACAGCGGTTAAACCGCCCGTATGGCATTGGATTTTATTCACATCACACCGAGGGTCCTCCGCCCACCAAATTTAGAAATGGAGGACCAGCAGAAATCTCGTCAAATTGGCGGGAACCGCCGTCACGGCGTTTTCGGTTAATATAGTAAACGTTTGACGGATGCCTCCAGCAACATGACAGTACTGTCGTCTAACTTTTAACATGTTTTTGTATTTTCATAAAGAAAATCCCAAAGCAGTATTTTGATTTTGAAATTACAAAAACTAATGGCCCTCGCACCATGAGAGCTATCTCCCTATGATGTGGAGGTAATTTTGCAGTTTTATTGGCCCTTCCCACCAGGTTAATCCAGGTGGTGAGAAAACTGGCAATTCGTCCACCCACTCTAAATTGGGTAGGTGGTCGAATGGCAAAACCTCCGATGGCCGTAGCTCTGTGGAGCCATCCAAGATATTTGTCAGCGACAAAGACAGAGTGGTCTCCATCGCTGACATATTTAAGGTTCACCCATCTATAGATCGGACAGGCTGATCTTCAATTTGGTGGAGAGGGTACAATGCAAAAACATCAGAAACCCTGTGGTAAAAGGATTGGCACCTTCCATTGGCTGCAGTGGTGCCTCTGCCAAAAGTCAGTCAGCATTCCCTAAGTAATCCCTTAATACTGATGAGATGATTACCTTTCGCGAATGCCCCAGACGGTTAATGCTTACCACCTGAATGCACCTAGACCATATCCCTGCCTCACTACATGAGAGTTACAGAGTGTTGAAAGGTGTACCCGGTTTGCTGATGATGTGAGCAATGATGAAAAGGGTTTTGTGGATGGGCCCGACAAGGTACAGGAGGTGTACCATAAGACAGTGAGGGAGACAAGGTGTAGGAGCCACATGTCCTCCATGGTTCACTGTGCTATATTAGAAGGATTCCAATTTACGAAGTGCAAGTAAAAAACATCTGTGTTAAAAGCAGTAACCCACTTACCTGTCTATATAAAATAAAAATCTGTCACCTGCATGTTACATATGTGCTTTGTTGGAGAAATATTAAGCAGAACAGATTTACAGCCATGTTTCTCCTTTTTGCCAATTTCTTTTTGGCAGAGTTTAAAAAGATAATCGTATAAGTTAAGGACCAGATTTTACATTGAGGTTGAGCCACTTTTTTGGGCACAACCTAGATGCAAAACTTTATTCAATATTGCAATGCCCTTATTTGTACTCATGATAGACCTGCTAAACTTATGTGTGAGGTGGGAGCGTGGCCAACATGGCGGCCGGAGCGGACGTGTGATCCGAGCTCCGCTCACGGCCCACCACTAATCGCCAAAATATAGGTATCCCTGCAGCCGTCCACAACTAAATTCGGCTGCGCGGGGACAACGTGAGTCCGGGGCAGGGAAAACCGCCGGAAAAAACGGAGACGAGGACGGCGCTGCGCAGCACATCGAACAAGTCTGGACGCGTGAGGAGAGGCCTCGCCTTCGCTCGACGTGGCCTAGTGGCAGGGGCGGCGCCAGATCCCCAGAGGACCGCGCCGGCCTGCGGGAAGAGACGAGGCGGGACGACGCCCCCCTGGAGGCAGGTACGATTCTTCCCTCCAGGGGTCAGGGCAAATCGACAGCGGTCCCTGCGCAAGGATGGGGGGAGAACTTGGGGCGCAAGCCGGGTCTCGAGTAAATCGAGACACCGAAGTAAAGGGGGAAAAAGAAAAAAAAAGAAGACTCACCCCCTCGGCGCCCTACGGTGCCCGCGCCCACTAACGTAGCGCCCCTCCTCGCGAAGTAGGACAGGGCTGCGGCCAGCGGCCAAGACGACGCCAAGACCCATTGCGGCGCGAGTGCGGCCCTCCCACCGAAAACGAAGCTGTTGCTGCCCTCCAGATGACATAGTAGCTGTAGCGGCAAGCCGCAATCGGAACAGCGAGTCAAGGAGGCGGAGGGAGGCCCCTCTGACATTTTTCCCCGTACTGAGCCGGCTGCGTGGGGTGGAAGAAAGAAGAGCACCGGAGAGAAAGAAAGAAGAAAGGAAAATAAGAGAAATCAGAGATCAGCCAGGAAAGTAGAAGAAAAGGGGGGGAAAAAGATAGAGAAAACAGAAGGGCCTAGTGAACAAACCCGGCAAATTTCCGCAGAAGCTGGCAGCGAACCGTGACCACACAACGTTCTAGGCACCATCTGAACTTTAACGCCACAGCTTAAATAAGCAGAAATCAAGAGGACAGACACGGAGGGAGGTAGAGCAAAAAAATAAGACGAAGCTGAAGCAAACTCAGGGTTGAACCATGCCATGCAAACCAAATACAATACACGGTAGCACCAGGACACCCGCCACTTTGCACACTACCACAGCGCGAATAAATATGGGCAAATCAAAACCTCTGAAAACACACTCAAACACAGAGACTGGGACAACCCCCCTCGAAGGAGAAATGGGCACTCAAACTGATGCCTTACGAAAGATGTCTGAAACTTTGGCCGCTCACTCTGCACAATTCACTAAAGTGCTGCAAGCGGTATTAGACACGAAGACCTCATTAGAGGGAAAAATAGACTCAGTGGTACTGGAAGTCAACCTTCTCTGCAATGATCAACGGAAACTGGCGGAGAGAGTCACCACCACTGAGTCGGCACTCGAAACGGCCCAACCAGCAATAATTGAGATGAAAGCTCAAATCCAACGCATGGAAAGCGACATAGCATCACTACAATGCAGAGCGGAGGACGCTGAAAGCCGCTCACGTAGGAACAATGTAAGATTCTTAGGGGTACCGGAGCGACTAGAACTCCTGAACGCTGAACACTACCTGGAACAATGGCTCAAGGATACAATACTACCATCACACAGACACTAGTAATAGAACGCGCACACAGAGTCCCGGGTGGACCGCCCCAGCTGGGCGCTCCACCCCGCCCTCTGATAGCGAGGTTCTTAAACTTTAGGGACCGAGATCAAGTACTGCAAAGCTTCCGAAACAAAAGCCCTGTAGGAATGGAGAACGCTGATATAACAGCATACCCTGACTACACAATGGAAGTCCAACGCAAACGTACTACCTTCAAAAGAGTGAAGCAGATTCTTTGTGACAAGAATATTGCCTACTCCCTCCTCTTCCCAGCTAGACTGAGAGTAATAGATGGTGACAGGACTCTCTTCTTTCCATCAGCAGAAGATACGTGGACATGGCTACATGCCAAGGGACTGGTGGACCCAGTAACGGAACCGGACGGACGCAACGAGTGGCTGGAGCAGCGCCCCAGAAGAAAGAAAAGAACCACCACTAGGGCCCAAACCAGGCCAATAAAATCACAGGCTGCAGATGCACAAGCACAGGTCCTTAAAGTGGCGACTACATTCACATCTGTGCAACCATCACCCAGAACTGAAAACAGAGACTCGGATTCAAACTCCTCTTGAGATTACCCAATTCCCCCTTCTTCACCTCTCATGCCCGGTCCCGCTCTGACTCCAAGCACAGCAGATGACATATGAAACTGCACAAATACGATAGGAAAACTGAGCCACTATGTAAGCAAGCGTCATACCAGAATAACGGCAGGCATAATCGGTCTGGGGCAGACCGGGAATGATACATAAACCAACATATACAGGCCGGATTATATCCCTCCGAGAATGTGCACAGCAGCTGGACACCCAGGAAGGCCGACGCGTATGAACTAGCTCCAAGCGCAGGAGAAAGCTAGAAACCCGGACGACCGAGACGCGCAGGGATACGAAATCATCCATGTGGGCCAAGGTCGATTGCTGACCCGGATCCCCCATTGACCACGTCCCCACACCCAGAGGGGTCACCGTATGGACCTGAAACTCAGTAATGTAAAACATGGCACCGGTTGTGCCACACAGTTTGTTATGGTTATCAATTTGTTTTTTGTTAATGATAATACGCCAATACGAATATTCCAACTGTGGTTACAGATGATATGCTCAGGGGGGAGGGAACTCAGAGGGAGGATGCTAAATCTTAAAGGATCTATAATCACTGCAGTGAAACTACCGAGCGACACAAAAGTAACACTATGGCTACATACAGTATTTTAACCTGGAATGTCAGGGGGATGGCCAATATAAACAAATGCAATAGAATCTATAACTACCTCAAACGCCATAGAATACATATAGCAACATTACAGGAGACACACCTAACAACTGAAGATCTAAATAAATTAGCCAGGAAATGGTCAGGAAAGATATATGGCACTAACACATCGACGTATACCAGAGGCGTACTGATATGGATAGCCCCAATGTCCCCTACACAGTGGAACACACACAAATAGACAAAGATGGCAGATATGTTCACTTAAGAGGGGAGCTGGACGGTAAACAACTGAGCATTACAGGTATATACGCACCCAATACTAAACAGATAGATTTCTTGCAGTCCGCTTATGCAGCACTAACATGGGACCCACTGATCCCTAGCATATGGGGAGGAGATTTCAACTGCGCACTAGATACTAATATGGATAGATCACACCCCCCGCTAGAAGGTGCCCCAAGCAGGAGACTGTCACAAGCACTGCAGAACTGGATGTCAGACAGAAGATTACCCGACGCATGGCGGAACTTACATCCCACGGACAGAGAGTACTCATATTTCTCCCCGGTACACCAACTACATACCCTTATAGACTTGCAACTATGCACGAGCGACCTCACAAAACTGCTAATCAAGGCATCCTACCTGGCTAAAACGATATCAGATCACTGCCCCCTAGTGTCTACGATACGTTGGGGAAGAACACACACGAACACGCCTACCTGGCGCTTACAGCCACCCTTATTACGTGACCCCCCCCCTCCGTGAGGAACTAGCAGAGGGCATAGACTCATACTTTAAAACAAACACAAACACGGCATCGTCAAGAGCAATAGAATGGGACAGCCACAAGGTGGTGATAAGGGGCCTATGCATGACCACATCAGGAGGAGTCCGTAAGACACTACATAAGGAACTGTGTGATATTGAGAGGGCAATGAGGGAGGCGGAGAAGACAATGGGACAAAATGAGGAGGGAGCAGAAAACATGATCGAACTGAAAAAACAATGGACTGAAACGGATGTGCGGTTACGGAAATACGACTACCGCCACTACACAGCACGAATACATGCTGAAGGTGACCGATCCAGCAGGTTGTTGTCCTGGTTACTAAATGGCGAACAACAATATTCCACAATAAATGCCGTCCGTACAAAGGAGGGCAACATAGTCAATACACAGATAGAAATCAATGAGACTTTTAAACAATACTATGCAACATTATACAAAGCAAATCCCCCCCAACCCGAACAACAAATAAGCAAATTTTTCCAGTCGCTCGAACTAACTAAACTGTCAGAAGAACAACTGGCAGAACTAGAAAAACCCATTGAATTGGACGAGATCCAACAGGCGCTGAAGCAAATGGCACATAATAAAGCCCCAGGTGGAGATGGACTCCAGCGGAGTACTATCAGGTCTTTGCAAAACAAACGATGGCACCATATTTAGTAATGCTACAAGAAGCATTCGAAAAAGGACACCTCCCAGAATCACAGCGCGAGGCAACTATAGTGGTCCTCCACAAGAAAGGACGCGACCCATTAGATGTCCGGTCATACAGACCATTGTCACCATTAAACTCTGACTGTAAATTACTAGGGAAGGTACTAGCAAACCGCCTTCTCCCTTTAATGCCAACACTAATCCACCCGGACCAATCTGGTTTCATACCTGGTCGCAGCACACATACAAATATCAGATGCCTATTACGTCTCATAACTGAAACACCAGAGCTAGATTACACAAGGACGGCAGTATCACTGGATATAGAAAAGGCATTTGATATATTGGGCTGGCCATACCTGCTGAGATCCCTCCAAAATATGGGCTTCGGCAGAACATTTATAAGATGGATAAAAATACTATTCGCAGATCCGAAAGCAATGGTGAAGACAGGCAAAATCATATCAGAGAAATTCGTAATAGGCAGAGGCACCAGACAAGGATGCCCACTGTCAGCGCTGCTATTCGCAATAGCAATAGAACCATTAGCAGCACGCCTACGACAGGAGGCTCCAAAATGGGGCATCCCCGACAGAGGAGCACATAAAGTCATCTCTCTATGTGCAGATGATGCACTGATATATCTGCGCAATCACTCGGAATCCCTACCAGACATTTTGCACCTGCTAAACACATTCGGGGACATATCGGGTCTACAGGTGAATTGGGAAAAGTCATGCCTGTTCCCGATGCAATTAATCCCAGACCCCCACAGAGAAACAATCTCCACACATAGGCTACAGTAGTGCTACACCACTTTCAAGAACTTAGGGGTACAAATCTACCACAGCGAACAAGACCTCAGATAAGGTAACCTAGATCGAGTGATCAGGGCGATAAGAAACTCAATGCCCTTCTGGTGTTCACTTCCACTCTCACCCATGGGAAGAGTAGCAATAGCCAAAATGATTATACTACCACGTATTTTATATTATTTCTGGGCACTACCACTTAAGCTCCCCAAGAGCTACTTTGCGCCTCTATCCAGCCTGTTAACGGACTTGATATGGAACACGGGTCGCAGCCGAGTAGCCCTAGCTAAGACATACTTGCCATTAGAGAAAGGAGGGATGGGAACACCCCAATTTGAACTATAGTACGCAGCGGCACAAATACATTGGATCATGGACTGGGCATGTAACTCAAATGGCCCAGAAAGTCAAATGACAAACACCCTAACAGGACAAACGGATGTGATGCACTGGCTCATTAGTCGAGACAAACTAACGTATACCGACAATAGCCTACTGGTAATGGCGGACTGGATATGGCGTTGATAGGTAATGATAATAGGGCGCAAACCACCATATTCACCCAAAATCCCATTACTAGCTACCCAGGGGCTAAACAATATAATGCGACGATTCAAATTAACCAATTGGGTAGATAAAGGCATCAACACAATTGGCGACGTATTTGAAGAAGGACATTTCTTAACATATGAAGCACTGACAGACAGGTTCAACCTGGGTAAAGGCGAATTTCTCGCATATAGAGCACTACAACAAGTGGTGCGCAGAACATGGGGCAACGGTAGCAATGAACCTAATACAGCACCAATACTTCATGAACTATTGACAGGGACAGGCACACAAGCAGATATATCCTGGATATACCGCACCCTACAGAATCACTCAGAGGAGGCCCAAATTCAAGCAAAAAATAGATGGGAGACGGCGCTACATACACCTCTACAAACAAAACAATGAAACATGGCACTAATAAATACAAAAGAAATATCACGTAATGCCTGTTTCCGGTACACGCAACTCAATTATCTACACCAGACCTACCTTACCCCAGCAAGAATAAAACGCATGTTCTCACAATCTAATCCGGAATGCCCGAGACGCGGGACACCGGAAGCAGATTTTTTACACATGACATGGAGCTGCCCACCAGTATATCGTATATGGCAGGAAGCAACGGCACAAACAGCCACCTGGTCGGGACTACCCCTTCTCCCCTCTCCAGAATCCTACCTATTAGGAATACGCACACGAAAAGGGGCAGACAAACAAAAACACAGAAGCGCAGACCTTGCGTTTATTCTACTCAAGCGCCTAATTGCAATACAATGGAAATCACCCAGTGCACCCAACATACACCGCTGGGCACAAGAGATGCTACACTGGTTTAAAGCTGAAACACAAGTGCTACAGACACTACGTGACAGCAGGATGGAAATTAAAGGGGCAGATATATGGGACTCTATCATAGAACAACTGGAACAAAAAGACGATATCCAACCCCCTTGAACTGGATACTCGTCCAATCTAGAAACAAGCAGGCCCGAATACCACTTGCCTACGAGGAATAGCCAACATGCAAATAATAGACTCATACCCACAACTGACCCTGGACTACACGCCCACCCCCCCTTGATAAAACCCTCCCCCACCCATCGGATTATTTCCCCACATAACACTGAATATAAATAGGTATCTCACACAAACAAGACAACTAATACATGGCGTTATCTGTTATTAAGTTCCACAGTGGGTTTTCTTTTGATTGTTTTATTTCTTTCTTTCTCTCTTTTCTTTTACATTTTGCTGCTCTATTTGTCAGCAGACTATGCATTGAACGATCCACTGACACAATAAGTGAATCACAGTATGTTAAATGTAATGATAAAATATCGCAATAATGTGGAGATATACTCAGCGAAATGTGAGCGTTGTTAAAAAACTAATAAACAGATTTAAAAAAAACAAAAAACTTATGTGTGAGGTCTTTAGATCTGATGTCACTTCCTGGATCTGGTCATGGGTTGTGATGCCAATTGTGATGTCATGGGCTGTGTTGTCACGTGCCATGATGTCACTTGCATATTGCTTGGTCCCCCCACTTCTTTATTTACGACTTGTGCCCTACTGATGTCAGAGGTTGTCAGGCGGTATTTGCTCTCTGTGGGTGTGGCACAATGATCATTTCTTACCGATTTTATTTCTCAGTGATTCTCATTGCCGGCTGCCGCAGATACCAAGGGAAGGGGCGGGGGGATGACGGGGGCAGGGGAGGGAATAAATTCAATTAAAAAATAAACTTACCGCTCGTTGATGCCATCCTCACCTGCCGCCTCGCTTATCCTTCTTTCCTTTTCTGGTGTCCCAGCATTTGCTGGGACACCAGAAGAGGCTCCTCAGCAATTCTTGTGCTGCTTACATGCTAAGCATAACATGTAAGCAGCGTCAGGATTGGTCTGAGCGGCAGTGACTGCCACTCAGACACAACCCTGGGGCCTGTGCAGTTTCTCCAGTCCGCCTGTGTACACAGCTGGGCTGGAGAAACCTAAGTGGACATGTGTGTTTGGACAGCCATCTTAGGCCGTCCAAACACACATGCGCACTTAGTGCACAAAGTTCCTCATCCCCTCTCCCACCTCCCGTGGCCCAGCCCCGCCCCTCCCTGCACCTGTTGGCTGAGCCAGCAGCAGGAAAATTAAACGATATTCAAATATCGTTTTATTTTTCTGCTGATGGCTGGTAGCCGGTGGGGCGACGCTCCTCCGCCATTGCGGAGGAGCCGCCACTGATTATAGAATACATCCTAAGAATGTCTTTCACACGCGCGCAGCCCTAATCAAGAAATACATTCAGAAAGCAACTTATTTTCATGGCCACCTCTCATTCCGAGCAGGCACTCTCTGACGGAGCGCAGCTGTCTCATCCCACTTCCACTGGCATTTACATAGTCACTGCAGCTGTCTGTTGCCTCCTCATTACGTCAGCTGCGTCTGAGGCACTCTCTCCAACTCTAACCAACAGCTGCTGTCTGTCACATGCTGACAGGTCATTATTTGCAGCAGTCTGGTAAATTGGCCCTATACAGTACGGTAACCACCAAACTGCTGATTCATTTGCAGGTTTCGTGCAGCTTTCATTGGTGCAGGGGGTGCAGTTGCACCGGGGCCCAGTGTGCTCTGATTGTTGCTGTATTTTGTAATTCGAATATCTGCCAAGGGGCTACATTCCTTTCCTTGTACCAATGCCCATGGCACACTGGCTATGCTCCTGTGTGTACTTCAAGGAGGAGACCCATCACCCCAAGACGTAAGGGTGCGTTGCAGAACTATACTGCGGAGGAGCCGTGTGCATTATGTTGGGTTCATCCTTAAAGATCATGTAAGATGGATGCTGCGCGCCGAAGGGGTGAGCCTCTATGTGTCTGGGAGCGGCGCAGCCTTCGGGCTCACTGCCCGCACTTCAGGCTGGACCTCTGCAGTGCGGAGAGGCACTTAATGAAAAGTACAGGCGTTCAGGAAGGAGTCCGTTCACAAAAGCTTTTACAAAGACCGGAAAGTAGTTCTCATTTACGTACTCTTTTTACATGCTTTGTCTATGCCCCGAAAAGTCCAACGCCCTCTTGGTAAAAAGGGCCCAGTTGTTTCTATTTATACGTATCATACAGATAGATATATAGATAGATACTCAACAGTCCCACTTTATTCCAATTTTAGACGTTTTGGGGCCAATTGATAAAGGCATATAAAAGAATGTAAACAAGTCCTGGCTGAGTACTATTTTTCGAACTCTTACATATCTTTGTGATAGTGCCAAGAGTGTGCAGGGTCAGTACTGTACAATACAAACAGTGCGCATGCACGGATGCTGTCTGAGCTTCAAGAGACAAGGGTGTTTAATCTAAGCCCCCCTAGCAGTTCACCTTTCTGGTGCACTCTGCCTGCAAACGCAACCGGCGCACGCTGAGCTGTGTAAACAGTGGCGTATTGACTCGTGTAAATAAAGCTTGCGCGCGCTGCTTTGGGATCTTGCACACAATACACGGCCTCTCGAAGTGTGAGGACAGCGACCACAAAAGATCACTTATACATGAAAATGAAAATACAAATGCCCTTGCTCAACTTGCGTTCTATCGTGAACAGGCCCTAGATTGGACAGCCCAGCATCCAGTTTGCTACCATTACTAAAATGCATACAGTACAAGTTTGCTTCTGAGACTCTGCATATATCGTCTTTGCTCCATGCATGGCACTGGGAAATGCAGGCTTGATCTGCAAATCTGCATTTCAGAGGAATATGATCCTGACAGCAGCGCTGAAAATCCACACTTTTTGTAGGATTGTCACTCTACAGTACGTATCCTACATCACTGTATGAAGATACTGCACTGTATGCAAATCTAGACTATCCTGATGCATGGAGCCGTGTCCTCTTGTGTTCTCCTTACATTCTTAAGCATCCCTGCTACAGGTCCTGAACGGGATGACCTAACAAGAGAACTCAAAGGAGGCCCCATCGTCTCCTGCACACAGACACCACACATTGATCCGGTTGGCTGTTATTCCCAAGTATTGCTGGAGGCGGTATTTTCAACCAAAATGGCGCCCATGTCCCTATGCTGTGGAGAAGACATTACTGGCCCTGTCAGACACGAGGACACTGGGTACCCTTCATGGCAAGAGAACCCGGGAGGAGGGAGGTGTGACAACAATCGGGACCTTGTACGAGCACAAAATTCCACACACATTCCAAAATATAAGGGCGTGTATGGAGTTGCTTACGTATAACGCCATGGCAGCTATAATACACAAGACTTGGGGACAAAATAATCTGGCACTAAGTAAATCAAACATGTTGAGGTTACTACTCATGCTAGTAATAAAAAGGCAGCAACATTACTATCCACAGCACTAATTGCAAAGCAAGAAGATAGGACATTGAACCTGACGGCTACATGGACTAAAAATCTTGTGAGTGAACTGAATAACAGGCATCCGCTAAAGAGTATCTACTGGAGGTAACTAGGAATCCAAAGCTGAAACTGAATTATATAGAGCAGGCGTATCTCACTTTGAAGTGCATAGGATCTATGTTCAAAGATGCCTGCACGAACTGCCTGAGATGAAACCATCTGGAGGCAGATTTGTACCATCTGGTTTGGCAGTGCTTTGTCATCACACAGCTATGGGAAATACGTTTTTCGGGGTAATAGCGTGCATTGCAGGAATAATAATGGTGGCTGAACCATTGATGTGTTTATTAGGTATCATCCCCAGATGATAAAAAAACAACCAGGTAAACTGGGTTGTGGATTGAGCATTGGTACTGATTAAAAGATGCATAACTATGTTGTAGAAGTCATCAGCTCCCCGGGTCTAACTATGTTGGTCAAAGATTTGCCGAAGTGGACACTGCTAAACTTTGTACACTAACTATGCTAAAGAGACCGAATGGCAGATTCCCAGCATCTGTGATGTGGACACAATTATACTTGCCCTTGAAACCAAATCTGATGGTAAACCACACAGAAGGAACTAGAAGTGGCTGGAGGGTGATACCTAGGAGCGAGAATGGTTTTAAGAAGAGGGTTACTGTGAGAGAAGATGTTGGCATGGCTAGTTTGTTAATTTATTATATGAGGAAATATGTAAATTGACCTCTGGTTGCACCTCGTTCCAGTTTTTGTTCTAAAAGTTAACATAAGATCTACAGCTGTGTACATTTACCAGCAAATTCTTTCTATCATTCATGGATGGATGTATATGCGCAAGAAGACAACATCCCCCAATTGAGGGTACTTACATGTAGAGTTTGGCTCTATGCAATTTGATGTAATGTTTATGTGGCTGAACAAATGGTTAATACATATCTATTTTTAAAACACGTGGCACATGGGTTGAGACCAGATTACAGAAATCAGGATTTAGATGAAGGGGAGCTGGGACATGTCATTTTGTCAGTACTTGAATGCACACTATATAACTTCTTTGTATAGTATTATTTATGTTACACATCCCTGTGTATTCATGTCACATTACATGTATTCGGTGTGGGTCACATTATCAGGTACTAAGGAGAATGGCTTTATTGATAATCGAAATCGATGATAATTGTGTGCGCTCTATTCCCTCTTGTGTGGCTCAGTTCATATCTGTGATCCCCGGCTCAGCAGGCAGCGCTGATGTAAAACAGAAAGTATAGATGTTAGGCAGGCAGACAAGAAGTGAAGTCTGAGCTGAGAGGAGAGCCTGCCCATATCAGGCATTGTGTATACCTGTAACATAAGCTAAAAACAAGCATTGGCAAAGTTGATAGTACTGGTTGGCTTTACCAATACATTTTGTTAATGGTTTTGTAAACCTTTATTACAAAAACATGTTTTAAATGACCTCCCACGCATGCACATGCGCAGGTGACCATTTAAAATGTTTTTGTAATCAAGTTTTAAATAAACATTCAAAGATGGTCGCCCATACTTGCATGCGCTTGCATGCACATGCAGACACACGGGCATCCATTTCTGAATAGGTTAGAAACCCATTCAAAGATGGCAGCCTGTGTACGTGCATGCACAGCCATGTGTAGCTATCTTTGAATGGGTTTAAAAATCATTGAAAAATGTCTGATGCTTGCAGAGCCCACCTCAGATGCAGCACTCTGCAAGTGACAAACGTGACCCAGTAGCAATAGCTGGAGAGTTTCCAGACACTCACAGAATAATAACAGGATCAAAACAACCTGGAAAAATAAAATAAGTGCATATCAAAACAATAATGAGTACCTTTTGGTGGAAAAGCTCTTTCTTCATAAGCAGATTACTGGCACTCATAGTATAAGGCGCCAATGGCTCAAGTGGACTGGCCTGCTGCCCCATGTTGTATGCTGTGGTGGATAGAAACAATACATATATGACCCAGCAACAGACCAATTGATGAAGAGAGCTGAATGAAAGCCTATATAAGCAAGTATATTAGATATAAACAGGTCTGAGTACCAGTCAACTAAGTTTCAGTGTGCAGTAATGGTGTGATTGCTCAGATGGTTAACTTACTTGCTGAATAGATCTGTATGCAATTTTCTTGTCAGAGGTTTGAAAAGTCATGAATTAGCTGGAATGGCTAATGTGCCTGTTGCAGATAACTGCATGTAAACTGCAGGTCACAAGCTCATTACACAGTAAGACAGCTAAGAGAGTTATGCAGATCTTTGCAGGTTTTAAATAAAGTTTTCAATCTAAATTTGATAGAGTAGGTGCCATTGAGTTGGGTAGTAATTCATCAGCCGGAAAATGTGCATAGCAGTTTTCGATGCTGTCTGTCACATGTACCGCCATCTTGGATGGCACCACTACTTTACCTTCAACACCAGAGGCTATGCAATCATACAGTGACTGGGATGGCGCCCTAACTTTTTGTATCTCTACTGGTTGATGTCAGCATTCCTTACTAGTTTTCCATTGCCCAATGACTCCTTTTGGCACTTGATCACCACCTCAATGAAAGGTTTTCTTTTTTTCTCCATCACTCAATGATTTACTGTGGCCATTCACTCCCGTTGCAGACTTACACTTATAGCTGCTGCTATCCAGTTCTCCAGCCTCTAGGTTACACTGTGGAATTTCGGATTATACCTTACATCACGTTTTCGCCCTCTACACTGCTGTTGTTTTAATTCCATGTTAGTGTTCCTAATATATGTTCTTTGACTGGGAAGCCAGCAACACATGTGGTTTGTGCACATTGACAACACGACCAGAACCTCATGTAGCAGGCCATGATTTAGGCCCTCATTATCCTTCAAGGCTTGGAATTACCTAGCGGTAGCCTTATTACAACTTTAGTGTTTGGTCATTCGCTGCCAAAAATCTGATTCCAAAAACTATGAGACTACCTCTTTGGGCACACCGCCCTCTTGGAAAGGTCTGACACTAGACAAGTCTCCTAGCCCTATCACTTACTCTCGAATAGCACAGTGCTCACGACAATGTGAGTCGTGAAATATTGAAAATGTTCTCTCTCCCAAATGAGAGAGATTTGAGGCAACTCACACTTTGCCATACTTCCGCTTTGGCACAGCTCCTACTGGGAGGCTTTGGCTGAAGCATCCACTTCTGTCCTGTTCCTGTTTGCCTCTGTAACCTTTGCCCAGGCTGATTACACGTTATCCACTGCATACAGTGGACATTGGTCAGGAGATTCAAAGCACCCTGGACCTGGCAAGGCACTACTCATACAGCGGTTTTATAACAATACAAACCAGGTGTGTATACTGTCAACGTGGGGCTGCTCGACACACCCAACTCCTCAGATGTCAGCCCCATCTTCATGTAGCAGGTCTTGGGGGGTTGACATACCACTTTATTAACAGAGCATCAGACCCCATTCCCACTTCTCAAAACAGATGGCCATCGTGGATAAAGGGAAAAGTTTTGCATAACTCATAGAACCTCCTCCACCAGCTCTTCCTGCTATACCGGACCACAGTCAGATTCCTAATTTTTCAAGATTGTTATATCTTGGCGAAAATCTAAATCCCTGCTGGCCGTTGCCACTCAACAGCCTTCAGCCAGCTTCACGCCATCAATTCAATCTCACTGGTGGCACAATCCCTCCTCACCTTTTCATTTTGCGAGGGCTTTTACAGCTATGAGCTATGAAGGTTCATATACCAAGACACTCTTGAAGAAACCTATCCTTGACCCCACCTAGTGGCATAAGAAAACCTCCGGAGCCCCTTACAAGGTACACAAATGGGGTCCCCGCCTTACGTTTAGCCTGTTCCAATGGTGACATCTAACCAGAAAACGTCTTAAGCACTCATTATGAGTGGTCTGTGAATACCGATTTGGGTGCCAACTAGAGTTTGTACTTAAATTGGTATTACAGGTAGTAGAATTATTTTGTATGCAGTAAATACTGTGGATTTTTCTGGGGTAAAATCGCTAGATCAGAATTTGAAAAAAAATAGTTTCTGGAACATGTACCAGACTTTGGTAACTGTATGTTGAAATAGGTGCAGAAACACCAATGTTCAATACTGCTTCCCATTCCATAGGGGATAGCTTAGAGTGCCACAGTAATTCCGCATCCCAAAAAAACAGAGAGCCGTGGTGTTGGTATTTTTGAGTGCAAAAGTATTTCATCATAATACATAGGTAACAATAGTATTCATCCGGGATTTCAGCCTCTAGGGTACACCTCGGAAACAGCTGTGTTGACCTTCTGAACTATGTAACACAGAAAGAAAGACTTGTTTCCACACCATATTCAAAGGCGTTGATACACACGTCTATGCCATGGAGCGGCACTAAAATACCAAGGCGTGTGTAAGTCTAAAAATGACAGTGCTGCAAGACCATATAAATGTAAGAACGTGAGCTATATACATGCCACTAACAGCATTCTGCATGTCAGGAAAGAGATGCTTTGTGAGAGGTCTTATATTTGTCACTGATGGCATGCAAGATAAAACTCAGCATAGATGTTGCGATAATGGGAAATCGCTAAGATGAGGTTCAGACTAGATATGCATTACGAGAGGTGTCAAACATGTCTCTGAGCTGGAATATCGTCCATGCCATAATCCAAATCACAGGGCTTTTGCAAGAACTCTGTGTCAGTACTGGGGTGGCAGTGCATCGTTCAGGTTAGGACAGTGACACCTCGTGGGAGCTTAGTGGATCTCTCAGTTCTTGGATAACCCTTCAAGGAGTAGACCAAGGTGGAGGTGTTATGTTATGCAGATTTGTAGAGTGCACCTTCATCCGGGAGGGTATCCTGGAGATTAGCAAGTGTGTCTAGCCACACCTAGAGACTAGTGGGACTACTCAAAAAGCCTGGTCTTCAGCTGCTTGTGGAGTTCAGAAAGTGAGGAGAAGGCTCTTATGTGCAGCAGCAGGTCATTCTATGCCTTAGGAGGGATGTAGGAGAAAACTCGACTACCAGATCTGGTTTTTCATATCTGTGGGATTTGTGCAAGTAGGAATCCGGATGAGCGGAGAGGTCTAGAAGGTTTGTGAAACAGATGTGATTATTAAGGTATGCTGGACCACTGGTATGTAGTGCCTTGAAAGTGTGGGTTAGGAGTTTGAATTATGCTTCTTGATGTGCATTGCAAACGCTCTGTAGATGACTCAGCATAGGGACAGCAGTGTACAGTGTAGATCAGGATATCTCTGCATTGCAAGAGCCCTGTAGATGTCTCAGCATAAGGACAGAAGTGCACAGTGTAGATCAGGATTAAGCTCTGCAGATGACTCTGTATTTGCATAGTAGAGCATGATGCAGCTTGGTATAGAGATAAATTGTGAGCGCTCAATGGATGTCTGAGCACTGGGATAGCACTGTAGGAAGGAGATAATGATAGAGATGCAAGAGGTAGTCTATGGACAGTTGTAACTCGACACATATGTGAGAGGTCTGTATTGACAGGAGTCGATCTGCTCCACATCCAGAGGTGATCTGTGGGCAGTGGGAGCTCCAAACATGAAGTGACTCTGTGGATTGTGTTAGCCCTACACATGGATGGTCAGTGGCTGGAGTACATCATCCCTACACCTGGTGGGGAGGTTCTGTGGATAGCGCTAGTTGAGGTTTACACTCTGAGGTGGATTAAAGACGGAGTAGATCAGCTCCACAACCACAGGTATTCTGTGTACTGTGCTAGTTCAACACATAAAGGGGGTCTGTAAACTATGACAGCTCCACACATGGGGCATTGTGGTCTGTGGATATTGCCTGTTGATCTATACATACAGAGTTGGTATGTGGCTAGGAGAAGATCAGCTCCACACCCAGAAGTGTTCTATTGACAGCTACAGCTTCATGCATTCGGGTTCAGTGGACAGGGGTAGTTCAGCCAGTGCTTAATTTGTGCTTGTTGTTTCCGGTGCTGAGCACCTGCACTTATTTTTGAGGGCTGGCGCTTATTCTTTGCTCCCAAGCATTTGCTGCGAGCAAAAGACACATATAGGAAAGATGGAGGAAGAGAAAAACGAAAAAGTGTCACAATGGGAGAAAGCATAAAGCTGCAAAAGTGATCTGAAGGGGCAGGGAGTGGCTTTAAATGGATTGAAGTGGCCCAAGATGACTTCATGACTATGCTACCTTAATATTCCGGGTTCCCACATTTAATTGCAGCAGCCGCATGTTTAAGAGGGGAGCTTTGAGCACCGACAACTTGTTATTTTCAAATTAAGCACTGAGTTCAGCTCTACACCCAGTGGTGATCTGTTGACGGAAGTAGCTCCACAATTATTGGAGAGGCCTTTGGACATGGGTGTGTTAGCTCTACACCCAAAGGTGGCCTGTAGATTGTGCTAGCTTCACATACAACCATATAGAGGAGGACTGTAAACTGTGGTAGCTCTGCCCATTAAGGTGATCTGTGGGTAGTGCCAGTTGTGCTTTACACACAGGAGTGGACAGAGGTAGATCATCTCTCCACCCAGGGTGGTCTGTGGGCAGTATCTTCTATTGTTTTGGTGGGCTTACATCCGCATTATGTCAAAGCTCTCTATCTCAGTACATCCTAGATTCCAGCGAATCTAAAATGCTGCAGCAGGACTCAATCTGAATCTTCATCCACAAGACCACACCAGCCTACCTCTGCACATGCTGCCCTGGCTCCTGGCATAAAGAAGAGTCTCCTGCAAAGACTCTTTGCATGGCTCCCCACACCCAATACAAGAAAAGGACCTTTCTACCTTCAAATAAAATTTTGGATCTATGGGCTGAGATTCAGCCTTCATGCAAACTTCCATCTCTGTGGAATGTAGAGGTCACATTACCCACACCACTGGAGCGCCTCCCCAGCTGTCACTCAAACACTCTCCTCTATATATAAAGGTCACATCATCCACACCACTGGAGCACCTCCACAGCTGTCACTCAAACACCCTTCATTCAATATAGATGTCACATCACCCACACCACTGGAGCGCCTCCTCAGCTGTCACTCAAACACCCTCCACTCAATGTAGAGGTCACATTACCCACACCACTGGAACGCCTCCCCAGCTGTCACTCAAACACCCCCCACTCGATATAGAGGTTACATCGCCCACACCACTGGAGCGCCTACCCAGCTGTCACTCAAACACCCTCCATTCAATATAGAGGTCACATCACCCACATCACAGGAGCACCTCTCCAGCTCTGATTCAAACACCCTCCACTCAACCTAGAAGTCACATCACCCACACCACTGGAACGCCTCCCCAGCTGTCACTCAAACACCCTCCACTTGATATAGAGCTCACATCATCCACACCACTGGAACGCCTCCCCAGCTGTCACTCAAACACCCTCCACTCGATATAGAGGTCACATCGCCCACACCACTGGAGTGCCTCCCCAGCTGTCACTCAAACACCCTCGACTTAATATAGAGGTCACATTACCCACACCACAGGAGCGCCTCTCCAGCCCTGATTCAAACACCCTCCACTAGATATAGAGGTCACATCACCCACATCACTGGAACGCCTCCCCAGCTGTCACTCAAACACCCTCCACTCGATATAGAGGTCACATCGCCCACACCACTGGAGCGCCTCCCCAGCTGTCACTCAAACACCCTCCACTCGATATAGAGGTCACATCTCATACTCCACTGGAGTGCCTCTCCAGCTTTGATCCAAACACCCTCCACTAGATATAGAGCTCACATCACCCACACCACTGGAGCGCCTCCCCAGCTGTCAGTCAAACACCCTCCACTCAATATAGAGGTCACATCACCCACACCACTGTAACGCCTCTCCAGCAGTCACTCAAACACCCTTCACTCAATATAGAGGTTGCATCACCTACATCACTAGAGCGCCTCCCCAGCTGTCACTCAAACACCCTCTACTCAATATAGAGGTCACATCACCCACACCACTGGAGCGCCTCCCCAACTGTCACTCAAACACCATCCAGTCGATATAGAGGTCACATCGCCCACACTCTATTTGTCCTTACATGGAACATGCATGTACCTGCATGCCTTCTGAGGCCAAGATGACCGCTCTTTAAATAATAATGACAAAGTGATGATTAGGTCAGAGAACTGAAATGGATAAACCTAAACCCCAAAAATGTTAGTTTTGAATTTTTGAAGAACAGTTGAAAATGCCATATTTTGTGTTATTTTCCCATAACACTTTGAGAAAAGACAATGGTTGTGCCCCACATGCATTCATTAGTCAGCAGGCTTATAGTGCAAGCTATGGAAATACTGATCCATCGTCATTTTTCTTCTTTTTCAAAAAATACTTTGTAATGAAAGAAAGAAGAAATTAGGTGACTTCGGGATGCGGCCTCGACTGTTGTACTTCCAGAGGGAGTGGATGGTGTTGAATAAATTGCTAACCGAGCCCTCCACTATACCTAACACGTAACCAGCTGCGATGAAACGCGGCCACTCCTGCAGGGAGGTGATTTTGGCTCTGAATCCTAGATCCGGGAGACATCGTGACACGCGCCAAATATTGCATCACCCAGTTCCTCTTCGTTAACACCGAAACAGATTACTGGAGGGATGGGATTTCCTAACCGCTGCAGTAATTGGATTACTTAGTGAGCACGAAATCCCAGGGGATTGCAAATGACAGGTTGAATGGAGCCCATCGGTCGTAGGTGAGACGGGATAAAGTGTCAGCAGACCAGCTAGAAAGAGATCCTTTACCAGTGGAAATACGGAGGCGGCCATTAGAGAGGACGCCATTATTTAGCCGTGACGTGAGCAGCGACACAAACGGCTGAAGCCCTGATTCACAAAGGTAAATTTTTACTTTTGTGTAGGTTTACTATTTTTTTTGCTATTCACAAACTACAAGTTTAATTTTACTTACAGTACGCTTACGACTGCCGAGAATCCGCAATGGGCCAGAGAACTCCACATATTAAGGTAGGACAGGCCTATCTTTTTAGGTGCGGATTCTCCAATATCGTAAAATAACTAGTAACACTGAACTTGTAGTTTATGAACAACAACAAAAAATAGCAAACCTACACAGAAGTGTAATTTTACCTCTGTGAATCAGGCCTTAAACTGCACTGGTGCATCTGCCATTTTAACAAACCCATAAGTGGTGTGCTTAAAATTACTTTTTTTTTTTATGATATGCCATTATTTTAGAACTCTAAAGTGGGAGATGTTGAAAAAAAATCGGTGGAATGTAATTTTACCATTGGCATGTATTGAAGCAGAAGCAATTTTAGGTGGGAGACAGCTAAAATAAAGCCATTTTGGCTTTAAAAAAAACATGAGTCTCCAGTGTGAATTGGGTCTGTTGACGTGTGTAAATAATGACTACATGAGGCATAATTTCATCATCATACCATCAAGTTGGGCTTTTCCGGTCACAGGAATGATGAAGAAATGCAGACATATAAGTGATAGTGCAAAAATAGGCCACTTTCCACATCCACCTCAGCAGGGCCACTGAGATGGCTTTTCCAAGCCTGGGGAAAATGGTGTGTAACATCACAGACACACATACAAAACTGGTTCTATTCGGTCTGTGGTCAACTCCTATGTGGTAGGTAATTTTAGACTTTTCCCAAACCCTTTCAGTAGTTGTTTCACAGGTATGCTTGTGCAAGCCTCTACTATGCCCATCCACAAGGGGAGTAACCATATTAACTTAGATAGTATTACATGGAAAAGTTAAGAAGCCATAAATAGTGACTATGTTAGCATGGTCCATTTCTGCCATGGTGACCGATTCTCCTGCTAGGTGGGGTGTGACTAATAAGGTTTCTCTGCCAAAATGCCTGGGGCCCTCCAGCAGGGGAAACCACTTTGGGAGGAATCCTCGATGGGAGATCCACCGGTGATAGGATGGATAATGTTGCCCAGTATGTTAGGGACAATATAATTATCTTTAAGTGAAACTCTATGACCATTTCCCAGACAACCTTTTACCGCGGTTATTCCATCACAGATGGTGGCAGGTCAGCCATGCTAGATCAGGCGGTTGATACATGATTTACGGCACAGTTACTTCACCTTCTACAGAATTCCAAATATGGCGGTTTTCAACTGAGAGATGTAGATGCTGAATAAACCATTTTCAGCTGCAATTTGTATACATCACTCACTAATTGCCTTTTACGGTGTCCTGAATGTGTGGTTTTACTACATCAAATTTGCTCATACAGACGTGTCCATACCTCGGCAGTAAGTCAATCCCTGTTTATATAATTCTGTAAGTATAACTTGATAATCCATCAAGAATTTTCTGCATACTCATACATAAGGATGGTGTATGATGAACATCTTAGCTTGTAGTACAAGTTACTTACCTTCAATAACAATATATCTGGTAGAGACATATTCTAGTTGCAGATTCCTTACCTTAGATTCCTTACCTTAGAATTTCCCCAGGCGTCAGATTGGATCCAGAGAATTTTTCTTTAAGCAGCACCCCTGCGCACCGTTAGGTGGCGTCAGTCGACTCCGCGGGCGCCATTGGGATCGCCGTGATGACGTCGCAGTCGTATATAGGTGCCACCCTGGTGCGCTGATGTCAGTTTCTTTTCACGACTTTCCACAACAGTAGTGCGGAGCCATGAAGAACACTGAGATTGGTGTGCCAAAACTAGGGCCCTTAGAGGGAAGTACCTGTCCCTAGAAATCAGTTCCCAGTGCGGGGAGGATGGGCGGGTCCGTAAGGAATCTGAAACTAGAATATATCTCTACCAGATAAATCATTACCTAAGGTAAGTAACTTGTACATCTGATAGAGACTTCTAGTTGCAGATTCCTTACTTTAGAATAGATACTCAAGCAATACCATCCCCAGTGGTGGGCTGCAAACTAGGATCACACCAAAAAGTTCTACAGGACCGAACGGCCAAAATAGCCGTCCCTGCGGACCTGACTGTCCAGGCAGTAATGCTTGGTGAACGTATGTAAGGACGCCCACGTCAGATATCCAGGACCGGAACTCCACATGCTAACGCTGTGGTAGCAGCAGTTGCTCTGGTTGAATGAGCGCGCAAACCCTCAGGGGGTTGCTTTTTCGTCAAAGCGTAGCACACTACCCACCGCGAGATGGTCCTCTTCTGCACCACCCTCCCTTTCTTCGCACACACATATCCCACAAAGAGTTGATCATCCACCTGGAAATCTTTGGTACGATCTAGGTAGAACGCCAACGCTGTTTTTGGATCTAGATGGTGGAGTCTCTCCTCCTCATGAGAGGGATGTGGGGGTGCGTAAAAAGTAGGCAAGGTGATAGATTGGACTACATAAAAAAGGGCGTTACCACTTTGGGAAGAAAGGAAGCCCTGTATGAAGCACCACTTTGTCAAGATGCACTGCTAGGAATAGTGGCTTCAAAGAAAGAGCTTGAAGCTCACTTACGAGCAGAGGTGAGGGCAATCAAAAAAGCTTTTTTAAGGGTTAAGAGCCGTAGAGCACAGTTATGGACTAGCTTAACAGGGGCACACATGAGGCATGTGAGGACCAAGTTCAAATCCCACTGTGGCATGATGAACGGGACAGGAGGAAACATATAAGTGAGGCCTTTAAGAAACCTCCCAACAATGGGAGATTTGAAAAGAGAAGAATGGTCTGGTAGCCTTAAGAAGGCAGAGGTGGCAGACAAATATCCCTTTAGGGTGCCCAGAGCAGAGCTATGCTGGGCAAGAGAGAGAATAAAGAGGAGAACCTCTGAGAAAGGTGCAGAGAGGGGATCAACAGATTTGTTGATACACCATGCCACAGGCATATACTGTTTTTGCGGAGGGACGCCTGGCTGCCAAGATGACATTACAGACTTCGGGTGGAAGGTCAAAAGCTGTCAACTGTTGCTGCTCAATCTCCACTCAAGGAGGCGGAGACTGGACAGGGTCGGTAGATAACCGTCCTCTGCTGCTGCGACAGAAGATCCTCCCGAAGGGGAAGTCTGATCGGAGGATCGATGGCCATGCTCAGTAGCTCGGGATACCAGACTCTTCGTGTCCAGTACGGAGCCACCAAGATCACTTGGGCCCGGTCTTGCCTGATCTTCTTCAGAACCCTGGGCAGAATTGGTATTGGCGGGAAGGCGTACAGGAGGCTTGAGTTCTACTTGTGATGAAAAGTGTTGCCGAGCCAGTGCCGCCTTGGAAACTCCAACGCGCAAAACAGCTGACATTGCGCGTTCTCTGCGGAGGCAAACAGATCTAACCAAGGTTCTCCCCACTGCTGAAAGAGACCTTGCGCCACCTCCGGGTGGAGACGCCATTCATAATCGATTATGCATCGACGGCTGAGTTTGTCTGGTCTGACGTTCAGAGAGCCAGCCAGATGTTGAACCACCAGGGAAATGCCCTGGTGTTCCAGCCATGTCCAGAGTCGAAGAACCTCTTGACAACAGGTCCACGACCCCACTCTGCCCTGCTTGTTGCAATAACACATGGCGGTGGTGTTGTCGGTGAACACCTGCACTACTTTCCCTTTGAGAGAGGGAAGGAATGCTTTCAATGCAAGTCAGATCACCCGGAGCTCCAAAAGGTTGACGTACTCCGCCAAAGACCAGAGGCGTCTGATCTCCGCCTCTCCCATGTGGCCACCCCAGTGATGCATCTGTCACTACTGTGAGAACCGGTTGGGGAAGGGAGAGAGATCTGCTGTTGACCCAATCCAGATTCAACAACCACCACTGCAGGTCTTTCACAGTTCCCTTTAAGATCTGAACCATGTCGGAGAGATTCCCCTGATGCTGCGCCCACTGGAACTTCAGGTCCCACTGCAGAGCCTGCATATGCCATCTGGCATGTTGGACCACCAGGATGCAGGAGGCCATGAGGGTCAGCAGCCTCAGAGTCATTATCATCGAAATCCAGGATAGAGGTTGAAACATCGGTATCATAGCCCGAATATCCTGGACTCGCTTTTCAGGAGGATAAGCCCAAAACTGCACTGTGTCCAGAACAGCTCTGATGAAAGGGAGCGTCTGAGAGGGAGTCAGGTGTGAAGTTGGCATGTTTGTAGTGAACCCCAGCGAATGCAGAAGGTTTGCCGTAGTCTGGAGGTGGGAGACGACTTTCAGGGGCATGTCCGCCTTCAACAGCCTGTCGTCGAGGTAGGGGAAGACTGGAACTCCTAACCTGCGCAGATGAGTTGCAAACACTACCATCACTTTTGTGAACTCCTAAGGGGTGCCTTTAAGGCCAACGGGGAGCATGGTGAACTGAAAGTGCTTGTGACCTAACACAAATCGTAGGTAACCTCTGTGGGCCGGCAGGACGGGAATATGGAAATAGGCATCCTGCAAGTCCAAAGCTACCATCCAGTCTCCAGGGCAGAAAGGAACTGAGCTAGGGTTAACATCTTGAACTTTTACTTCTTGAGGAAGAGATTGAGGGACCAGAGGTCTAGGAAAGGGCGAAGGCCCTTGTCCTTTTTGGGTACCAGAAAGTAGCAGGAATAGCAACCACGACCTACTTCTGGCACAGGGACACTCCCTATGGCTCCCTTGGCCAGGAGAGCCTTGACTTTCTGGCGGAGAAGTGCCTAATGATTCTCTGATAGATGATCAACTGATGGTGACATGGCTGGAGGAGAAGTCTAGGAGGAGGGGGGTAGCCCCTTCGGACGATCTGTAATACCCACCTGTCCGTGGTAATGGACTCCCAGTGGGGCAGGTGATTGCGAATCCTGCTGCCAACTGGTCCCGGATGTCTCAATGGACTAGGAAGGTTTAGAGGCAGAAGGAAGGGGCAGGGTGGACTGGGTGGCCTGCTGATTCCCTGATCCGCATGTCGTTGGATCCCGCGTCTGCGCAGGAGCTGTACAGCATGCACGGGTCGGTGGCCTGGTGGAAATGGACGCAGTTGGGTGCCCCTTCCGTAGCCATGAAACAAGCGATAGGTGGACTGAGGGGGGTGAGGAGCAGCTGAGAGGCCAAGTGACCGACCGTAGCCTGGGAATCCTTAAAGTGCTTCAGCGCTGAGTCCGCCTTGTCTCCGAAGAAATGAGTGCAATCAAAAGGCTTGTCCATCAAAGATTGCCAGACGTCCTCAACCAGGCGTGGCATCTCAATGCCACAGTCGAGGCAACTGATCTGCTTAGTGAGTCGGTCGTATCTAGTCCACAAGGTATCATGAACTTTGCTGCGTCTCTTCCATCTGTCATGGCTTGGGAGAGAATGTTCCGGGCCTCTTCTGGAACTTGAGGCAGCACTTGCGCGACCGTATACCAGAGAATATGGGAATAGCGGCCCAAAAGGCATGTGGTGTTAACCGACCATAGCACTAGACTGGCAGAAGAAAACATCTTCTTCCCTAAATTGTCCAGTCTATTTGATTCCCTGTCCGGAGGAGCAGTAGGGAATGCGCCAGAGGACGATGAAGCCTGGATGACAAGCCTCTCAGGTGTAGGGTGTTGGGTAAGGAAATTTGGGTCATTCGGCACAGGCTGATGGCGGCGGGCAAACATCCTATTCACAGGAGCCCCTGTGCTGGGTTTGGACCAGGTCCTCAGTAGGACGTCTGTTAAGTGCTTCGTTGAAGGGAAGAAAGGGTTCCGAGATGGTTCAAAACCTCAGCAGCCCTTCTCACCACCATGGAATATGATGCTCCCTCCTCTGTAGCCATGGAATGGGGAGAAAACGTCCCAGTGTCAGGGGCGGTGTCCAACCCACTGGCATCACCCAAATCTGTACCCAGTCCAGTTCAGACTCAAGCTGGTCTTCTAAAGGGTCCAGTGACCCCTCTACACTATTCCCGTATCCATACCCATAGTAATAGAGTTCAGGATCATCCCTGGGCACAGCAGAGCACATGGAAAACATAATCGCCGTCGAGCAACGTCATTCCGGCTCCGGGTCATTGGGAATAAGTATAAGGGTCGATGTTGATTGTGGGCCCAATCAGTGCCGGTAGCGTCAACGTCTGACCCGACACTGGGGAAGGTCACGTTGGCATGACCGGAGTCAGGACAGATCCAGAAGTGGATCCTGAGGTGCCCTCCGGAGTTGGGACCGAACTTGCCGACTTGTAACCCAAGGGGGCCCTCACCGACTCCACTGGGCCCGAAGGCAGGTCGGGCTGAGGCGCATGGCCTCATAGAACTCTTTGAGTTGGACAGGGGTAGCACCGCTCCCGGAAATTCGGGGAGGTGCGGAGCAGACCCAGACTGAGGCTCCGTAGATGGAGGCTTAGAGCTTCGCCGCTCTTCCCGCATAGCGTCATGTGAGCGACGGGGCGAAGTCGAAGAACGTTTTGGCGTCTTCGACTTCATCTTCTTACCCGAATGTCCAGATGACTTGGGCGAAGATGGAAGGTGGTCCCTCCGCGACCGGTATCCTGACCTTCCTCTCGAACAGGACCGGGAATGACGCAGAGTTGAGTGTCAGGCCGCCATGAGCTTCAGGGACCGCTCCCTCAAAGCTTTCGGGTTCATGGCCTGACACTCGGAGCACGACTACGGGTCGTGGTCATGCTCCAAACACCAGAGACACACGAGGTGCGGATCCATCATCGACGTCATGCTGTGACAGGAGTTGCAGGGCTTAAATCTGGTTTTACGGGACATCCCTCGCCGCAAACCAATACACGTCAAAAAGGAATTTGCCGAAATGTCATAGTTAGTCAAAAAATGACTGCGGTAGCTCTTCTCCGGATCTGCCCGTAGGCTGGCGTGGAAAGAAAAGAACGGACGTCAGCGCGCCGGGGTGGTGCCTATATACGACCACAATGTCATCACGACGACCACAACACCAGTGGAGTCGACTGACGCCACCTAACTGCGTGCAGTGGTACTGCTCGAAGAAAAATTCTCCAGATCCAATCTGACACCTGGGGAAATTCTAAGGTAAGGAATCTGCAACTAGAAGACTCTATCAGATAGTTCTTTCAGTGCACTAAGGCATCCAATGGACACATTTGCTTTGAACGTGAAGGTTTGAATCCCAACTACCATATTTTCAAGTTAATTTAAATGAGTAGATGAGTACATTTGAATAAATATTATTAACACCTGATTATGGTCAGCCCTTTTAATTGCTATATTTGTGGTAACCACTGTCAAATTCCCAATTGCTAGTAATGCCATAGGCACACCCCTCACATTGTTCGCCTGGCAAATGTAGTCAGCTCAAACCTGCTAAAATGTATCTGGGGAAAATGCCCCATACATAACAAATTTATTTTGGTGCAGTACACATAACAATTTGCAACGTATGCTCCATTTTGAGGTCAGTGATCATAATCTGGGGCCATTTATCATATCCGATAAATTTCGAGCCCTGAGGTGTCGAATATATCATGTACAATACAGTAGCAACTTGGTGGCTAAATTATTTTATGTTATTTGTGTCTCTACAGGAACTATCAGTCCTTTTCAGCTTTGGGTTATTCTCTGATGTGATCAAACGTTAGCCAGAAAGAGAAGCAGAAAAAAAGCTAATAGATGTGGGACCTGATGTACTAAAGAGATTTTTCTTGTACAGCCTGTGCTGTACAGAGCGTTAGGCTTTTCAAAAGGGAAAAAGCAAAATGCAAAAGCACTAAAGTGCATTGTGAGTGGCATTTTTCATTGTGACAGGTAGTCCACATATTGCAAGTCTTTGTTAATTACAAGGAAAAGAGGTCAATGTAAGGGCATTCCCCCCTTCCATGTGATTTGCAAAGAAATGCATCAGTGTCAAAGTCACATTGTTACTGTTTAAAGAACGGCAGTGCCTCGATGTTCTCATTAAAGAAACACTGGCACTGATAAAATGTAATTTACTCACGTATGTGGTTGGCTTCAACATATGCAAAAAGTAAAATGAAGCGAGTCAGATCACAAAATTATTTTGTAGGGACCTTATTGACTTAAAATATTCACTGTTAAATATGTATTCCATACCCACTGCGTTTCTGAATGTTTAAAACGCTCCCTGCCAGCTGAAGGACCTGCACTCCCATAATCATTTATAAGGCTTCCTCAATATTACTTTAGTTTGTAAAAAAAAATTCGTCCATAACTCGTTCTCTCTCACTTTCCTTGCAGATGCAAGTTAGATGCATTAGGTTCTGAATTCTGTCACCGAAGAGTATACAGGTGCCTTACAATGGCTTTAGACAGAAGAACGCAACAAAAGAACCAAAGGTACGGTCAGAAAAGTAACTTGGGGATTGCAAAGGGGTGGAGCTAAAGAAGATTAGACTCCTAGAAAGACTGTACAAAGAGGGTGATTGGACGGAGAGATGGCAGAGGCATCCTTCAGTCCGGTAGGAGCAGCTTGAACAGTAGAAGTGGGCAAGCCAACAAATTCCCAAGGAGAGCTGAGCCTGACCGAGCCAAGGGTCTGGTCGAGATCTTAAAACGCGTGCACGAGCCAAGCCCTGAAAATATTTTCTGTGTAAATCGTACAACAAAAATATTTGCCGGAGATCACACAATTTAATTGGGGAACCTGCAACATAACCAGGTTTTCTGAATTCACTTTGTATAATTCACCCAGAAAATGAGCATATATTTATCTTCCCTTGTGTTAAGGCTTTGTTTTTACCCTTTAGTACAGTTTTTAAATATAGCGCAAACTCGACCTGAAGAAGGTCGAACGCTTTACATGAACACCAGTTACATTGCACAAGGTCTCATGCATGATTTGCAGGCATGGGGAGAGTCAGTGATTTGGCCAGAATTACAGGATGTTGCGCAGACGCCGAGACTTGAACCTGGTTCCACAGGGTTTAAGTGGTAGCGCTGAGCATAACAACACATCCTGGGTAGAGGAAGGGAGACAGGCAGAAGCCATATGAAAGCTCGGCCTGTTGTGGGCTCGAGGTTTCAACAGGGCCCAAGCTGCGCCAGAGCTGGGCTTCAGACTTGAGCCTAACTCAAGCTTTCCGGGGATTGCCCACCCCTATTGAACAAATGAGTCTCAAGTTTTTTTTCCTAAATGTTAAGAGAATAGGGATAATCCAAAATGATTTCAGGGATTAGGTTCCACAGATTCTGAGACAGGCAAGGAAAAAGCCTGGTTTAGGGACTGTTTTTCTTTGCTTGAAGAATTTAGATGTGATTCACCTCGTTACTCTTTCACCTTCTCTGGTTTGCACTTTGTCCAATAAATAGGATGAAAGTCCAGAGTGGAGAGACTTATTTGCGAAATAGACTATTTTTCAAGTTGATGAGCACCTTTAGTGGTATCCAGTAGAGTTTTTTTTAGGGGTAAGACTAATATGGTCATAATCTTTTATACTGGACAATGTATAACAATAAGAGATTTGGGGAAGGATGTCCTATTTATAACGATCCACCCTCTGGAGTTCCACACCACTCTTCTTAAAACTCAGAACTTCCTTAGATTCAGAAAAAATCTGGAAACCATGTCTTCTAACCTACATTAGATCACTAAAAACACACACACTGCTTCAAGGCCCCCTTTCACAGCTCTCCCTTATTAGTTAGATGCCCGAGACCATTCATATCAATATCAATGCGTCTCTATCTAATGAACTGTTGTAAGATAGCCTCCATGTCACTAGGTCATCTCTGCAAGTGTTCTGCATGTTATCTATCCTTGGAGTATTCCTGACTTATCAGTTGGACATTGGTCATTGTACCAATGTTGCAGCTTCTTCTTGCTACCCGCTCACCCTGGTGCTCTGATGCAGCCCTTGGCATATGAAGTGTCTTACAAAAAAACTTTAATGATATGAGTAAATAAAAAGTGTGCATTGACACCAGACTTGCATTAAACAATTTGGAGGAAAAATTCCAAAGGTAAAAACCTCCCTAATAATCTAATATTAATTGATTGGCGATGAAGACTTATGTTGCAGTGGAAAAGTCGGACATCAAATTCTGCATTACACCAGGAAGAGAGAAGGACAAGGCCAAAGAATCCACAAGATTAATCTCATGGAATCTAGTTACAATAAGCAAAATTCAGGAAATGTGAAACAGTAGATTGAAATTTTACAAGCCTGCAAAGCAAAAAACAGCAAATCATTGTGGGCCATGATAAATCAGCTAGAGCATGGCTTGGCTTGCACTGCAAGCAATAACGTCCCCTAACAAATGTGGCTGATGCACAGCGGGTCACCATACCGCAGCAACAACATTATGCTGCAGTATTCAAACCTGAAAACGGCCACGCCGGCTCTCTCCATCTCCCAAGCCACCATTGCGGTACAACAAAACTCAATAACATGCGGGACAAATGGTGTTCCTGCCTTAATATACAAGGTGGACCCAGAGATATGGAGCAACATATTCTTTCAACTATTTAACTTCTGTCTTTGCAAGAACCGTATACAAGAGTCCTGGCGAGTATCAATTTTGCACCTGATCTATAAAAAAGTTCCTTACGAGTCCCCAGACAGCTATCATCTAATCGATCTACTAGATGTTGAAACAAAAATCTTTGCTGGAATCCTCCTGCATGAACTGGAAAAACGGGCAGAGGAGACAGGACGTTTTGCATGTAATCCAACTGACTTTTGTCCTAGCTTGAGTACGACGGACAATCTTGTGGTGCTCAGTATGCTCATAGCGATACAACTCAGAAAAAGCAACCCCATTACACATGTTTTATCGACTTCTCAAAAGCTTTTGATTGCATCGACAGGAATTTGCTGTGACGTAAATTAGCCGCATGGAACATTTCACCCAACCTCCTGCGGGCAATACAGTTACTGTACTCTGAAACCTGGTATCAAAGGTTAGCCGGGGCACAAACAAGGGTCTATCCTCAGCCATTCCCACAGGACGAGGCTTAAAACAGGGATGCATCCTTGCCCTTACACTATTCAACCTGTTCATTTCAGACCCGAGCCCAGCCCTGGATGAGGTGCACTCACATCCCCCAAAGTTGGGGCTGCATCAAATGACATCCCTCCAGTATGAAGATGACATTGTTCTTATGAATCAAACTCCCATTGGCTGCAAAACATGCTCGATACTTTGGCCTCATACTGTGCAACAAATTGGATCACAGTTAACTTAGATAAAACTAATATTGTCATCTTTGAGAACAAACGCAAAAAAAAGGGTAAATGTTACCTGGGTGGCAGTTCAGAAGAAAGGAGCCCCAGTTACAAAGATTTGGGGGTTTGGCTACAAGAGCGCCACTCACCCAAGCTCCACCTAAAGACCATGGAACCGCGATTGGCTTCACTGATAGCGGCTTTACAAAAATGGTACAGCAAATTCCCCACACCAACCTGGAAACCAACTCTAACAGCAATCAAATAAAAACGAATTCCAACACTGTCGCACGGATCAGTGACTTTCCCGGAACGAGTAGGCTTGTTCCTTAATGGCGCCCAGAGTAAAGACTATTGCCTAGTATTTCACCTCGCACAACACGTCACCTGCGCAAATCCCATTAGAATTTGGGCTCTTCGAGCAAGAGCTAGCACAATACTATGCCCTCCTAAAATCCCTGTCATCTGCCCGAGTGGGCCCCCCAAATACTTTGAAATCACTCATTTGGAAGGATATTCAGGTCTACAGTAAATCAAACTATTGGGCCAAGGCGAAAGACGAAGCTGTAAAAGTGCTGACGTCGCAAAACCTGTAGAAATGGCACCTATCACATCAAACTTTCAAATTGTTAATGAACAAACAAGTCAGACTCCTATCCTGGTCGCAGGATAAGGAACGTTTTCACAAATGTAGACATTCATGGTTATGTATCAACACTTAGCATTAAGATTCAGCCTGCTACCATCAAAGGACGCAATAGCATCATGGACCCTCATTGTCTTACAGGCTGTGCCATGGGCCGAACGAGCCCTTCTTGCACTTACTATGCATTTGCCAGACTTTTAGGGAATCTGTTTAATGCTAACAGAGTTAGAACATGCCGTCAAGCCCTGTTATTCTGCCTGCGGGGCAGAGCCCCCAAGTAATGGCATGCCTGGTAATTATTGCAGAGCAGCGATACAAAGCAGTTGCACAATCAAATGGAGGAATTACATCTCAAATCTTTTGACAGCCACTCATTTGGACTTTTAATGCAAGGGCACTTAGCACTAATAAGGGGGGCGTATAAATGATGAATTACATCTCAAAGCGTCTGACCTCCACTCATTTGCACTTTAATGCATGGGCACTTGGCACTATTAAGGGGGACATACCAATGAGCCCATAGGGAATGGCACAAACGTGCACTGTAGCTATTTAATGGTTATTTGGCTATAGTCCTCGCCTCTTCATAGCTGCCTCGGCTGTGATGACAACTAAAGGACTATCTGGAATAGAACACGCAACAGCACTATACACGCACACACTTGTAGCTCTCTGGGCATGAGTGGACGTGACTACCCTGTCACAGGGTGGTCTTACCTAGCATCAGCTTGATGACAGACAACCTTTTAAGTAGCTCCTGCATTATGGTGCAAGTTCCTTTTAGCACCTGCACCTCAGTTTATGTTGACAGGCATGACTCAGGACACTCCGCTTTAGATTTACTCTTGCCACTACAGGTGGCAACACTGACCCATAAGGCGGTATTTCAGAATAAGGTAAACAGTGTTGGGCTCGCCAGCAGCTCCCGTTTGGCGCTAATTGCTTTAAGGAGCATCAGTGTATAGTGAAACCTGCTTCTGCACCAGCACTTTAGCTTGTGTCCATAGGCATGACTTGGGTTACTTCCCAGAAGCTCTAGTTATACCAATACAGGCGGAAACATGAATTTTTGATGTGGTGTTTTAATCTCCAGTAAATTGTGAGCGTCTCTCGTGGCGTTCCTGCTATGTACTAGCAAAAAGGTAGCAGTGAGATCAACTGCTCCAAGCACATGCGCCAGCCTATTCAAGAAGAATACAGTAGAACAGTTGAGACACTCATCAATTAAATTCTTATTTAGTCTTATCTGCAAAGTATTACATCTTATGTACCAGACACATTAAAGCCCGAGGACACTGCACTTTTTGGAATGTTTTGAACTCACTCTGGGCCCCATTACAACCTCGGCTCCCTATTTTGACTTTTCCGCTGGCCCAGCGGACGGTAACAGTGTCACATCAACATTGCTGCCGGCTCGCTGATGTGCAGTGGGTGCAGTAGCACCAGTCACGCATTTCACTGCCTGCAAATTGGGCAGTGAAATGCATGATGGGGCTGTGCCTGGGGGCTCCTGAACTGCCCATGCCAAGTGCATGGGCAGTGCAGGGGCCCCCAGGGGCACCCTGAGTCCCCTTACCGCCAGCCACCGCCATGGACATGCTGGCGGTAAGGGGAGTCAAAATCCCCAGGGCAGCGCTGCCCTGGCAGATTAAGACCGCTGGACCGCCATGGCGGTATACCACCGGTCCCAGCGGTGTTACTGCGGTGGTACCGCCACAGTCAAAATGTGGTGTGAAGTACCGCCAGCCTGTCACCGACCACCAGGGTTATAATGAAGGCCTTTATTTGTTAACACTGTGTTCTCCCATTCTGCTTCCTTCCAACCATTTGTTAGTCCTGTTTGCAAAGTAGTAGAACCTAAGCAGTGGCTATGTTAAAGCTCGAGGATATTGCACTTTATATAACGTTTTTTATAAACCTGTTTAATATTATGTTTTTTAATTTTCTTGCTCTTCTTTTAACTTATCATAGACCTGCTAAACGTATATGTGAGGTCTCAGGATCTGAGGTCACTTCTTATTATGTCACGACCTGTAAAGTTATGGGCTGTGATGCCACTTCCTGTAATGCCACGTGCGAAGTCACATGCCGTGATGTCAATTGCATACTGCCTAACTTGCATATATATATAATGTCATATAAATATATATAATTTCATATATATATATATATATATATCCTAGTGATGGTCGCCATTATGTAGTTATAGTTAGGACCTAGTTTCTTTAGAAAAAGCGTTTTTTGTTTTGCTAATTACTTTGGCGCCATTTGAGGCATCTTCACAAAATTTTCCAAGAACATATGACGCTCACTTCAGCATCTGTCTGGAAAGTTTCGGGGTGATCCATTTTTCTATATGGATTTTGAGCCTGAATCACTGGACACAATTACACCAAATTTGGCAGAAAGGTAACTCTTGGTCCAGAAAGCGACCTTTCTGTTATTTCGTGTAAATCCGTTCAGTAGTTTTTGAGAAATCAAAGAAAATCCAAATTTGTATATATAGGGACGCAAAGGCTCCGCGAACCCTCCCAATCTCATGCTGAGATCTGATGGCTGACAACACTTCAACAAGGAAGTGTTGGTAGCCATGTTGGGAAAGATTTTTAAAAAAGAAAAGGGGCCAGGCAGGGACACCCTTCCCCCTTAGCTCTGGTGCTGAGGTCCCAGAGGGACTCCCCCCACCCCAAGAGCCGAAAAACATTTTTTACAAAAAAATTGTCTGGAATCGCAGCAGGAAAAAAAAATAAAGCACGGGCTCCTGCGCTTGTTTCATTAAAGCCCCAGGGTGGGCCAGGTCCTGGGGGCATTTAAATTTTGGAGTGGTAGCCCCCGGGAGCACCTCTTCCCCTGGGCTTTATAGAAAATGGATGCAGGGGGCTACTTGTCACGCGGTCCTGTCACTCTTGTTCTTTCATCTCATAAAGGGATGGAAGACAGAGAGAGATTGTCATTGCAATGGTCTCTCCATACAATCACTTCAAAGAGTAAGACTACCAAGATGTTTGGTATGAATGTTATAGTTACGTTTGGATGCAGAGCGGAACATAGTCACTTCTAGGCTAATGGTCAAGGCCTTGTGCTGTCACTCAGTAGGCTGAAGGTTCAAATCCTAGTATCGCTTGGCAGTGTGTTTGTTTATTTATTAGAGTTTTGACTGTTAAACCTTTCTAGTGATGGAACATTCATGTTTCTTTCGAAGCACATGCATGGGTTGACTGTCATATGTATGTCTGGAAGCATCACAGTAAAGAGTCACCTATGGCCTCAAGATAAAGGTCACAGACCCTTGCGCTGAAAGTTGAGGGAGCTACTCCAGCTGTGTCCTAGGTCATTTTCCTTCTTTAATTCCTTTTAAACTTCAAAAGTTTAAGGTTCATACTGAAAGGTGGACCTCATTCTTTTTAATTGACAAATACATTTTTCTTTTCAATTTGTCCAGAAATATCTCATTCTATTATAACATTCATCAAAGCCTAAAAACTCTCTATCTCTCTCCCTCACTCTCTTTCTCGCTCTCTCAATTTCTCTTTTTCAATCTTTCTCCCACTCACACACACTCTGACCCTTACGCACCCACTCACAGACCCACTCAGACACTCACACACCCACTCAGAACCTTGTGCACCCACTCACAGCCCCACTCAGGCCCTCACTCACCCACTGACAGACCCACTCGGCCACTCACCCACGCAGACTCTCACACACCCACTCACAGACCCACTGAAACCTCACACACCCACTCAAAGACCCACACAGACACTGATGCACTCACTCTCACACCAGACAGACACTCACATAGCAGCTCTCACACCTAGATATATCCTCTCACACCTATTCTCACACAAAGAGAGACAACCCCTGTGGCCAACCCCCGCTGCGCACGGACAAAGGCCCTGCATGGCACGGGGTTGGGTGGTCATAGAGGGTTGGCCTTAGGGCCTGGCCACAGGCGAGGCCTTGCAGCCAACCCCCGCCGGACACTGCGTGGCGGTGTTTGGAATAACATATAGTAATACAAATTACCTTGCGTTAAATATACCATAGGAATTCACTGAAAAAAACAAAGGTTACAGGGACGCTATAGTTAGGAAATAGAATTTGAAAAAAACATTAAAATTTACTTAAAAAAACAAAGGTTACAGGGACGTTATAGTTAGGCTCATATTTTAAAAGCACAAAACCATAGAAATTCACCTGTTAGAGTTAGAGGTATCTCAATAAACTATAACTCATGCCCTACAGTAACTTAGCTCCTTCCTTCAAAGTTTTGAGGTGATCCATCAAGCAGGTGCCGAGAAAAAATGGGGGTCCCAAAATTCTATTTCCCCATGCAATTTCTGTAGGGATTTCTGAACAGCACTTCAGCCCAAACTGCTGAACTGAATTACACAAACTTTGGCAGAAAACTAGGTCTGTAGCTAGGAAGTGTGCTTTTTGTGATTTTGTGTAAATTCATTCAGTGGTTTTTCAGGAATTAAGGTTCAATATTTATCTATATCTGGATGGTAGGGTTTGCAGGACTCTCAAAGGAATTCCGCGATCACAGTACTTCAAATAATAGAACATTCTGATTAGCCAAGGGGGCCTCTTTTCCCATTGGCCATCCTGCTCCCATGAGTCCAGTGGGAGCTCACACTCTGATTGGCTGGCCGCAACAATGTTGTTGCCACCATTTCACAACACGTGGACTCCATCTCTGTGTGCTGAATATCCTCACCCCTTGGACCTTGTGGGGGCATTCCCAGAGGGTTAGCTACATAAAATAGACTTTTGCAGTCGTGGCTCGCTTTGCTCATAAATGGCGGGTGCGGCATGCGGGGTGGATGGGGGTGGGAAGGATGGTCTAAAATGTAATTAAATAAATAAATGAATAGAAGCTTACCTAGATAAGCCGCGCTGCTCCTCTTTTTCCCGTTGTAGCTGCAGGCACAGACTCTCAGCCTGCCCTGCGGCCAGTCCAACAGGGTTTATTATTGTTTCTTTTGTTAAAGGTTTTGCAGCTTCTGCTCCTGGCGGGGGAGCAACGCTCCTCCACCCTAAAAGAGGAGCTGCTCCTGGGCATTTGTAACCTGCACATTAGAGATAATGCTCTGAATCAAGACATAAATGCTTCAAGCTATTCCATGATTCAAACATTAAGCCAGAGTCTCAGCAGCAGGTGCATTAACCCTTCAATATATCTTAAAATGCAGTAAGACAGGATAGGTGTAAAACCACTTTTTTCTATGTTCCCATTTTATTTGAGTGTGTAAAATTGCCATTAAACAGCTCTTCATGACTCCGCCATCTTGACTTCGCTCGCTTTCGAGCAGAAGCCCCCGTACTGCCAGTTTGTGGCTTCATGGGTACCTTTTTTTTATTTCCAGCACTGCTCACAAACCTGCATGTTAAACAACTATGCTTAAATTAATGACTGCTTTGTGATCATAGGGTGCTATAGAATGAATTTGGCTTGAAGCTCATATGTCTAAAATTACTATTAATCCAGTATCTATTTCTCCTGCTTTCTTTCTGGGCCTCAGTACTAGTAATCAGCAGGTAACTTTAGAGCTTCTGCTGAATTTTCAGTGTCATGGAAAACTGCACCTGCTTAGCTGTAAGAGAGATATGCAGTAAATAACTGTATTCTATTACAGATTCTACATATCTATAAATAACGAGTCCCGCCTCCAGAAACCATTGCCGAATGTAATCTGTGCTTGGAAAAAATACTGGCAGATGGAACATATTGGAGGATGTGGCATCAGTATTTTATATCCTTTGATTCTCACTTTTTGCCTCTTCTGCGCGTTGGGATGTCTGCTCTCAGCTTCAGAGCGCTATGATGCCAGAATATTGTGTGCCTTAAATATCATCTGTAAAATATCGCCCCATTGACGTTAGTAACAGAAAGTTTGCACCCACCAATATTTATAAAACGATATTATGAATTCAATGTTTTTGTTGATCATATTTTTTTCAATATTTTCACATCTTCAGAATTGCCTTAAGCACAGTGTCCAGTCTCAGCCGACACTGATAAAGTGGGAGGCTCATTTGAGTGCTGAGCACAGCAGGCCACCATCCCTGTGATTGCAGCCATTCACAATGGGTCGCAAATTGCGACCTACCTCATGAATATTAATGAAGTAGGTCAATTTGCGAGCCCTTGCGAATCGCTATATGAAACTCCTGGAGTTTCATACATTCCAATAGCGATTACTTAATTGTGATTTGCAAAAAATCGCAATTTGGTAATCGCTATTAGAAGGAATGATACATCTGTCCCCAAGGGCCTTATTTTGAGCTTGGTGGATGGAATACTCTGTCAAAACATGGTGGATATCCTGCTTGCTGGATTACAAGTGCCATAGGCAACATTGCACTTGTAATACTATGGACAGGATATCCACTACATGTATGATGGAGTATAAATAAGGCCCTAAGACATATTTCTCAATATCAGACTTTGAATGAGAGCAAGAGAGAAAGACAGAAAGGGGCAAAAGAAACAGATGAGAAAGGGGATCATTTAGGCTCTGGCCAGATGCCCACCAGCCTACGGGCTTACCTTTCAGCAGCACAAGTTGGGCAAGAGAGTGTAATACTCCAAACTCACTTGTGCTGAGATTGTTCAAGGGGAGGGACACGGACGGGGGATAAAAAAATAATTAAAAAAATAACGTACCTGCTCCCGTTGCCACCGAATGCCACGTTGCCCCTCTGCTTTTCTTCTTGTGGTGTCCCATCATTCACTGGGACAACAGCACAGGCTCCCCAGCAATCCTGGTGCTGCTCTCATGCTAAACCTGGCATGAAAGCAGCGCCAGGATTGGTCTGAGCAGCTTGTTCCGCCACTCAGACACTGTGTGGAAGTCTGTGGAGTTTCTCTAGCGCGGCTGTATAGCACAGCCTAGTTGGAAAAACCTAAGTGTGCATGTGTGTTTGCCCAGCCTGAGACGGCCAGCCAAACACACATGCACACTTAGTGCACAGATTTCACTCCCCCCTCCCGTGGCCCAGTCCCACCCCTCCCTGCACCTGCTGATGGCTGAGCCAGCAGCTGAAAGATAAAATGATAATGAAATATCGTTTTATCTTCCAACTCCTGGCTTAGCCAGGGCAGCGACGTTGCTTTGCCATTGCAAAGGAGCCACCCCTGAAGGAAAGGCCGGTAGTGGCCCAAAGTGTCATGCCACTTGACAAATGATTCATGTCTCTAGAGAATGCACTTTGCACCATTGCATGATTGCAAACTATAATTTCCATGAGTCTGCAGAGCTCTCACATTGTTCTAAATGGTGGTAACCAACTTAAATTGACTGAGTATAAGCTTCCTTGGAATTCACTGTGTCCTTGCTAGGCAACTGAGTTGCTTGTTGATGCTGCCAGGATCCTAACATAAAAACCTGCAGAAGCCTAGAAGTTATTTGCTTTTTCATTGAAGGTACGTTTGAAAACTGAAGCTGAATACAGAGAAGTATTGCATGGGATTAAGTCATGTTTGAAATCAACATTAATAATTGACGTACTGTTTCTAGGAGACCCCAGAGGAACATTGAACTATAGTTTTGTTGCACATTTTCCGATCTCAACGAAGTAAAGAAATGGACAGGAGCCTTTAAATTCCACAGATCATATCTCTATATTCACAAAGCACATAATCTAGTTAAAGTAGTGAATGGGGTTATGGAAGTGATTAAGTAGTATCTGTGTGAGCTATATAATTATGATGAAGGTTTTTTCTGTTAGAGCTTATGAAAAGCATACTTTGAACACATATCATCACTGTAGGAGGCTGGACTGGCTTGTAGTGAGTACCTAGGGGTACTTGCACCTTGCACCAGGCCCAGTTATCCCTTATTAGTGTATAGGGTGTCTAGCAGCATAGGCTGATAGATAATGGTAGCTTAGCAGAGCAGCTTAGGCTGAACTAGGAGACGAGTGAAGCTCCTACAGTACCACTTAGTGTCATATGCACAATATCATAAGAAAACACAATACACAGTTATACTAAAAATAAAGGTACTTTATTTTTATGACAATATGGCAAAGTATCTCAGAGTGTACCCTCAGTGAGAGGATAGGAAATATACACAAGATATATATACACAATACCAGAAATATGCAGTATAGTCTTAGAAAACAGTGCAAACAATGTATAGTTACAATAGGATGCAATGGGGACACATAGGGATAGGGGCAACACAAACCATATACTCCAAAAGTGGAATGCGAACCACGAATGTACCCCAAACCTATGTGACCTTGTAGAGGGTCGCTGGGACTATTAGAAAATAGTGAGGGTTAGAAAAATAGCCCACCCCAAGACCCTGAAAAGTGAGTGCAAAGTGCACTAAAGTTCCCCAAAGGACAAAGAAGTCGTGATAGGGGAATAAGGCAGGAAAGACACAAACCAACAATGCAACAGCGATGGATTTCCAGTCGAGGGTACCTGTGGAACAAGGGGACCAAGTCCAAAAGTCACAAGCAAGTCGGAGATGGGCAGATGCCCAGGAAATGCCAGCTGCGGGTGCAAAGAAGCTTCTACTGGACAGAAGAAGCTGAGGTTTCTGCAGGAACGAAAAGGGCTAGAGACTTCCCCTTTGGTGGACGGATCCCTCTTGCCTTGGAGAGTCGTGCAGAAGTGTTTTCCCGCCGAAAGACCGCCAACAAGCCTTGCTAGCTGCAAATCGTGCGGTAAGCGTTTTTGGATGCTGCTGTGGCCCAGGAGGGACCAGGAGGTCGCAAATTGGACCAGGAGGTAGAGGGGACGTCGAGCAAGACAAGGAGCCCTCTTAGCAGCAGGTAGCACCGGAGAAGTGCCAGAAACAGGCACTACGAGGATGCGTGAAACGGTGCTCACCCGAAGTTACACAAAGGAGTCCCACGTCGCCGGAGACCAACTTAGAAAGTCGTGCAATGCAGGTTAGAGTGCCGTGGACCCAGGCTTGGCTGTGCACAAAGGATTTCCGCCGGAAGTGGACAGGGGCCGGAGTAGCTGCAAAAGTCGCGGTTCCCAGCAATGCAGTCTAGCGAGGTGAGGCAAGGACTTACCTCCACCAAACTTGGACTGAAGAGTCACTGGGCTGTGGGGGTCACTTGGACACAGTTGCTGGATTCGAGGGACCTCGCTCGTCGTGTTGAGAGGAGACCCAAGGGACCGGTAATGCAGCTTTTTGGTGCCTGCGGTTGCAGGGGGAAGATTCCGTCGACCCACGGGAGATTTCTTCGGAGCTTCTAGTGCAGAGAGGAGGCAGACTACCCCCACAGCATGCACCACCAGGAAAACAGTCGAGAAGGCGGCAGGATCAGCGTTACAGAGTTGCAGTAGTCGTCTTTGCTACTATGTTGCAGGTTTGCAGGCTTCCAGCACGGTCAGCAGTCGATTCCTTGGCAGAAGGTGAAGAGAGAGATGCAGAGGAACTCGGATGAGCTCTTGCATTCGTTATCTAAAGTTTCCCCCGAGACAGAGACCCTAAATAGCCAGAAAAGAGGGTTTGGCTACCTAGGAGAAAGGATAGGCTACTAACACCTGAAGGAGCCTATCAGAAGGAGTCTCTGACGTCACCTGGTGGCACTGGCCACTCAGAGCAGTCCAGTGTGCCAGCAGCACCTCTGTTTCCAAGATGGCAGAGGTCTGGAGCACACTGGAGGAGCTCTGGACACCTCCCAGGGGAGGTGCAGGTCAGGGGAGTGGTCACTCCCCTTTCCTTTGTCCAGTTTCGCGTCAGAGCAGGGCTAAGGGGTCCCCTGAACCGGTGTAGACTGGCTTATGCAGAATTGGGCACATCTGTGCCCAAGAAAGCATTTCCAGAGGCTGGGGGAGGCTACTCCTCCCCTGCCTTCACACCATTTTCCAAAGGGAGAGGGTGTAACACCCTCTCTCAGAGGAAGTTCTTTGTTCTGCCATCCTTGGCCAGGCCTGGCTGGACCCCAGTAGGGCAGATGCCTGTCTGAGGGGTTGGCAGCAGCTGCAGTGAAACCCCAGGAAAGGCAGTTTGGCAGTACCAGGGTCTGTGCTACAGACCACTGGGATCATGGGATTGTGCCAACTATGCCAGGATGGCATAGAGGGGGCAATTCCATGATCATAGACATGTTACATGGCCATATTCGGAGTTACCATTGTGAAGCTACATATAGGTAGTGACCTATATGTAGTGCACACGTGTAATGGTGTCCCCGCACTCACAAAGTCTGGGGAATTGGCCCTGAACAATGTGGGGGCACCTTGGCTAGTGCCAGGGTGCCCTCACACTAAGTAACTTTGCACCTAACCTTTACCAGGTAAAGGTTAGACATATAGGTGACTTATAAGTTACTTAAGTGCAGTGGTAAATGGCTGTGAAATAACGTGGACGTTATTTCACTCAGGCTGCAGTGGCAGGCCTGTGTAAGAATTGTCAGAGCTCCCTATGGGTGGCAAAAGAAATGCTGCAGCCCATAGGGATCTCCTGGAACCCCAATACCCTGGGTACCTCAGTACCATATACTAGGGAATTGTAAGGGTGTTCCAGTAAGCCAATGTAAATTGGTAAAATTGGTCACTAGCCTGTTAGTGACAATTTGGAAAGAAATGAGAGAGCATAACCACTGAGGTTCTGGATAGCAGAGCCTCAGTGAGACAGTTAGGCACCACACAGGGAACACATACATCTAGGCCACAAACTTATGAGCACTGGGGTCCTGACTAGCAGGGTCCCAGTGACACATAACAAACATACTGAAAACATAGGGTTTTCACTGTGAGTACTGGGCCCTGGCTAGCAGGATCCCAGTGAGACAGTGAAAACACCCTGGCATACACTCACAAACAGGCCAAAAGTGGGGGTAACAAGGCTAGAAAGAGGCTACTTTCTCACAATCCCCACAGCGAGTACATTCATAAAACAGAAAATAGTTACCATGAAAGCAAGGAAAGTAAGAGTTGTGTTAAAGGGTTAAATAACATTAGTTTGTTTTAGAAATATCAGCTTTCCCACAAAGAGTCTGAGATATTCTGAAGTTATGTCATTGGTATAGCAAGAGATAGATGGGGTAATATGATGAGCAGGAACTGACAATATTTATTTTGTTTTTAGATATCCAGTATGTAGACATCAGTGTCCTGCAGAATGTCGAGTCAGAGGGGCGATATCCAGTGTCTCTGTGTTCTCTCTTACCCACTCCCTGTACTGTGGTTAACAAGATACTGCTAGTGCGTGTGGTTGGCAGTAGATGTGGAGAGAGATGGAAAAATTAATCTCCTCCATTGATCTGGACTACAAGATTAGTGCTTTCTGACAGGAGACTGGCGTCAGGCACCCAGCACCTCAGCCCCCAGGGCAGAAGATCATTCTGAACATTGAGCATGTGATTCCGGTCAGTACTCAAAAAGGGACAGACACCAAATCTACAAGGACAACAGTGTCGTGCCACTGTAGTTAGTCTAATCAATCAACTGTGATGCCTCTGTGGGCACATATTTTTAGGGCTGTACCATGCTTGCTACGTTTTTGATTGACCAGTGAAACTTGCTGGGTTTTGGAATTTCTAGGACAGCAATAACAGGAACACTCCATTCAACAACAGGTGGAGCCTCTGGTGACCATAAGGACTTAGAAAGCAGTATAAACACACACCTTCAAGATGCAGCTGAATACAAAGAACGATATGCAGAGTTTTCCACCTCAGGCCATCCAAAAAACTACTCTTAAGGGCATATCCTAATTTCTGCCTCATAAAATCTCCATGCCATTGAGGTCCCAAAGCACCATTGACTCGTTCCTGCAAGACACTATGGCAGCCTCGAAAGGTAATTTAACAGAATGCCTCAAAGCGCTGAAGAAGGGGCTGAGAGTGGTAATCAACAAAGGTTTAAGGAATGAAACTGAGCCAGGATCTGCCTTCCTGAAAGATGTTGACACAATTAGTAGAAAAAAGGAAGAATGTGATACCCGCATAGATAATGTAGAATCAGTGCTGTGCAGTATGAAGCAAACCTTCTAGACCCACGAGGGTCAGTTAGCCCAAGCGGGAGCCCAATTTGAAGATCTTCAAAAACACTTCCAGTGTGGGAATGGAAAGGAGAATGAAGGCTAGGACATTGAGGCTTTTGTGGTGTACCACTAAGCTACATCCTGTGTGATGGACAACTGGAGGTGCATTTAGATACTGTCTCTAGAGTAAGACCAAAATATACAATGATCTACGGACTTGTTAAATTTCACTATGTGAAGATTGAAGAAATGTTACTATATGAAGGAGGCAAGGCCAAAGAAGTTGCTTTTGTTCCTTGTCTCTGATATTTCTGTTGCAATTCTCCAAGAACGCCTCACTTTTAATTTAATTATGGAAAAACTGCAGGAAGATGGAGAAAAAGATGGGAATATCAATTTGGCATTGCATTTGAGCTCAGGGGTAAAATATGTCACTGTGCATGTAAAGATTAGACAGCAACTCAGTTCTATATTAGATAGCTGGTCTACCACAAGATAGGAACGTGGACGGTGGTGCAGGGTGGAGTACATTCTGAACTCAGAGTACAGAAATCAGAGCAACTTTAGCATGGGCTGGGAAAAATCTATCTTCAACATGGAAAAGGAAAACAGCTGAAGTCTCTCCTTAGAGAGCATGAATTACAGTGAGCAATAAAGGATAACTGGACACCAAAAACTACCTCTAGATGCCTGGAAAACATTAATGTTCATAAACTAATCATATGGTAATATACGTCTGATTGATTGAAGCTTGAACTTAGATTCACAAGGGAGTTGTTTGGAGAAGATGAGTGAGTGGGGAAGAAGTAGACAAATGCCCGGTGTAAAATTGTCCTCCAATAAGTTTCACACATCAGACCATTAGGTAGGTACTAAGAGCCTACAGATGAGGCTCATACAACTAGTGAGCTCTGGGGACCCATCTGTCCTGTAAACTATTGACTTGTTTGTTCCAAAAGTTATTTTTGGAAAATACTCTCCCTTTGTGGGAGTTTTGTTTGTAGAGGTGGGACAGGAGAGGAACATCAAGGGCAAGAAACTGTGAAATCCATTCACTGAAATAATATGGTGCCCCGGAGGAATATGGAGCCTTGAATTTGTTCATAAGATGCTAGGTCATTGAATAACCGGATAACCTTAGAGTATGGAATTCTCCCTTAAACTTTCACGCTAACAAACTCTGCATCCAGTAGAGGCGCCCTAACAACGTGATCAGGGTAGATTGAAGCACAAACCATCAATATTTGTGGCCTCAATCTTTTTGGGCATGAAACACAATGGGGGCCAACCTATTTTACAAGGACCCCGCCCCATTTACTGTTAAAGAGTTGAAGAAAGCTAAAGATGTCCGGTATCGGCTGATTATGTGATCTGCAAATGACAGGCAGATCATGGTAGCTACTGTCTACAGCCCAAACCTGGGACAGGATGCTTTTCTGATCACTTTACTGTAGGTGCAGATTTTGACAGTGATTTTAAATTGGCATGGGATGGCCTACTTGATAGGTTTTCTGAGAGGGAAGCAACTATAGGAGCAGTTTACAAAACGCTGATTTCGGCCATAACTTGAGATTGAGGGACATATGGAAGAAATAGAACTCTGATAGCTAGTACACCTGCTCACATGTCCATAGGCCATATACTCCCATTGATCCAATATTTATTCCCTAGCAACACATCAATGTAGCAGACATTCAAAATGGACATTGGCATAATTGCTTTCACAGGATATGGCCTCATCTCTTGAATATCCATTAGGGATCTAAGAAAGGCAAACCAAGGGAATGGAGGCTTACCTCACTCATTATGAGCGACCTATTATTTAGAGCTGGACTGACAGAATGTGGGAGACTAAGGGTCTGATTTAGATACTGAGAGATGGGTTGCTCCATCACAATGGTGATGGATATCCTGTTTGAAACTAAATATAATGGGATTTAGAGTTCAGTGCATGGAATATCTGTTGTCGTTGTGACGGAGTGACCCATCTACAAATATCTAAATCAGGCTTTAAGTCCGTCAATACCGTCAGAAAATGTTGCCCCAATTCCTGGCTAGCTCACAGTGCCTCACCTGAACCCCTAAAGCAACAGGGGTGGATGTTGATTGTTGCAACCTAAACATGACACTCTGACTCGTGGAAACAGATCATACCCTTCTATGGCATTATTCATGCATGTCTAGGCGAGACACAAAGAGATGCAAGATAAGTTTTTTAATGCATTTATTGAAAGAATCGCAATCTGGCATAAAGGAAATAAGCTGCCATAATTAGGCAGATGAAACAGAGCAAAGTAATCAGCATGATAAACATGGTGAAGAAGATACACAATCCTACCATGGTGAATGTGATTTAAGATGTTTTGTATGTTCTAGAGGCTCCTACCTAACCCTTAGTCTATACTCAAGAGCATAGCGTGTGTACCCTTCTGCCTCGCCCAATCTAAAGGATTAGCCCCAATCCCATGCCTGAAGATAGTGTCAGGAGTTGGCCTGCAGTGTTGATGGCAAACCTCTCGGGCTGTTAAAATAGCACCAGCAGAGCAGCATGTCAAACAGCATTCGTCCTAGGATGGCCGTGGCCGGAAAGCCCTCTGCTCCCTCTGGATCAGTGCACCATTTATATAATAAATGTGTTGGAAGTAAAGTCGTGATGCAACGATGGGTCAAGGTGTTAGAAGCTGTCTCCTGAATGGGCAACATAGACTAGTATATTGTGTACAATGCCTTGGACAGAAAGTACTGATTACATACTGTACAAAGGCTAACTAAACAAGCAGCTCACTTTTATATTCCTAGAATAAAAGCAGACTACTAAAAATATGTAAAAAGCAATTGCTAAAAGCAGCCTAACTAAAACTAATAAAATATGAAATATAAAATGGAGCTAAGTGGAGCTGAAAACAGGGGGAACCAACAAGAGGTCCTCATGACAAAAGAATGGACTCAGGAATATTTTGCACATAATTGGGATGCAAAAGTATCACAAGCAATAACATGGGACACATTCAAAACAGGTGTGTATGGTAAACTGATGCCCATAATGATCCACATAAGGGAGTTGAAGCAAATGACCCTGGGGAAAACAGAAGCCGAGTTAAAAGCACTTGAACAGAAATACTCTCAGAGTTTTGAAGAAACTTAAAGCAGTGAAGGGACAACTTAAGGTGATAATAACAAACTGAGCATAACAAAATCTATGCGCTTTATAACCAACTCATTGTGAAAGGAGAAATATCCTATATATGAGCACGTATTAGTTCAAAGGGGCGGACTCTGAAGAAGACCCCTTTGCATCAATGAATTTAGTTGGGTTTCTACCAGATATTTTCTGGCCAGTCAACCCACTCACTGAGCAAAACTATATAGGTATTTCTCAAAGATCAGAACAATCACTGATTACATGTCTGAAGCTGATATATTATTCTCTCCTAGGGTAATGACCCTGTGAGATGCAGCCCCTATAGGGATACTCTTCCCATTAACTTAAATGCCAAAGCATTTACAAAAACACCTGTAAAGAAGATAAATTATCTACTTCCTCAACTAATAGAACTGCCAGCGAACCCATGACAATATTCTGAAAGATGCAACTGATAAAGAAGGTTAAGAGGAATAGGGCAACTGATATATTGATGTCACTGGACATGTAGAAGGTTTTTGTCTTGGTGTAATGGTGGTATGTAATCTTAGAAAAAGATTTGGCCTTGGCTTTATAAGCTGGCTACTTATGTCAACCACCCAAAGCATTCGGGCTCAAAGCATTCGGGCTACGGCACCAGATGGGGAAGTCCACTATCACTGATGTTGTCTGTACTGAGCCTTGAGGTACATGGCTAGCAGCGCAGAGATGACAGTGAGTACAGGTTTTAAGAGAGACACACGAAAACTGATACTCTTTGTATATCATGTATTACTCACCCTAGGCTCCCTGTCACATTCCAATCAGGTCCAGTGACTGCTGCCGCATAACGCTAGGGGAGGGGCAGGGGGCGTAGACGAAGTAAAAAAAAAAAGAGAACTTACCTTGCCGCCGTCCCTGCCACCTCCTGTCACCTTGCGCTCCTCTTCACCTGGTGTCCCAGCATTCACAGCTGGGACAATAGCACAGGCTCCCCAGCAATCCTGCCGCTGCTTTCAAGCGAAACCTAGCATGAAAGTAGCACCAGAATTGGTCTGAGCGGCTCAGACACAGCCCTGGGGTCTGTGCAGTTTCTCCAGCCCGGCTGTTAAACACAGCCAGGCTGGAGAAATCTAAGTGTTTGGTCGTCCTCAGACAGCCGGCCAAACACACATGTGCACTTAGGTGCACTCTCCCCCTTCCCCCTCCCACCTCCTGTGGCCAAGCCCCACCCCTTCCTGCACTGCTGGCTGTGCCAGAAGCAGAAAAATAAAATAATAGTAAACTGTTGTTTTATTTTTCTGCTTCTGGCTTAGCCAGGGGGCGACGCTCTTTTGGCATAGCGAAGGAACCACCCCTGCTCAGGTCTTGTTTGAACAATTGACAAACTTTCAAATGGTTTTTGACTTTAAAATAAATAAGCAAAAGTCAGGTGTACTTAACCTGTCCTGTACAACAGAAGAGATAGGTACCCTTCAACAAAGATGTTCATTCTGCTGGGAAATAAACACCATTCAATATTTGGGAGTACAATTAACCAACTCAGTGGTGATCAAGGTCATAGCTAATTTTATCAAACCTTCTAAGGGTTAAAAGAAGTAATCTTCATAACTGGGGTCCAATGTACCTAACCTTGTATGATAGAAGGCTGTCAAGCTGAATTACTTTCCAAGCCTTAAGATTTCCAATAAAAATAGAATTTTATAACCAACTGCAGGGAAGAAATAAAGTCTGCTAGCAAAGTTACAACAGAAACCAAAATTTCAAGGTAGTCTTTTGCTACTCAGATTAATGTTATATTATCAAAAAGGAATAAGGCAAAATCTGGGTCCACATAGACAATAACATAAAGGGAAGCGCTCTTAATGACATACTCTGGTCCCCTAAAACTCAGGGACTGGCCAACATTTAGATCTGCACCCATATGAAGACACTTATTCACAAATGATGACAAAGTAGTCATTAGCATGGGCTGCCATTCTGCCTGACATCCCATAGGCCCATTCGCTCCTTTAATGACTTTCTCCCAGCATGGCAAGGAGGTCACCTTGATCAGTGCAGGCTGAATGTCTGCTTAACAATTTCTGATATTTTCCATATGAGGCCATCAAGCCTTTTCACCAATGCAAACAAGCCTTCAATCTACAAATCTACGGGAGAGTGAGAGGCTACACTATGTTCAATTTGAACATTAGGTAATATCACTTGCCATATGAGAAGCCACAGCTAGGGATCTTACCTCTTTTGAAAACAAAGGTTGACCAAGGCCCACATTCTAAGGCAATGATATAAAATATGTTTAAGGTACTACTGTCTTTTCAATAAGGTAGAAGATAGGCATATATGAACAAATATGAATCAAACACAGAGAAACAATTGGTGAAGAATGTTATGACTGACTGTGCAGGGATGTTAGCAGCAACATGCAGACATAACAGGAAGGTACATTACAAACTGATGCATGGCCAGTATAGTAGCCCGCATAGAGATAAACTATCCGAACTCTCCACTCCATAAGTGACACACTCCATATTACAAATATTTCATTCATTTCATTTCAACAGATTCTTTCAATGATTTGTTGGTAAAACTGTATTTTTGTTTCAAGTTAATGTATTTTATCACTGATTTCCATTGATTAATTAATGTTTTCATTAAACGTAATACGCTTAAGGATTGACATTACATGCATATTTTACATACTCACAAATGCTATTCACAAAACTCTGTCTGGAGAGTTCTGCCTATGCCTACCCTATAACTTACACGCAGGTATCAATTGTAGGTGTAAATGGAAGCTGCAAGGGAGAGTGGGAGAAAAATGAGCAATATCTGCTACTAAAGGTTGGAAATAAGGGAAAAACACAGAGGGGTGTACGGAGGGACATGTAACTACTAAAACATATTCACTAACTTTAAATCTACATCTATTATTTTCTGACAACATTTGCTCAAATATACTCCAGCCAAACTTTGGAGTAAGTGAAGCGCCAAGAAAGGGCAATCACTGCCATTGCAAGGCACTCTCATAGAAAGCAATAGAGGCAGGAAATAATGATATAATAATAACACGACACACACACACGCAAACACACATATACATAAACAGTAAGTGGTGCCAAAGTTAATAGCAAAACAAAAAATGCTCTCTCTATAGAAAGCTGGTCCTAACTATAACTACCTAGTGGTTATATATTGCAATTGTGGGATGGGGAATTCAACAGTCAGGACACTAAAGGTGCAAGTCTTTAAAATATCAGCCAATCACATGCCAACGATGTAGGAGTCTGGCCTGGTTTGTAGTGGTACCAAGGGGTACTTACACTCTGCACCAGGTCCAGTTATCCCTTATTAGTGTAGAAGAGGTGTCTAGCAGCTTAGGCTGATAGAAAATGGTAGCTTAGCAGAGCAGCTAAGGCTGAACTAGGAGACATGCAAAGCTCCCACTATACCACTGGTGTCATATGCACAATATCATAAGAAAACACAATACACAGATATACTAAAAATAAAGGTACTTTATTTTTATGACAATATGCCAAAGTATCTCAGTGAGTACCCTCAGTATGAGGATAGCAAATATACACAAGATATATGTACACAATACCAAAATATGCAGTAATAGCAATAGAAAACAGTGCAAACAATGTATAGTCACAATAGAATGCAATGGGAGCACATAGGGGCAACACAAACCATATACTCTAGAAGTGGAATGCGAACCACGGATGGACCCCAAACCTATGTGAGCTCGTAGAGGGTCGCTGGGACTGTAAGAAAACAGTGAGGGTTAGAAAAATAGCCCACCCCAAGACCCTGAAAAGTGGGTGCAAAGTGCACCTAAGTCCCCCAGAGAGCACAGAAGTCGTGATAGGGGGATTCTGCAAGAAAGACCAACACCAGCAATGCAACAACGATGGATTTCCAGACGAGAGTACCTGTGGAACAAGGAGACCAAGTCCAAAAGTCACGATCAAGTCGGGAGTGGGCAGATGCCCAGAAAATGCCAGCTGTGGGTGCAAAGAAGCTGCCACCGGATGGTAGAAGCTGTCGACTCTGCAAGAACGAAGAGGGCTAGAAACTTCCCCTTTGGAAGATGGATGTCCCACGTCGTGAAGAAGCTTGCAGAGGTGTTTTCGTGCAGAAAGACCGCAAACAAGCCTTGCTAGCTGCACGGGTCGCGGTAAGGGTTTTTGGATGCTGCTGTGGCCCAGGAGGGACCAGGATGTCGCCAATTGCATGAGGAGACAGAGGGGGCGTCCAGCAAGACAAAGAGCCCACGCAGAAGCAAGCAGCACCCGCAGAAGTGCCGGAACAGGCACTACGAAGTGGAGTGAACCGGAGCTCACCCGAAGTCACAAAGGAAGGTCCCACGACGCCGGAGGACAACTCAGGAGGTCGTGCACTGCAGGTTAGAGTGCCGGGGAACCAGGCTTGGCTGTGCACAAAAGAAATCCTGGAAGAGTGCACAGGAGCCGGAGCAGCTGCAAATCACGCGGTACCCAGCAATGCAGTCTAGTGTGGGGAGGCAAGGACTTACCTCCACCAAACTTGGACTGAAGAGTCACTGGACTGTGGGAGTCACTTGGACAGAGTCGCTGAGTTCAAGGGACCTCGCTCGTCGTGCTGAGAGGAGACCCAGAGGACAGGTGATGCAGTTCTTTGGTGCCTGCGGTTGCAGGGGGAAGATTCCGTCGACCCACGGGAGATTTCTTCGGAGCTTCTAGTGCAGAGAGGAGGCAGACTACCCCCACAGCATGCACCACCAGGAAAACAGTCGAGAAGGCGGCAGGATCAGCGTTACAAGGTTGCAGTAGTCGTCTTTGCTACTTTGTTGCAGTTTTGCAGGCTTCCAGCGTGGTCAGCAGTCGATTCCTTGGTAGAAGGTGAAGAGAGAGATGCAGAGGAACTCTGATGAGCTCTTGCATTCGTTATCTACAGAATTCCCCAAAGCAGAGACCCTAAATAGCCAGAAAAGGAGGTTTGGCTACTTAGGAGAGAGGATAGGCTAGCAACACCTGTAGGAGCCTATCAGAAGGAGTCTCTGACGTCACCTGCTGGCCCTGGCCACTCAGAGCAGTGCCAGCAGCACCTCTGTTTCCAAGATGGCAGAGGTCTGGAGCACACTGGAGGAGCTCTGGGCACCTCCCAGGGGAGGTGCAGGTCACGAGAGTGGTCACTCCCCTTTCCTTTGTCCAGTTTCGCGCCAGAGCAGGGCTGGGGGATCCCTGAACCGGTGTAGACTGGCTTATGCAGAAATGGGCACCATCTGTGCCCATGAAAGCATTTCCAGAGGCTGGGGGAGGCTACTCCTCCCCAGCCCTAACACCTTCTTCCAAAGGGAGAGGGTGTAACACCCTCTCTCTGAGGAAGTCCTTTGTTCTGCCTTCCTGGGCCAAGCCTGGCTGGACCCCAGGAAGGCAGAAACCTGTCTGAGGGGTTGGCAGCAGCTGCAGTGAAACCCCAAGAAAGGCAGTTTTGGCAGTACCCAGGTCTGTGCTAGAGACCCGGGGGATCATGGGATTGTCTCCCCAATACCAGGATGGCATTGGGGGGGCAATTCCATGATCTTAGACATGTTACATGGCCATATTCGGAGTTACCATTGTGAAGCTATACATAGGTAGTGACCTATGTATAGTGCACGTGTGTAATGGTGTCCCCGCACTCACAAAGTCCGGGGAATTTGCCCTGAACAATGTGGGGGCACCTTGGCTAGTGTCAGGGTGCCCACACACTAAGTAACTTAGCACCCAACCTTTACCAGGTAAAGGTTAGACATATAGGTGACTTATAAGTTACTTAAGTGCAGTGGTAAATGGCTGTGAAATAACGTGGACGTTATTTCACTCAGGCTGCAGTGGCAGGCCTGTGTAAGAATTGTCAGAGCTCCCTATGGGTGGCAAAAGAAATGCTGCAGCCCATAGGGATCTCCTGGAACCCAAATACCCTGGGTACCTCAATACCATATACTAGGGAATTATAAGGGTGTTCCAGTATGCCAATGTAAATTGGTAAAATTGGTCACTAGCCTGTTAGTGACAATTTGGAAAGAAATGAGAGAGCATAACCACTGAGGTTCTGATTAGCAGAGCCTCAGTGAGACAGTTAGTCATAACACAGGTAACACATACAGGGCACACTTATGAGCACTGGGGCCCTGGCTGGCAGGGTCCCAGTGACACATACAACTAAAACAACATATATACAGTGAAATATGGGGGTAACATGCCAGGCAAGATGGTACTTTCCTACACAACCCCCCCCCCCCAAACGAAGAACAATAAGACTAGCCATGACCTGATGAGTCTTCATTGTCTAAGTGGAAATATCTGGAGAGTCCATCTGCATTGGAGTGGGTACTCCCAGGTCTATGTTCCACTGTATAGTCCATTCCCTGTAGGGATATGGACCACCTCAACAATTTAGGATTTTCACCTTACATTTGTTTTAGCCAAAGTAGAGGTTTGTGGTCTGTCTGAACAATGAAGTGAGTGCCAAACAGGTATGGCCTCAACTTCTTCAGTGCCCAGACCACAGCAAAGGCCTCCCTCTCTATGGCAGACCAACGCTTTTCTCTAGGGGTCAACCTCCTGCTGATAAAAGCAACAGGTTGATCCTGGCCCTCAGAATTAAGTTGTGATAAGACTGCCCCTACCCCTTATTCAGATGCATCAGTTTGGACAATGAATTTTTTGGGGTAACAGGGGCTTTTCAGGACAGGTGCAGAGCACATGGCCTGCTTCAGCTCCTCAAAAGCTTTCTGACAGCTAGCTGTCCACAATACCTTTTTAGGCATTTTCTTAGATGTGAGGTCATTAAGAGGGGCTGCTATGGAGCCATAGTTCTTTATGAACCTCCTGTAATACCCAGTGAGGCCTAAGAAGGCTCTCACCTGGGTCTGAGTTGTAGGGGGAACCCAATCTATAATAGTTTGGATTTTCCTCTGAAGTGGTGCAATCTGTTCTCCACCTACCAGGTGTCCCAGATAAACCACTTTGCCCTGCCCTATCTGGCACTTTGAAGCCTTGATAGTGAGGCCTGCCTTTTGCAGGGCCTCCAAAACTTTCCATAGGTGGACCAGGTGATCATCCCAGGTGGAGCTAAAGACAGCTATATCATCTAGATATGCTGTACTAAAAGCCTCCAATCCTTGCAGGACTGTATTCACCAACCTTTGAAAAGTGGCAGGTGCATTTTTCAACCCAAAAGGCATTACTGTGAATTGGTAGTGCCCTCCAATGGTTGAAAATGCAGTTTTTGCTTTTGCATCCTCTGATAACTTGATCTGCCAATACCCTGCAGTCAAATCAAAGGTGCTTAGATACTTGGCAGATGCCAATGTATCTATGAGCTCATCTGCCCTGGGTATAGGGTGAGCATCAGTTTTAGTTACTTGGTTGAGACCTCTATAATCTACACAAAACCGCATTTCCTTTTTTCCATCTTTGGAATGAGGTTTTGGTACAAGTACCACAGGAGAGGCCCATGGACTTTCAGAGTGCTCAACCACTCCCAGTTCAAGCATTTTCTGAACCTCTTGTTTTATGCAGTCTCTGACATGGTCAGGCTGCCTATAGATCTTACTTTTGACAGGCAAGCTGTCTCCAGTATTTATAGTGTGCTCACACCAAGAAGTGGTGCCTGGCACAGTAGAAAAGAGTTCAGAAAACTGACCCAGGAGATTTATGCAGTCGTCTTTCTGCTCAGCAGTAAGACAATCTGCCAAAACTACACCTTCCACTAGAGCATCTTGTTCTGTGGAAGAGAAGAGATCAGGGAGAGGGTCACTGTCTTCTTCCTGTCCTTCATCTGTTGCCATGAGCAGGGTGAGATCAGCCCTGTCATAGTAGGGTTTCAGGCGATTGACATGGAGCACCCTAAGGGGACTCCTGGCAGTGCCACAGTCAACCAAGTAGGTGACTTCTCCCCTTTTCTCAACAATAATGTGGGCTCCACTCCATTTGTCTTGGAGTGCTCTTGGGGCCACAGGCTCCAAGACCCACACTTTCTGCCCTGGTTGGTACTGAATCAGAACAGCCTTCTGGTCATGCCATTGCTTTTGGAGCTCTTGGCTGGCCTGAAGGTTTTTACTGGCCTTTTTCATGTACTCAGCCATCCTAGATCTTAGGCCAAGTACATAGTCCACTATGTTTTGCTTAGGAGCTTTTAAAGGTTGTTCCCAACCCTCCTTAACAAGTGTTAGAGGACCTCTTACAGGGTGTCCAAATAGGAGTTCAAAGGGGCTGAAGCCTCCAACTCCACTTCTGACCAAGCTGATGTCTCTAAATCGTTCCCTAGTAGACAGTCTACAGGTAAATCTGAGGCAACCACAACTTTCTTTGGACCAGTAACCCCCCCCCCCCAGTTGAGATTTACAACAGCCATGGGGTGGCTAAGTGTGTTGTTATGAGCATCAGTCACTTGGTACTGGTGACCAAGTAGGTGTTGTTCAGGGTGGACCAGTTTCTCTATTACCATGGTAACACTGGCACCTGTGTCCCTGTAGGCCTGAACCTCAACACCATTTATTAGGGGAAGTTGCTTGTACTTATCCATATTAAGGGGACAAGCAACCAAGTTGGCCAAATCAATGGCACCTTCAGAGACTAGCACAGCCTCTGTGGTCTCCCTAACAAGACCAACCCCAACTAAATTACCAAAAGTGAGCCCAGCTACTCCCTTGGATTGGCTTGCTCCCACCACCACTGCTATTACTAGGGGCACTAGGTGTAGCAGGAGGGGTTGTGGTAGGGGAGGCTTGGTGCTTTTCTTTGGACAACTGGGATCAGTTGTCCAATGGCCTTTTATTTTACATAAATAGCACCATGGTTTCTTTTCTTTATTTTGATTTGAAGAGGATTTGGGCCCACCACCCCAACCAGAGTGTTTTTGTGGGCCTGATGAAGACTCATTTTTAGATTTGTCCCCACCCTTGTCAGAAGACTTACCATCCTTCTTCTTGCCATCCTTGTCACCCCCTGTATGAACTTTTCTGTTCACCCTTGTTCTGACCCATTTGTCTGCCTTCTTTCCCAATTCTTGGGGAGTGGTCAGATCAGAGTCTACCAGGTACTGGTGCAACAAATCAGACACACAATTATTAAGTATATGCTCTCTCAGGATTAAGTTATACAGGCTTTCATAGTCAGAAACTTTACTGCCATGTAACCACCCCTCCAAGGCCTTCACTGAATGGTCAACAAAGTCTACCCAGTCTTGTGAAGACTCCTTTTTGGTTTCTCTGAACTTGATCCTGTACTGTTCAGTGGTTAAGCCATAACCATCTAGGAGTGCATTCTTAAGAACTGTAAAATTATTGGCATCACTTTCCTTAACAGTAAGGAGCCTATCCCTACCCTTTCCACTGAAAGATAGCCATAGGATAGCAGCCCACTGCCTTTGAGGGACCCCCTGTACAACACAGGCCCTCTCAAGTGCAGCAAACCACTTGTTAATGTCATCCCCCTCCTTATAAGGGGGAACTATCTTGTGCAGATTCCTAGAATCATGCTCTTTCACAGGATTACTATCTGTAAAACTGCTGCTGCCACCATGGGGTCCAAACCCCAACCTCTGTCTTTCTTTTTCTAAGTCAAATGCTTCCCTGTCTAGATCCAGCTGTTGCTTTTTAAGCTTCAGCCTGGACTCTTCCACTCTCAATCTATTGAGTTCCCTTTCTAACATTCTGTCTTCAGGGAGGGTGGGTTGGGCATGCCTTGACACAGAAGAATGGTGTGAATGGACAGAGGGAGACCTGTCCCTAACAGATGGCACTCTAACACTCTGGCCTACAGAAGTAACACTCCTACTGTGATGAGAACTCACATTAGTACCAGCCATGCTAGGTGGCCTGCTAAGGGGCAGGTTGGGAAGGTTCCCTTCTAACACTTTTACTGGGGCTACCCTAGAATCAGAGTGTGAACCATCAGCTAATTTCTCACCAGATGTGCCAACTAAGGTCTTATCTTGTTCTATGAGCATATTAACTAACAGTTCTCTTGAGGGATTCTTCCCTACCCCTAAACCTCTTTCAATGCAGAGACTCCTTGCTCCTTTCCAGCTAAGGTGATCATAAGCAACTCTGGTCAGATCGACAGTTTATCCCGTGCCAGACATGATAGAAAAGGTTTAAGGGACAGAAAAAGAAAGAAAAAGTTTCAGTACTTTTTAAGGAACAGAAAAACACTTTTTAAACTTTTTGAAAGTTTAGAGGTACTTTTCAGCACTTAGCAAAAAGAGTAAGAGAAGAAAAACAAAACTTTTTGGTTAGGTGTACATACACTGAACTTGTTTTGTATATTTTTCTCTTATGAAAAGTACAAAATGACAAAGTGGCAAGTAGTTGCAAGTACTTATCCCACCGCTGCACGACCAATGTAGGAGGCTGGCCTGGTTTGTAGTGGTACCAAGGGGTACTTACACTCTGCACCAGGTCCAGTTATCCCTTATTAGTGTAGAAGAGGTGTCTAGCAGCTTAGGCTGATAGAAAATGGTAGCTTAGCAGAGCAGCTTAGGCTGAACTAGGAGACATGCAAAGCTCCCACTATACCACTGGTGTCATAGGCACAATATCATCAGAAAACACAATACACAGATATACTAAAAATAAAGGTACTTTATTTTTATGACAATATGCCAAAGTATCTCAGTGAGCACCCTCATTATGAGGATAGCAAATATACACAAGATATATGTACACAATACCAAAATATGCAGTAATAGCAATAGAAAATAGTGCAAACAATGTATAGTCACAATAGAATTCAATGGGAGCACATAGGGATAGGGGCAACACAAACCATATACTCTAGAAGTGGAATGCGAACCACGGATGGACCCCAAACCTATGTGAGCTCGTAGAGGGTCGCTGGGACTGTAAGAAAACAGTGAGGGTTAGAAAAATAGCCCACCCCAAGACCCTGAAAAGTGGGTGCAAAGTGCACCTAAGTTCCCCAGAGAGCACAGAAGTTGTGATAGGGGGATTCTGCAAGAAAGACCAACACCAGCAATGCAACAACGATGGATTTCCAGACGAGAGTACCTGTGGAACAAGGGGACCAAGTCCAAAAGTCACGATCAAGTCGGGAGTGGGCAGATGCCCAGGAAATGCCAGCTGTGGGTGCAAAGAAGCTGCCACCGGATGGTAGAAGTGTGGATTCTGCAAGAACGAAGAGGGCTAGAAACTTCCCCTTTGGAGGATGGATGTCCCACGTCGTGAAGAAGCTTGCAGAGGTGTTTTCGTGCAGAAAGACCGCAAACAAGCCTTGCTAGCTGCAAGGGTCGTGGTTAGGGTTTTTGGATGCTGCTGTGGCCCAGGAGGGACCAGGATGTCGCCAATTGCGTGAGGAGACAGAGGGGGCGTCCAGCAAGACAAAGAGCCCACTCAAAAGCAAGCAGCACCCGCAGAAGTGCCGGAACAGGCACTACGAAGTGGAGTGAACCGGAGCTCACCCGAAGTCACAAAGGAAGGTCCCACGACGCCGGAGGACAACTCAGGAGGTCGTGCACTGCAGGTTAGAGTGCCGGGGACCCAGGCTTGGCTGTGCACAAAGGAAATCCTGGAAGAGTGCACAGGAGCCGGAGCAGCTGCAAATCCCGCGGTACCCAGCAATGCAGTCTAGCGTGGGGAGGCAAGGACTTACCTCCACCAAACTTGGAGTGAAGAGTCACTGGACTGTGGGAGTCACTTGGACAGAGTTGCTGAGTTCAAGGGACCTCGCTCGTCGTGCTGAGAGGAGACCCAGAGGACCGGTGATGCAGTTCTTTGGTGCCTGCGGTTGCAGGGGGAAGATTCCGTCGACCCACGGGAGATTTCTTCGGAGCTTCTAGTGCAGAGAGGAGGCAGACTACCCCCACAGCATGCACCACCAGGAAAACAGTCGAGAAGGCGGCAGGATCAGCGTTACAAGGTTGCAGTAGTCGTCTTTGCTACTTTGTTGCAGTTTTGCAGGCTTCCAGCGCGGTCAGCAGTCGATTCCTTGGCAGAAGGTGAAGAGAGAGATGCAGAGGAACTCTGATGAGCTCTTGCATTCGTTATCTACAGAATTCCCCAAAGCAGAGACCCTAAATAGCCAGAAAAGGAGGTTTGGCTACTTAGGCGAGAGGATAGGCTAGCAACACCTGGAGGAGCCTATCAGAAGGAGTCTCTGACGTCACCTGCTGGCCATGGCCACTCAGAGCAGTCCAGTGTGCCAGCAGCACCTCTGTTTCCAAGATGGCAGAGGTCTGGAGCACACTGGAGGAGCTCTGGGCACCTCCCAGGGGAGGAGAGTGCTCACTCCCCTTTCCTTTGTCCAGTTTCGCGCCAGAGCAGGGCTGGGGGATCCCTGAACCGGTGTAGACTGGCTTATGCAGAAATGGGCACCATCTGTGCCCATGAAAGCATTTCCAGAGGCTGGGGGAGGCTACTCCTCCCCAGCCCTGACACCTTTTTCCAAAGGGAGAGGGTGTAACACCCTCTCTCTGAGGAAGCCCTTTGTTCTGCCTTCCTGGGCCAAGCCTGGCTGGACCCCAGGAAGGCAGACACCTGTCTGAGGGGTTGGCAGCAGCAGCAGCTGCAGTGAAACCCCAAGAAAGGCAGTTTTGGCAGTACCCAGGTCTGTGCTAGAGACCCGGGGGATCATGGGATTGTCTCCCCAATACCAGGATGGCATTGGGGGGCAATTCCATGATCTTAGACATGTTACATGGCCATATTCGGAGTTACCATTGTGAAGCTATACATAGGTAGTGACCTATGTATAGTGCACGCGTGTAAGGGTGTCCCCGCACTCACAAAGTCCGGGGAATTTGCCCTGAACAATGTGGGGGCACCTTGGCTAGTGCCAGGGTGCCCACACACTAAGTAACTTAGCACCCAACCTTTACCAGGTAAAGGTTAGACATATAGGTGCCTGTGTAAGAATTGTCAGAGCTCCCTATGGGTGGCAAAAGAAATGCTGCAGCCCATAGGGATCTCCTGGAACCCCAATACCCTGGGTACCTCAGTACCATATACTAGGGAATTATAAGGGTGTTCCAGTATGCCAATGTAAATTGGTAAAATTGGTCACTAGCCTGTTAGTGACAATTTGGAAAGAAATAAGAGAGCATAACCACTGAGGTTCTGATTAGCAGAGCCTCAGTGAGACAGTTAGTCAAAACACAGGTAACACATACAGGGCACACTTATGAGCACTGGGGCCCTGGCTGGCAGGGTCCCAGTGACACATACAACTAAAACAACATATATACAGTGAAATATGGGGGTAACATGCCAGGCAAGATGGTACTTTCCTACAAACGGTCCACATACGAACATAAGAAATCAAGCCACAGACCTTCAAAATAATTTTACACCATGCCAATGAATTCTTTGTTGCCTTGCCACTCATTCTGATGAACAATTATTTGAGGAGGACAGTGCAGTGTTTCGGCCAGAGGTTCAGCATCATTGGCATGTCCAGGAGAGCAATCATTGCAGGATACTCCTTCCCACCTGTTGTGATCCTTAACACGGTTGCATACTAGGAGCGAGAGCTTGAATCACTTTCAGCCCACTTCCAGGCCTTCCCTGCACATGTGAGAATACTGGCTGCACGCCATTTCCTGGTCATTGTACCTATACAGAGTGTGACTAAGGACGCCCTCATAAAGCAAGCCAATCATGCTGCCTCCAAAAGATACTGAGATGCATTACCTGATGAATGCAATTCTATTGCCCACTTCCCTCTGGATTAGGTGCCATTGATTGCATGTGTGGCATTTTAACCACACGGGACATGATTTGCGCAACAGACTGCTAGCACTCAGCATGTAAGCTATCTGCGATGCCATGGCCGCTTCACTGATGCGTACACTGCCTTTCCTGGGGGCATACACCACAGCTATATTTTCTAACAGTCACATCTTTCACATCCGTTGGTTGCTGGGTGGTTTGGTGACATGTGGCTACTGGGTAAATTTAACTAACACTGGCATTGCTGGTATACCTAAGGAATGGTATCACCAATTGAAGTAACTTATAACATCACCATATTTCATTATGCACCCATACTACCACTGAATACTATAATACTACCACATAATACCACTGAACACATGCATATGTCAATTGTGTATTTAAATCTGTAGATTACAACAATATAAGAACACGCATTTGCAATGCACTAGAGTCTCGCATTTCTCCGAGTTACAGCTATTAGCAGTTGTAAACTCCCAATCGGATTTTACTTTCCACATTGAAATAAAAAAACAGCGCTATCGCGCTGCTACAGTTCACTCGTAATGAAACCTATAGGCAAAAGTGCAATTATCTAAGTAACCGGCAAAAGTGCAATTAACTATTTAACATCGTCGATGTTATGCAAAGTGATCGACTTCCGCCAAGCGAGATCGCGCTGCGAACAAAAGATAAAAAGTAGTCCACAAACCGGACGGGAAACAGTGAGCCTCGCATGTTTTCAGTACTTGGTCGCTGCGCTCGAGGAGGGCTAACCACTGGAAAAGGCATGACGTATGCGTGCCTTCCACTAATGAAAGCAAGCAGATTTTAACAGGCAAGCCCATGAACCAATGAAAGACAACTGATGTGACGTGAACAGGGCTCCGAGCCCTTTTCTGACTCCTAAAGTGTCTCGCAAGCGAAACCATAAAAATGACATCTTTGTTGCAGGTGGTGGTGGGTATAGGTTCTTTCTCAATCTTCTCACCACCTTTTCACCCTTTCTCACCCCTTTCTAACATCCAACCTCACAGACTCAGCAAATAAACGATAGGGAACACATACATACATGCCAACATTTTGAAACAGGAAAAGGGGAGATAGTGAAAACAATTGGGGGGTTTATGTTCCTCGGTGACTAAGATGAAAACAGGCAATTTTAGTCCAGCGACAGCTAAAATAAAGCCATGTTTGGCTATAAATATCAGGAGCCTCACCCCTGAATTGGGTCTGTTGGCATGTATGATGTCTGAATCATCAGTAAACGCACTTTTGGTATGCTTACATCATGCTTCAGATATCTTGACCATTTAAAAATCTCATTTACTGGGTGCAAGTCTCACAAGGTAGGATTCATCTCAATTTTAGCTAGTCTGAACATAAATGCCAATGCATCCTATTCGGACAGAAGACTCAAAATTGTTAAAGCCAACAAGCATTTGCAAAGCCTACGAGAGCTATTAGATTTGGTAATGTTTTGTAGCCATGCTGTACAGCAGTGTGGCAGCTTTGCAGCAAGGCTAAAACTGATTTTAAAAAGTGATCTGAAGCAGCCAGGGCTAATGCACTTTTTTAAATTACTTTTTAGCCACGCAGCATTGCTACAAATCACTGCCAAAGTCGTTAATGCCCATGGTGTACATATAGAGCATGAGGAAAAAACATTGACAGCCAGAAGGTCTCAAAGGCGACACCTATCGGCTTTGCCAATTCTTGTTCGTGCTGAGGCTCTAGCAGCCAGCCCATCTATTCAATGAATGGGCCTCGCTGGCATTTACAGTGACTGGTGGGAGCTGTGAGTCGGTCCTGGACACAATGAGGAGAATCGGTGTGACTTTGGGATAGTGCAGAGGTTGAAGTGGCCAGAGGAACAACGTTCCCAAGCTTTATTAATTTGATCAAAACTATTCCCATTCTTTTTATTAGAAAGCAACCGTCCCTGAATGGTTGAGCCACCACAGACTAAAAGTAGAGAAGTAGGGTCTCTTCGACTGTGAAGTGACAGAAGGCAGAGACAGTTAAAGAAAAAACAAGCCTTCTCTTTATGGTCCCTGCTCCTGAAAGAAATGTGAATGATTTACATAATCCTAGGACTTTCTTTACCCCAGTTTCGACATTTAGCACTATATAACTTCTCCAGTGCATGGTACAGGCTTAAAATTAGTGACCAACCAGATACTCCCACAGACATCCAAAGTGATCGCAGTAACCAGCTGAGCTATCCAGCACGAAGAATGCTTTTCCCACACAAACATTTGAGTTCCATTTAGTTTTCATTTAAGGTGAATGATTATATTTTATATGCAGGTACCTGTAAGAAAAAGACCAACAAAATAGTCTCAGGATATGTATGCTTTTCAGCCACGTCTTTGACCCCCATCTCCACACTCGCTCGCCACACCGTCATTGTACTAAAGATGACAGTTTCCATACTTACCTTCGTGCACTTTTACTGCTGGGATAATCGCATAGTTCTGAGCACTGCACAGGAAGCTTGGCAGCATAGATGATGAAGTCAGACCATGAGCTTTGAATTCTGATAGAGAGAAAGGCGGATCCCACGGCAAATATGTTGAAAATTACAGAAAAAACAATCGGTGGTTGTGTATATATTAAAGTATACTAGTTTGCTCACCGACCCTTTTACCATGAAACTATAATATTTTTTGCAGCATCTGATAAAGTTTAACTCTAAGCGAAATGTAATTGCATTCTCTTTTAAAAAGAATATTGCACGGATGGTAGGTTGCCTTGGTGAGTTTGGTGCCTACCACAGAAATGTGCATGTAACCTAAACGTACAGCTCGAAAAAACAACTGGGCTCTGATCTGTAGCCCTCCAACCCCAATTAGTGTCCAGTGTAGGCAGTGTGTTAAAAGTTTCTGCGCCCAATACAATCAGGATGGGGATCCCTCAGACTATGCTAGGCAGTTAACTCTCCTTTCTCAGTCCCTCCACAATCCACAATCCCTACAGCTGCTGCCACTTCATATCTCACCCACTGAGCGCTTAAGTTTCTCAGATCCGTGGATGAGCGGGTGATCCCATTCTAAAATTAGGACAAAGGGTTCCAGAATGCCAAAAAAGACATATACTGGATGAGCTACTCATGCATGAACCTGGAAAACTTCAACCACTCTTCCTACTCACTTGATTCTACCTGCACTCTTTAGAAATTAACATTAACAACACTCAAGTTCAATTAAAGATGCCATTTGCAAACATCTTGAAACACTGTTTACAGTCTACTAAATTACTGACCACAGGTTTGTTGCATGCCCTCCCTTCATGTTGCATGATCTGTTTCCATATCCAATAATTTGATTAAAAAAAGAGTTAAGAGTTCAAGCATATTTATAATCTCATTCATTTATAAACAAAGTGTGCCAAAGTACGTGCCTGCCCATGCCAAGTCTAAAGTACTCTGCTTGATGTTTTCAGTCATCGTCAGCTTAACAACCTTAACCTTATAACTGTTAAGTGGGTTTATGTTACATGTTTCCTCATTAGCCAGTTCTGAATTTTGGAGCTGCAGCATGTTGCATTCTGGGACTTTGGGTTTCAGCTTTACCATTTACAGTAATGGGCTCAAAACTCTTAGGGCGCAAGGTACTGGTAAACGAACCAGGATTGTTTGAAGGTGTCACACATTAGCAGCTCAGCACCTGTATTACACTAACAGGGTATGTGTTTTATTTTTAAACAACACGGATTCTGTTTTGTAAAATCTTGCTTCTGGCAATGTGTATGCTGATTTCAGGCCGTCTACGGTGAATGAAACTAACTGGTATGCTAGTTGTCCTCAAAATGCTCGTACATCTGGCGGCTGTGAAGGCTTCGTCCTACAAATCCTGTATGATGAGTGGCTCTTAAAATTGTGTCTTCACATGGTGAAGAAGACACTGTTCTGATAAAGGTATGGCAAAGGGCAACCTCTCCCTTGTGGCTTAATAAAGATCATACATTCCAGGCTTTTAAGTGAAGAAACCTAACTGGGAAGAGGGAGGGGGAGCCTGCAACTGTCTGCAATTCATGAATCCAGCCTCGGAAAGGATTCAGTCAAAGGACCTCAGAACTCCTCAGAAATGTAGTGTTCTCTCATGTACCTCAGTTTTTTCTAATCCACGTAAAACTAAATATGCATCAAAGCTGCTATTTTCGTTACTAATTGCAATCCCATTTTCAGGCCTGGGTCGATGCCATACAAATAAGAGGCAACACGAAAAATAGTGGAGCTCCACTGCGGAATGTGAAGAGTGGGCCCTGAATCTCCCATATCTCACAGCTATTCATTGGTGTTGGGCTAAAATGGGGACCTTGAAGGGTCAGAGGCCCCTTCGGCGCTGCACTGCCGGCAGGAGTGTGTGCCCCTGATACAAATAAATAGTAAAGTGGAGTGCATGGTCTACAGTGGCACACAGTGCTTTGCTTGAGAGCAACACAGAAAGGGGGGCAGGGAGGACAGGGAAGCATACATGTGAGACATCTGGAAAAGACATGCACTCTCATGGAGTCCTTCATGAAAAAGAAAAAAGGAGTACCTGCAAATCAGACAGTAATAGAAGCATAGAAGGAGCAAATCAGAGAGGTGGTAAAGAGGCTATGTGTAGCGTCTTCATCAGTCTGGTAGCTGCTGAATAAATAGGCCACACACTGAGCTGTAAATCACACATCTTTATTCCTCTGTGTGTAACTGTGAACTCCGACATTCTAAACCAAGCTTCCATTACATTATATTCTATAGCAATTTCATCACACTGATACAGACTCCTCGGGGAGCTAGAAAGGTTCTGTTCTAAATCATGCAGGACACTACATCTCCCCCTCTTTTTAATGAAAAATTTCAATTTTTTTGAAAATCATGAGACAGACACAAATATATCACCACAAGGTAAGAAGGTATCCTATTTAGGGATACAAGTCAGAGTCCTATTTGGACATCACAGTAATCCTGTTTGGTCACGTGGGAAAGCCATTCCTTTTAGAAGAGGAGCCTCACACACTGTGTCATGCTTCATCATCGGCAACGTCTCCCCACTCTGGTAGGGCAGTCACAGCAGGACGGACTCAACCTCCTGGTGGATTACAGGGAAGGAGGGAGTTCTTAAATAAAACTTGACTAGACAAATGACGGGATCCAGATGAATTAAAAATACCTTAGGTACCCAGGTGTATCACCTTTAATATTGGGACTCCAGGTATATCTAAAAACCTCGCTGAGATCGTCACTGAGAACAATGTCTCAAACCATCTCCCTAAGCCAATATGTTTCTGCCCTAATGGTTAGCCTAACTGATCTTGGACATTCGGCAGGGCCAATGATCCCTAATGAGGTGGCTTATTCGCCAACAGCAAATAAGAGAAAAACTTGGTGAAACCAAGCACCCAGGTGAATCCTACCTGTATCTAAATATGTTGCACCCGAAGATACATAAATGCCCAAGACTAGTTATGCTAACCATTAGGGCAGAAACATGTTGGCTTTGGGCGATGGTTTGATACATTTTGCTCAGTGACCATCTCAGTGAGGTTTTTAGATATACTTGGGGCTCAATATTAAAGGTGATACACCTGGATACCCGAGGTATTTTTAATTAATCTGGATCCTATCATTTATCCAGTCAAGTTTTATTTAAGAACTCCCTTCTTCCCTCTAGTCCACCAGGAGGATGAGTCCGCCCTGGTGGCACTGCCCAACCAGGGTGGGGAGAGGCTGCTGATGATGAAGCTTGACACAAACAGTGTATGAGGCTTCATCTCCCAAAAGGAATGGCTTTCCCATGTGACTGAACAGGATTACTTTGTTGTCCAAATAGGGCTCTGACTTGCATGCCAACTAGGGGAAGTAGTCTTAATTTCTCTTATGCTACTATACCTTTTTGTGTTGAAGTATCTAGTGTAGGGAGGACATACGGAGGCATTTACCTCCCCCTCTCCAATTTCTGTGATTTAAACAGACACAAATATTTACATATATAGAAACGTACCATTATATCTCTTCAATTAATTTTCTTGGTGCTTTGATCTGCTGGCCCGATCTGGTTACTGGTAGCTGTAAACGGTTGTCTTTAGTGTTGGAGTTTGCCAATGATGGTAAGGGATCAGCAACAGTCACTGAGTTTTCAGAATCAGTCTTCTTTCACCATCTCGAGTTGAAGACTGATGAAACACAGACCTGGTGCGGTAAGAGAATTTGGTAAGAGACTTACCAGGTCGTTGGGCAGTCACCATGTGTCCTTTGGTAAACACTACTTTAAAAAGTTCAGCATGATAGGGAGCATCAGATTTATTTTTCCGTAACTGTTGATCAATCATCAAATCTCCTTTTCAGAATGAGAGGTCTTTGCATGTCGCCTCTTGTCCGCCTACACTTTCATTTTCAGTTTTTGAACCAAGTCCTGTGTAGGAATCAGGTTTTCACTACTATCTCTTTCTGTGGTCCTTTGAGGTACCATGGTTGCCATTGACGTCCCGAATATCAAAGTTGCAGGACTTTTACTTGAGGTCAAGTTAGGGGTGTTGACTGATAAGCTTGTAGAGTTCAGTATTGTTTTTAGACTGACCTTCTCAAGAGTTGCACACTGCACTGCTTCAATTGGCATACTCATAAAATGCTCAACAAGTTCATTGGCCTGCGGCCACAAGGATGTGATCTTTTGATGATTTATGTTCAGGTGCTCTGGACATGCTTTAATTTCTTTGCTGTTGATGGGTGGACCATTGCCAGACTTCACAATGGCTGGTAAGTCCCAGGTTGCAAACATGACAACACGTTTTTTGATTACTCACTCATGTGTCATGGATGAGAGATTTTTGACCAAAGGAAAATGTGAATATTCATCTACGAGCACCATTGTCAAGTGGACCAAAGAAATTGATGGCCATCCTCTCCCAGGCATGTTTAGACAGTTGCATATGTTATAGGCTTTGAGTTCCTTTTCAACTCTTTCATGTAGGTATACAAACCAAATTCGGCTTCTGAGAACTCTCTCTGTAGCAACAATACCAACATGTCCTTCATGGGCCACTTCTATCACATTTTGCTGTAGACTCTCCAGAATCAGGAGCCTCGTAGTATAACTCCTTCCTGAGTTATGGACAATTCATCTTTAACATTTTTATACTTTAGATACTCACCATCATTACTGAGAGGTCGAACATGTTTGTTCCACAGCTGATGTGTAATTATGTTTTTTAACTTTACCAGGTCACTATCATGATTCATAGCAGTGACAATCTGGGCTAATGTTATAGCAGCTGGTGTGCTTGATTTGACAACGAAATTGATGTAGGCCTCAGCCATTTTGGATGGATTACCATGACCTTGAATAGGCACTCACGAAAAATAGTAAGCAGGATTTTGATCCTTTCCTGGTCCATTCACAATTGTATAATTGTGCTCTTGCAATCGTAGTCCCCATCCTTCAAATCGAGGAGGCATCTTGGCTTTTGGATTGCCAAAGATAGTCAGCAAAGCTTGAAGATCACTCACCAGCGTAAACGCCTTTCCATACAGGAATATAAGCAAGTGTTCATAAGCCCACACTGCAAACAAACTTTCATTTTCAGGCTGTCAGTAAGTATGTTCTGTTTGAGACAAACGTCTACTAGCATAGGTCACAATATGTCATCTTGCATTTGGGTGTCCACTATGCTGTGCAAGTATAGCGCCTAACCCAATGGGGCTGGCGTCAATCACAATCCCTTGAAACTTTTTTCACATTCTCATGACAATTTAAAAGAAACATTTTTCTTTGTTAACTCTCATAATGGAGCACTGACAGTGGCAAAGTCCTTTATCTATTGTGAACAGTAGCTGGCCATTCCAAGAAAAGAACGTACCATTGAAACATCTTGTGGGGGTCGGCATTTGTTAAGGCTTGGACTTTTGCAGGATCAGGTGTCATGCTCCTATCAGAAAAGATATGGCCAAAGCATTTAAGTTTTGTCGTATTGAACTTACACTTGTCGACATTTAAAGTCAAACCTGCATCACTGAGTAATTGACATATGTGTGTGAGGTACCTATAATGCTATTTCTGTGTAGCTCTAAAAAACAGTATGCCATTGCTATAGTTAAATGCATTTGCAACAGGTTGTCTGATGCGTTGTATGACATCTTGGAAAAGTTTTGCAGCCAATGACACACCAAAACTAAGTTTTTTGTATCTAAACAAACCATGTATAACAGAGGTTGTCATATATCTGCAGCTTTCTTCTAATTCAAACTGATGATAACCTTCATTCAAATCAAGTCGAGAGAAGATTTTGGCACTATTCAGTTGTGTGATCATGTCAGCAATGTACGGTGATGGATGTCTCTCTCATTCAATCGCTCTGTTCACCTGGCGCATGCCAACGTATATGCACACAGATCCATCAAGGTCCTTTTTAGGCATTACTACTAGGGTAGAAACCCATGATATTGGACCAGTTTAATAATGTCATGCTTGAGTAATGATTCAAGTTCTTTTTCAACAGCTTCTTGTAAATGAAAAGCAACTCATCTATGTTTTTGAGCAATAGCATAGACATCCTCATTATTATACAGTTTTACTTTCATAGTCTTTAACTTTCCTAAACCATGAATGTGAGAAAGTAGCCTCTTTCTAGCCTTGTTACCCCCACTTTTGGCCTGTTTGTGAGTATATGTCAGGTGTTTTCACTGTCTCACTGGGATCCTGCTAGCCAGGGCCCAGTGCTCATAGTGAAAACTCTATGTTTTCAGTATGTTTGTTATGTGTCACTGGGACCCTGCTAGCCAGGACCCCAGTGCTCATAAGTTTGTGACCTATATGTATGTGTTCCCTGTGTGATGCCTAACTGTCTCACTGAGGCTCTGCTAACCAGAACCTCAGTGGTTATGCTCTCTCTGTACAAATTGTCACTAACAGGCTAGTGACCAATTTTACCAATTTACATTGGCATACTGGAACACCCTTATAATTCCCTAGTATATGGTACTGAGGTACCCAGGGTATTGGGGTTCCAGGAGATCCCTATGGGCTGCAGCATTTCTTTTGCCACCCATAGGGAGCTCTGACAATTCTTACACAGGCCTGCCACTGCAGCCTGAGTGAAATAACGTCCACGTTATTTCACAGCCATTTTACACTGCACTTAAGTAACTTATAAGTCACCTATATGTCTAACCTTTACCTGGTAAAGGTTGGGTGCTAAGTTACTTAGTGTGTGGGCACCCTGGCACTAGCCAAGGTGCCCCCACATTGTTCAGGGCAAATTCCCCGGACTTTGTGAGTGCAGGGACACCATTACACATGTGCACTATACATAGGTCACTACCTATGTATAGCTTCACAATGGTAACTCCGAACATGGCCATGTAACATGTCTAAGATCATGGAATTGCCCCCCCAATGCCATCCTGGGATTGGGGAGACAATCCCATGATTCCCCGGGGTCTCTAGCACAGACCCGGGTACTGCCAAACTGCCTTTTCAGGGGTTTCCCTGCAGCGGCTGCTGCTGCCAACCCCTCAGACAGGTTTCTGCCCCCCTGGGGTCCAGCCAGGCTTGGCCCAGGAAGGCAGAACAAAGGACTTCCTCAGAGAGAGGGTGTTACACCCTCTCCCTTTGGAATAAGGTGTCAGGGCTGGGGGGAGTAGCCTCCCCCAGCCTCTGGAAATGCTTTGATGGGCACAGATGGTGCCCATCTCTGCATAAGCCAGTCTACACCGGTTCAGGGATCCCTCAGCCCTGCTCTGGCGGGAAACTGGACAAAGAAAAGGGGAGTGACCACTCCCCTGACCTGCACCTCCCCTGGGAGGTGCCCAGAGCTCCTCCAGTGTGCTCCAGACCTCTGCCATCTTGGAAACAGAGGTGCTGCTGGCACAGTGGACTACTCTGAGTGGCCAGGGCCAGCAGGTGACGTCAGAGACTCCTTCTGATAGGCTCCTTCAGGTGTTGCTAGCCTATCCTCTCTCCTAGGTAGCCAAACCTCCTTTTCTGGCTATTTAGGGTCTCTGCTTTGGGGAATTCCTTAGATAACGAATGCAAGAGCTCATCAGAGTTCCTCTGCATCTCTCTCTTCACCTTCTGCCAAGGAATCGACTGCTGACCGCGCTGGAAGCCTGCAAAACTGCAACAAAGTAGCAACGACGACTACTGCAACCTTGTAACGCTGATCCTGCCGCCTTCTCAACTGTTTTCCTGGTGGTGCATGCTGTGGGGGTAGTCTGCCTCCTCTCTGCACTAGAAGCTCCAAAGAAATCTCCCGTGGGTCGACGGAATCTTCCCCCTGCAACCGCAGGCACCAAAGAACTGCATCACCGGTCCTCTGGGTCTCCTCTCAGCACGACGAGCGAGGTCCCTTGAACTCAGCAACTCTGTCCAAGTGACTCCCACAGTCCAGTGACTCTTCAGTCCAAGTTTGGTGGAGGTAAGTCTTTGCCTCCCCACGCTAGACTGCATTGCTGGGAACCACGTGTTTTGCAGCTACTCTGGCTCCTGTGCACCCTTCCAGGATTTCCTTTGTGCACAGCCAAGCCTGGGTCCCCGGCATTCTAACCTGCAGTGCACAACCTCCTGAGTTGTCCTCCGGCGTCGTGGGACTCTCCTTTGTGACTTCGGGTGAGCTCCGGTTCACTCCACTTTGTAGTGCCTGTTCCGGCACTTCTGCGGGTGCTGCTTGCTTCTGAGTGGGCTCTTTGTCTTGCTGGACGCCCCCTCTGTCTCCTCACGCAATTGGCGACATCCTGGTCCCTCCTGGGCCACAGCAGCATCCAAAAACCCTAACCGCGACCTGTGCAGCTAGCAAGGCTTGTTGGCGGTCTTTCTGCACGAAAACACCTCTGCACGACTCTTCACGACGTGGGACATCCATCCTCCAAAGGGGAAGTTTCTAGCCCTTGTCGTTCTTGCAGAATCCACAGCTTCTACCATCTGGTGGCAGCTTCTTTGCACCCACAGCTGGCATTTCCTGGGCATCTGCCCACTCCCGACTTGATCGTGACTTTTGGACTTGGTCCCCTTGTTCCACAGGTACTCTTGTCTGGAAATCCATCGTTGTTGCATTGCTGGTGTTGGTCTTTCCTGCAGAATTCCCCTATCACGACTTCTGTGCTCTTTGGGGAACTTAGGTGCACTTTGCACCCACTTTTCAGGGTCTTGGGGTGGGCTATTTTTCTAACCCTCACTGTTTTCTTACAGTCCCAGCGACCCTCTACAAGGTCACATAGGTTTGGGGTCCATTCGTGGTTCGCATTCCACTTCTAGAGTATATGGTTTGTGTTGCCCCTATCCCTATGTGCCCCCATTGCATTCTATTGTGACTATACATAGCTTGCACTGTTTTCTATTGCTATTACTGCATATTTTGGTATTGTGTACATATATCTTGTGTATATTTGCTATCCTCATACTGAGGGTACTCACTGAGATACTTTGGCATATTGTCATAAAAATAAAGTACCTTTATTTTTAGTATATCTGTGTATTGTGTTTTCTTATGATATTGTGCATATGACACTAGTGGTACTGTAGGAGCTTCACTCGTCTCCTAGTTCAGCCTAAGCTGCTCTGCTAAGCTACCTTTTCTATCAGCCTAAGCTGCTAGACACCCCTCTACACTAATAAGGGATACCTGGGCCTGGTGCAAGGTGTAAGTACCCCTTGGTACTCACTACAAGCCAGTCCAGCCTCCTACAATGAAACAATGAAGGTAGTTGACTTACTATTTATTGATGAGCATTCATGTTGTTATTCACATAAATCAGTCCCATGCTAGCAGTTGTGTTGAAAATGAGCAAGCAGACACTTGCAGCTGTACTGAGAAACACATGGATTGATGCTTGTACCTGTGTTTTCTTACATTTCACTGTCGCTATAAACAAACCTTTACTTTTCATGGGTGTTGATGCAGCCCAAGTGTACATTCTTGTCTTTGACAGCATATGTTGCGGTAACAGAGACAGTTCATTGTACTTTTCTTTTGCCATTATATTTATCGGGGCACCACTATCGATAATGAAAGATACTGAACATCCATTTATTTTCAATGTAATCTATGGACAGTGTATATATGATGTTGTTGCTTTGACATGTTGACTTTTCTTTGACTAATTTTTCTCCTCACAGGTAACAAGTCCGACATGCATGTTTTTCTGAGGTAACCATTGACATGGCCCAATCACTTTTTTCACTTTCACTTATTACTGAGGCTGAAGAACTATTTGACAATGATTTAAATGACGTTCAACTTTGCTTAGTATCCATTTACCTCAATGGATGTTGCAGGCTGGCCTTGTGGGTGTGCATCGAATGTTGCATCCAGAATGTTCTGATGGCCATTTAGCCTTTGCACCGTGGCGCACTTACTTTTTCCTTCGCTCTGCACATCGTCAAAAAATGGTTCTCTTTACCACAGCCTTTGTATATCTGACCAATGATGGGGACACTTTCCCTTGTGTGGAAACGCAAATCCACACCTGAAACACAACTTATTTTTGTGTGTAGATATGAATGTGTGTCCTTCAGTTTTTTGTGTCTAATTCTTTTACACACTCATGACTGACTCCTTATGGACACCTCTGGCCTCCATGTCGGCAGCTTGTTTCTCAGCACGTTCTTCGGCTCTGGCAGCTATCAACACTCGCTCCAGACTAAGAGTTTCTCTCAACATTCGTTGTCTGAATGACTTGAATAAGCATCCATTGATTACTCTAAACCTCATGGCTTCTTCATCATTAAATTATTTGAATTTACAGTGTTTGATGTGTGTCGAGCCTTTCAACAAATTCATCTATTGTTTTGCCAACTCTTTGATGTTGTTGACTGAAAACATATTGTTCATAGCCGACATTTGGCACAGGATTAAACTTGAGATTCAATGCATCCTTTATCTGACGGTATGTGACTTCTTCATCAGTTCTTGGCATTTTCTTTATGACTTTGTTCACACCATCACCAGCAAGGTTTTTAGATATTTGATCATCTTCCTGTTGTCAGTCTCTTCATCTATGAAATCTTCAAATGCATCTATCCAATTAGTCCATCTATCTCCAATATTTAGCTTTTTGGCTATGTCAAATGGTGGGGGTTTGAGGAAGGCGGCACCATTGTAACTGTTCATGGGAGTGGCTGATGTCGAGGGTGTAGCTCTGTCAAATGCTGTTGACTGTCCCTGGGAATCTACATCATCACTGAGGCCTGATTATATTTCAGCCTCTGGGTCATCCAGGACAGTCTTTGTAGTTTTGGCCTTCTTCTTAGTTTCCATCAGAGCCCAGTCACTCACTGAGATCTCTGGAGTTGTTCTGAGCCACCACCTTGCAGCTCTGATGGTGTGCCCTTCAGGTATTGGACAGCTCTGTAAGCAAAACCTGAGTGCTTCTTCTTGGGTCTCCCCGCCCGGTGCTGAGGTGGTAATGCTCAACTTATTAGGGCTCAGATAAGAGTAATAACAGTATGCTTCTTTTTTACTGGTTCTATCAGCCAGCACTATTTGGTATCTGATGATTGTCTTTCACAGTGCTTGGTAAACTTGGTTAAATCCGCCTTCAGCATTAATACTCCGTATACTGTATAATTTTATTTTGGTGGCAGCGCTGTTTTTTGTAGGATCTTGGTCGTAGTTTCTTGACAAACGATGTGTAGACTTTCCTGTGAAGCTCTCTTTCCATTCACGCCAGCTGGAGTTGTGCTTCGACTCCATGTAGTCAACCGTCGACCCAGCACCTTGATGAAGGCACATGTGGCACGTGCAATCACTTTGATTGGACAAAGGCAAACTCTCCAGGAGAGCACTTTCTTCTTCGGGTTACTAATCCCCTATCCTGTTGCCATTTGTAGAGTCTTCCTCATCTTGGTATCTGATGAATAACTAGGCCACACACAAAGCTGAAAATCATGTATTTATTCCTATGTGTGTACCTGTAAACTCCAACGTTCTAAACGAAGCTTTCATTACATTCTATTCTAGTGATTACGTTACACATATACAGAGTCCTCGAGGAGCCATAAAGGTTCTGTTCTAAATCATAAAAGACACTACACTATTTTCAGTGGAAGGGACAAAAACAAGCCGGATGGGCTCAAACAAAAAAGCCATCAAATAGAAAGCAAGCAAACATGAAAGACACGTAAGCAATCGACAGAAGACATTCCTATATGGCTCTGCAACCAGACAGCACAGCTCTCTAGTAAGGCTTCAACCTACAAATAATTTTATTTTAGTTTATGACCACTTAAACTTGCCAAGTCAATTCGGAAAGTAACGTTCGCCAATGTATTACAAAGCCTCCTTGTTGCCGTCTAAATTTTGACCTGAATACACAACTGCTCCGTTGGCTTTAAAGATATCGCACCTGGTACGTGTCATTTTTTGTGTTTTAACATTAACGTTAGTTCAGAAAAATGCCAAATCAAACTCCTATTACCTCTCCTGGCTAGGAATCTAAAAGTACACGTAATTAGATGCAAGATAAATAAATATGGTTCCCATGCTGTGTAAAGTATTCGAGTTGGACATAACGGTTCTGAACTCGGACTTCTGACTGAGCTACAATAGGCTGGATAACGTTTGGATGGTCACAACACAAAACCTTTTTGGTTTTAAAAAATAAATGCTAGGGTGGAATGAAAGTAGGAGACCACTTACTGGAAAACCATACATTAAAAACATCAGAGGTGCAGTGGGCTTCCTTGTTTTCAATGAATAAATAAAGCGCGCTTAAGAACAACATAGAAGTGCAGAGGGTTTCTATCACTGCTCCTGTGATGCTGCTGGCAGCCAACAATCACACCAGGCTTCCCGCTGGTCAGCGAAGTGACCTCACAATCCGGTGCACGCAGCAACCGGACCTTTTGACAACCAGTGACAGTTTATGTTCAAATGGAATATAGTGCGCAGAGGAATCGTAGCGTGCCTAAGCAGAAGTGAGCGCGGGGCGCAAGGATCCGCGGCGTGGAGGTGTGCTTTTCCCCATTGCGCGCTGACGCACCACGTGATAAATGGTGACGTAGGACGGTTTCCTGTATTCTTGCGCCGGCCGGCTGAGAAGGGTAGCCATCTTGTTTCCATCTTTGATCGCCGGCTGAGGCGCAGGCTGTGCTGAACGCTTGGCCCGTGGCTGAACCTTGTGAGTTGCCACACGTGGCCCCCTCGGACTGCTCGCCGAGCGCCGGCCCTCCGCGCTGTTTCCGTACGTCTTTTCGCCGCGCGTCCCCGCTGAGTAATGGCCGATGTTGACAAGCTGAACATCGACAGCATCATTCAGCGCTTGCTGGAAGGTGAGGAGGGGGCGGGGATTCTAAGAGTAACGGGTCGTCCGGGGAGGGGGGGTGTCAAGACTTGTTTTGGGGGAGTGTGTTTAGGGTTTGTTTGTGGTGAGGGTTAGAGGCGGGCGGCAGAGCTGTACACTATACAGAGCGTGACCTACAGAGCGCAGTGTCCCTTTCCCCGGGGTACCCGCCTGCTGGACCGTTATTCCTCATCTATGCCCGAGCCCCTGCACCCTTGTCTTCGCACAGTGAGCGCGCTTAGAGTTCTTGTAGGGTACCTGCCTGTTCTTGGTGTTTCTAAAGATTAAGGTTACCGTTTTATTAGGCGCACATTGTTAATCTTGGGGGTTCTGTACTAGATCATCGTTTCCATGTGATTTGAACAATTGTCCTAGTTTAGGCGAACCAGAAAGCAATAGGTTATGAAAAGAAAGCCAGAGACGGGAAAATTGTGCCCTCTGGTAATCGTGCTTCAGGTAAGAGCACATGCCCCCAGTTGGCCGAAATAAGGTGCTTTACGTTGGCGCCCGTGCTTGATTCTCAATTTAACTTTGCACCCTCTGGTTTCTCTCTCTATTGCGCACTTTCTTAGACAGTTGTGTGTTGGGGACCAGCCCCAACTCTTCCTTGTGAATTTGTTAGCAATGGAATGCTCTTGAGGTGCGCGTGGCTAATTTGCGGACGACCTCTTCCTTAGCATACCTTGGTTGTATGCTTTTTGTATGCTTTTTGTCCTTGTGGTTCCTTGAACTGGGGGATCGGTATTCACTTTTGGTGGAAGTAATAAGGGGCAGTCTATATCTGTTTTTGACAGGAAGCACAACGCGTTCTTCTTTTCGCTCATCTTAAGGAAAATATTGACTCCAGTAGTGAAGTGACAATCCTAAAGCCCCCGCTTCTCTGCAAGCTGAACATCTTGTTTTAGGGGCGTGATAGCCCGTCGGGACTTATTATAGAGCCTCTCATAGCCGATATTCTGTACGTACGCCGCTTGCCTCAGATGTTGAAACCGTACGTTTGCCATAGCTTTATATAAGAAAGCCCGTGTCCTCGAAATTAATGGGGCCCGTTGATTACACTGGGTTATTCACACCTTTTGAGGTCCGGAATGCTTGTGCGTGTTCATATTATTATTTTTTATGCTTAATGTATGTTGTCATTCATATTATAGACCCACGTTTAGTCGCGCACCTGTTTGACTCTTTATGACGTAACACACTCGCATTTCAATTTCAGTGACAAGTGTTGAATGTATGCGGTCGCTGCTTGAAATGTACGGTGTCTGTTCTGCCGTCCTCCCATATTGCCCTTTACTTGATCAGTAAGTCATTCTTGTAGGTGGACTCCAACTAATGTGACGAGACTTTGGAAACCAAAAACCCGGACATTTCACAAACATAGAAGTAGGACACAACTGCACATCGACTGAGGGACACAATGATTTAAGACAACGCTCCCCGATGTTTAGAACGGCCAACGAAGCACTAAGTAGAATGCAATAAATGCGTCTCGTACGTAGTGTACAATTTGTGTTAATTGAAGTGATTTCTAGTCCTGTACCAGAACAGTTTGTTTTCACTGGATCCTCTCTGAAAACAGGTCGTGCGGAATTTGGTGACATTTTCTGACGGATTTAAAAAAAAGAGGAAAAAAAAAACGTGAAGTCAGTTACCTCCCGAAATCCGATCTGGATCGGACCATTCGAGTTATGGTGTAAGCTTATGTGTTTGAGGCCGAAAATTCTCAGCTTTAATTTCACAACTGCTTTCGACGTCCCTCTCAGTCCGCTTTCTAGACTCAAATATTTACACCGTTGTAGCCCTGTCGTGGTCGCTATCCGTCCTGACAGCTCGCCTTTCGAAAACAACGCATTTGCGTTGTTGAGTGAAGGTGGTGATGGCGCTCACAATCATTCTCTTCCTTGTCTTTTAACTCGCGACTGCCTCTGAAATAGAAAAACACGCTATCCGCACCCCTCACTTGTCTATCTTTGGCATCAGTATGTTGCTATTCTTATTTTCGTCTTGATTTAAAGTGAGACTATAACCATACTCTGGTGAAAATCAGTGTGCACCCCATGGTGTTCAAGTAATGTCTTTCAGCTGAATTATTTGTGCCAGTAAGGTGTCTGTCATTCTGAACATTGGTGCCGCCTCGGAGCGCGGTGGTTCTTTCATGTGAGAAAGTGGGTTATCTCGGTGGCAAGAAGCAATTTCCAACTCTTGCAGGTTATTGGATTTTCTGGCTTCTCTGGTGCGGCGTAATGTGAGCCATAGGTGGGCGTCCGTGACCCAAATGGATTGCCTTTTGTTTTTATAGGTAATCTTCTGGGATTGGATTTGCCTTGCTTGCTCTGGTCAAGCTATGGAGGACGGGACACATTCTGAAAACTAGGACTCCGTTCATTTTATGTTCACATTCATGTTTCCATGATAGTTTGTGCAGCTAAGTACTGTGGTTCTTTTTAATGAGTTACTGTGAAAATATTTTTTCTACTCATTCTGAGCGGCTATTTGAATTTGCAATTGCAGGGGCATATATGTATTTTAATGTACTGTGAAAGAAAAGTGGTATATGCAGTACTGTTGCATCACAAAATTGAGAAACCCTCATCCGTGCAGTTGAAACTGATGGAAACAACGTGACAATCTGAAGAATCTTATTTTTTTGACATCTCTAGTAGGGGTTAGTGCCGTGCAAGTAGTCCGAGGAAACAGCTCGGAACGTAATACCAAATGGATGCTATATCAATCGTTCATGCTGTATCTAGTTCCAGTGTTACTGAAGTGTGTGGTACATTAGCTTCCTTTGCTTCCCTGATCTCGAGCACTTCACTACTCCCTGTTTTTGCTCTGTGGTTCCCAACCTTTTGACGTGTGGACCCCCACTTTATCATTATTGGAATCCGAGGATGCCCCCCAGGGTCATTACTGGAAGGCGGAGACTCTGGTCTAAACATTGTCGATGATTTGAAAAGCAAAACAATACAGAAACAAGCATTCATCACACACGTACACAAATGCAAACATTTTATTTCGTTTGTAAACAAGTAATTATTTAAAAAAAAAAAAAAAATCTTTAAAGCAATGTTGGAGCCACACGTCCTCCACGTTGTTTGATGTGCCTACAAATTTGAGGATTCAAATTTAATTTTTAGCTTTCAGCTTCCTTGACTCTTATAGTACATTTTAAGAATTCAATTGTACATTTAGACACTTCATACACTATTGCACCATTGGTGCAGTGGTTGATGTTCTTCTCTTTCTCTCCCCCCCCCCCCCCCCCCCCCCACAAAGTAGTGGTTTGCTTGTACTCCTGTTTGATTTGATGACTGGTTTGTTCACTGATAGTGGTAGTTTTAAGAAGTTCTTACTTCACCTATTAGTGTACAAGAATCTATCCACTAGAGAGCTTAACCTCTTCTATGCGTTGGATGGCTGGGAGCTGCTCGGGGTGGGGGGCATAGAAGAACAAGTGTTATTACCTATTGTCTTTCCCTGCATTTGACCTTCCAAATCCACTCAGTAAGCAACGTTTTGGAATTGTGGACTGCCTTAAGAGTGCAGCATATATATCTCTTGCATTCCTTCTTGGCTGATGGTTTCTATCTGGACTGGTGTTTAAGACTTCTGCTGGTGATGTACTTCAAGAAACCTTTCTCTTCTAAATCTGAAGACTTTTATAAAGTTGTATATTCCTATTAGAGCTTTGATCATTTTAAGACTGCATTTTTTATGTATTTTTTTAAGCTCCTACAGGTCAGATTCAAATGTGGTGATTTCTGAAATGTTGGACGTGCCTTCATGGCCCAACACACAAAGCTGGGTTCTTGGGTGGTACCGAAACTGTTAAATTTTCATGGTATTAGAAGTGTATATGTTTTTGGGATTTTCAGTTTGTTTAATTCTGTGTTTTCACATGCGTCAGTCAAAGAAGGAAAGTTCCAGGGTGTTCTTGTGTTGGGGTGGGGGGGGGGGGGGGAATTGGGGGATTGGAATCGCGCATATGTTGCGAACAAAGTGGAGGGATTAAGTTAGCTAGGAAGCCCCAGATGTCCTATTCCAAAGTTCTAAAAATATATTTGCAGTACTTTTGGCTGTCCACTATTGGATACATTCAGTAGCATAAGTTTTAGAAAATGTAAGTGCAACTAATATGCCATGAATCAGATATTTGCATTAAATCCTAAATTATTTTTTATGTCCTGTAAATGGCCATCTTTCTGCATAGCCAAAGAGCAAGGTATTATCACAAACCTACACATTGTAGAGAAGCTTGCAAGCCACGACTCGGAGGGCCAAGCAGTAATCAGAGGCACACTTTTAATAAAAGAGAAAAAACTGCATGGTCCTCCATGCATAGCATGGGTGATGACTCCAACCTTGGCCTTACTGGCGTCAATCAGCCATGTTGACATTCTTTTTTGAACGCAAGGTAGGGGTTGAGCTCAGTGGATATTTTAGGGCTTTTGATCCCACACTTGCATCATCCATGTGACTAACGTTGTCTTTTTGGGTTTTGCTTGCGGTCTGCTCCTTGCTGTGGCGCGTGCACTACATAAGGTTTCCTGTAGCCAGTGTCCTTTCACTAGCTGCAGGCTCCTTCAGGTAAAATCATTTAAACCCACAAACCCCTGCCTTTAATTTCCAAAAATCTGCCACCACACATGAAATTTGAGGACTTCTGAAAAACTGCAGGGGATAAGAGTCAAACATTACTTTGGAGACACACCCTGTAATGTGGAGGGGGGGTGGAGCAACAGAGCGCTTCCTGCCATCTTGACCACGCCCTGTTCCGCCACCATTTAAGTCCAAGGTGGATCCAGTAAAAAGTGGTCTTCTTCAAGAGTTTGCTCTTGTCCATCAAGCTCAGTAATTATGTAGAAACTGATCAGGTCCCTTGGATTTCTGGTGTTCTTATGCAGATGATACATAGCTCTAGTTTAGTGTTGACATTTAGGCTTTGAATAACATCTGTGTTGGAGAGTGCCTTGCTACTATTTAAAAGTGGGTGATGCCACTTCCTAAAATTGAATGGGGACAAGATTTCTAGGGTGTGATGCATTTTTTTTCTTCTTTAATGGTCTGTCATTCTCTGAGGAACTTCAGCATCTGCTGACTCGGCAATAATTCTCAGTCTGGTTTGATCAGGGTCTCTCCTGTTGCTGTGCCTATTTAGCCAGTCTGCTCTAGCTGTACATCTGTGCTTAATACTTTCTTGTATTCCTGAAGACACCATACTTCAGTGGTATTATTGTGCTTATAGTATCTATTATGGCCTGGCAAAGTGTCAGCTGAACGCTTCACAGCTCTGCAGAGACCAATCTTACAGCTAGTACATGGTTGTAAAACTGGTCTCTGTAGAGTTGAACACATTAATACCGTTTAAAGGGTTTAATCAAGGATTCACTTAATAGTTATTTTGTCCAAAACTTACATCTGCTATAATCTCACCCTGTCTAACTGCTAGACTTCTGGGCTTATTTCTCTACATTCAGCAAGGCATCATAAACCTTACTTCCATTTAACTATTTAGTATTTTTCACCTTTTTATTTATTTTTTTATATTTTTTTTTATTTAAATAAATATGGAATTTGAACGTTCACTGCAGCAGTGAATGTGTTCAAGTACAGCTGTTCTAACCAGGTGACCTGTGGGTGCTGCCTTAGACCGTGCCCCATACTCGCCTTAACTCCTGAAGACTGGTCATGTAATTTGCTGTTGAATGCCCTTATGCGATACATGTTGTTTTCCGTAGGTTTGCATTACTATCTTTAAAGACACTTCAGGTATCTTGCTTGTTTTTTCTCAGAATGTATTCTTGCAACAATATTCTAGTGTTGAAACATTATACCAAAGTAACCAATTTTTTTTTTAAGATAATTGGTCCCGAGTTCCTTCTTGTGTGGATCATTTATTGCCTCAAAGTACAACAAATGCTTAGCACTACTTCCTGATAAGCCTAACTGCTCACCCACACTATCACGAAAGAAAGCTTTTGGAATTGTCATTTGTAATTACGTAAACCGATATGGGTCCCCTGGACTGCAGGCTTAGTGCCCCCCAAACATTGGTACACTACATGGATAGCCAGCTTCTTACAAGACTTATTTATTTTTCACTAAAATGGCAATTTTTTTTTTTTAATGTATGTGCTTTTTCAGAGTAGTGCATAAAAACCCCATATTTCACAGGGACCAGACAGTGACCCAAAAGCCATTTCAGCTGATTAGTGGAATGGTGTGCCTCCACTGGGCCTCTTTCTGAAGAGAACACCAATGTAGTTCTCTGGCGCAGGTTGTTTTGGGAGGGAGGAGGTGTAGGAAGTTGGCTCTGTATGTGCTATTTCAAAGTAAGGAATAGCATGCACAGAGTCCAAGGGTTCCCCTTAGAGGTAAAATAGTGGTAAAAATAGATAATACTAATGCTCTATTTTGTGGTAGTGTGGTCGAGCAGTAGGCTTATCCAAGGAGTAGTGTTAAGCATTTGTTGTACATACACATAGACAATAAATGAGGTACACACACTCAGAGACAAATCCAGCCAATAGGTTTTTATATAGAAAAATATCTTTTCTTAGTTTATTTTAAGAACCACAGGTTCAAATTCTACATGTAATATCTCATTCGAAAGGTATTGCAGGTAAGTACTTTAGGAACTTCAAATCATCAAAATTGCATGTATACTTTTCAAGTTATTGACAAATAGCTGTTTTAAAAGTGGACACTTAGTGCAATTTTCACAGTTCCTAGGGGAGGTAAGTTTTGATTAGTTTTACCAGGTAAGTAAGACACTTACAGGGTTCAGTTCTTGGTCCAAGGTAGCCCACCGGTGGGGGTTCAGAGCAACCCCAAAGTCACCACACCAGCAGCTCAGGGCCGGTCAGGTGCAGAGTTCAAAGTGGTGCCCAAAACACATAGGCTAGAATGGAGAGAAGGGGGTGCCCCGGTTCCGGTCTGCTTGCAGGTAAGTACCCGCGTCTTCGGAGGGCAGACCAGGGGGGGTTTTGTAGGGCACCGGGGGGGACACGAGTCCACACAGAAATTTCACCCTCAGCGGCGCGGGGGCGGCCGGGTGCAGTGTAGAAACAAGCGTCGGGTTCGCAATGTTAGTCTATGAGAGATCTCGGGATCTCTTCAGCGCTGCAGGCAGGCAAGGGGGGGATTCCTCGGGGAAACCTCCACTTGGGCAAGGGAGAGGGACTCCTGGGGGTCACTTCTCCAGTGAAAGTCCGGTCCTTCAGGTCCTGGGGGCTGCGGGTGCAGGGTCTCTCCCAGGCGTCGGGACTGTAGGTTCAAAGAGTCGCGGTCAGGGGAAGCCTCGGGATTCCCTCTGCAGGCGGCGCTGTGGGGGCTCAGGGGGGACAGGTTTTGGTACTCACAGTATCAGAGTAGTCCTGGGGTCCCTCCTGAGGTGTCGGGTCTCCACCAGCCGAGTCGGGGTCGCCGGGTGCAGTGTTGCAAGTCTCACGCTTCTTGCGGGGAGCTTGCAGGGTTCTTTAAAGCTGCTGGAAACAAAGTTGCAGCTTTTCTTGGAGCAGGTCCGCTGTCCTCGGGAGTTTCTTGTCTTTTCGAAGCAGGGGCAGTCCTCAGAGGATGTCGAGGTCGCTGGTCCCTTCGGAAGGCGTCGCTGGAGCAGGATCTTTGGAAGGCAGGAGACAGGCCGGTGAGTTTCTGGAGCCAAGGCAGTTGTCGTCTTCTGGTCTTCCGCTGCAGGGGTTTTCAGCTGGGCAGTCCTTCTTCTTGTTGCAGGAATCTAATTTTCTAGGGTTCAGGGTAGCCCTTAAATACTAAATTTAAGGGCGTGTTTAGGTCTGGGGGGTTAGTAGCCAATGGCTACTAGCCCTGAGGGTGGGTACACCCTCTTTGTGCCTCCTCCCAAGGGGAGGGGGTCACAATCCTAACCCTATTGGGGGAATCCTCCATCTGCAAGATGGAGGATTTCTAAAAGTTAGAGTCACCTCAGCTCAGGACACCTTAGGGGCTGTCCTGACTGGCCAGTGACTCCTCCTTGTTATTCTCATTATTTTCTCCGGCCTTGCCGCCAAAAGTGGGGCCTGGCCGGAGGGGGCGGGCAACTCCACTAGCTGGAGTGTCCTGCTGGGTTGGCACAAAGGAGGTGAGCCTTTGAGGCTCACCGCCAGGTGTGACAATTCCTGCCTGGGAGAGGTGTTAGCATCTCCACCCAGTGCAGGCTTTGTTACTGGCCTCAGAGTGACAAAGGCACTCTCCCCATGGGGCCAGCAACATGTCTCGGTTTGTGGCAGGCTGCTAGAACTAGTCAGCCTACACAGATAGTCGGTTAAGTTTCAGGGGGCACCTCTAAGGTGCCCTCTGTGGTGTATTTTACAATAAAATGTACACTGGCATCAGGGTGCATTTATTGTGCTGAGAAGTTTGATACCAAACTTCCCAGTTTTCAGTGTAGCCATTATGGTGCTGTGGAGTTCGTGTTTGACAGACTCCCAGACCATATACTCTTATGGCTACCCTGCACTTACAATGTCTAAGGTTTTGTTTAGACACTGTAGGGGTACCATGCTCATGCACTGGTACCCTCACCTATGGTATAGTGCACCCTGCCTTAGGGCTGTAAGGCCTGCTAGAGGGGTGTCTTACCTATACTGCATAGGCAGTGAGAGGCTGGCATGGCACCCTGAGGGGAGTGCCATGTCGACTTACTCGTTTTGTCCTCACTAGCACACACAAGCTGGTAAGCAGTGTGTCTGTGCTGAGTGAGAGGTCTCCAGGGTGGCATAAGACATGCTGCAGCCCTTAGAGACCTTCCTTGGCATCAGGGCCCTTGGTACTAGAAGTACCAGTTACAAGGGACTTATCTGGATGCCAGGGTCTGCCAATTGTGGATACAAAAGTACAGGTTAGGGAAAGAACACTGGTGCTGGGGCCTGGTTAGCAGGCCTCAGCACACTTTCAATTGTAAACATAGCATCAGCAAAGGCAAAAAGTCAGGGGGCAACCATGCCAAGGAGGCATTTCCTTACACAACCCCCCCCCAAACGAAAGAGGATGAGACTAACCTTTCCCAAGAGAGTCTTCATTTTCTAAGTGGAAGAACCTGGAAAGGCCATCTGCATTGGCATGGGCAGTCCCAGGTCTGTGTTCCACTATAAAGTCCATTCCCTGTAGGGAGATGGACCACCTCAACAGTTTAGGATTTTCACCTTTCATTTGCATCAGCCATTTGAGAGGTCTGTGGTCGGTTTGAACTAGGAAGTGAGTCCCAAAGAGGTATGGTCTCAGCTTCTTCAGGGACCAAACCACAGCAAAGGCCTCCCTCTCAATGGCACTCCAACGCTGCTCCCTGGGGAGTAACCTCCTGCTAATGAAAGCAACAGGCTGGTCAAGGCCATCATCATTTGTTTGGGACAAAACTGCCCCTATCCCATGTTCAGAGGCATCAGTCTGCACAATGAACTGCTTAGAATAATCTGGAGCTTTGAGAACTGGTGCTGAGCACATTGCTTGTTTCAGGGTGTCAAAGGCCTGTTGGCAGTCCACAGTCCAGTTCACTTTCTTGGGCATTTTCTTGGAGGTGAGCTCAGTGAGGGCTGTCACAATGGATCCATATCCCTTCACAAACCTCCTGTAGTACCCAGTCAAGCCAAGGAATGCCCTGACTTGAGTCTGGGTTTTTGGAGCTACCCAGTCCAGAATGGTCTGGATCTTGGGTTGGAGTGGCTGAACTTGGCCTCCACCTACAAGGTGGCCCAAGTAAACCACAGTTCCCTGCCCTATCTGGCATTTGGATGCCTTGATAGAGAGGCCTGCAGATTGCAGAGCCTTCAAAACCTTCTTCAGGTGGACCAGGTGATCCTGCCAGGTGGAGCTAAAGACAGCAATATCATCAAGATAAGCGGTGCTAAAGGACTCCAAGCCAGCAAGGACTTGATTCACCAACCTTTGGAAGGTGGCAGGGGCATTCTTTAAACCAAAGGGCATAACAGTAAACTGATAATGCCCATCAGGTGTGGAGAATGCTGTCTTTTCTTTTGCTCCAGGTGCCATTTTTATTTGCCAGTACCCTGCTGTCAAGTCAAAGGTACTTAGAAATTTGGCAGCACCTAATTTATCAATGAGCTCATCAGCTCTTGGAATTGGATGAGCATCTGTCTTGGTGACAGAATTGAGCCCTCTGTAGTCCACACAAAACCTCATCTCTTTCTTTCCATCTGTGGTGTGAGGTTTGGGGACTAAGACCACTGGGCTAGCCCAGGGGCTGTCAGAGCGCTCAATGACTCCCAATTCCAGCATCTTGTGGACTTCCACCTTGATGCTTTCCTTAACATGGTCAGACTGTCTAAAGATTTTGTTCTTGACAGGCATGCTGTCTCCTGTGTCCACATCATGGGTACACAGGTGTGTCTGACCAGGGGTTAAGGAGAAGAGTTCAGGAAACTGTTGTAGGACTCTCCTACAATCAGCTTGCTGTTGGCCAGAGAGGGTGTCTGAGTAGATCACTCCATCTACTGTACCATCTTTTGGGTCTGATGACAGAAGATCAGGGAGAGGTTCACTCTCTGCCTCCTGATCCTCATCTGTTACCATCAACAGATTGACATCAGCCCTGTCGTGGAAGAGCTTAAGGCGGTTTACATGGATCACCCTTTTGGGGCTCCTGCTCGTGCCCAGGTCCACCAAATAGGTGACCTGACTCTTCCTCTCTAGTACTGGGTAAGGGCCACTCCATTTGTCCTGGAGTGCCCTGGGAGCCACAGGCTCCAGAACCCAGACTTTCTGCCCTGGTTGGAACTCAACCAGTGCAGCCTTTTGGTCATACCAAAACTTCTGGAGCTGTTGGCTGGCCTCAAGGTTTTTGGTTGCCTTTTCCATGTACTCTGCCATTCTAGAGCGAAGGCCAAGTACATAGTCCACTATGTCCTGTTTAGGCTCATGGAGAGGTCTCTCCCAGCCTTCTTTAACAAGGGCAAGTGGTCCCCTTACAGGATGACCAAACAGAAGTTCAAAGGGTGAGAACCCTACTCCCTTCTGTGGTACCTCCCTGTAAGCGAAAAGCAGACATGGCAGGAGGACATCCCATCTCCTTTTGAGTTTTTCTGGGAGCCCCATGATCATGCCTTTTAATGTCTTGTTGAATCTCTCAACTAAGCCATTAGTTTGTGGATGGTAAGGTGTAGTGAATTTATAAGTCACTCCACACTCATTCCACATGTGCTTTAGGTATGCTGACATGAAGTTGGTACCTCTGTCAGACACCACCTCCTTAGGGAAACCCACTCTGGTAAAGATACCAATGAGGGCCTTGGCTACTGCAGGGGCAGTAGTCGACCTAAGGGGAATAGCTTCAGGATACCTGGTAGCATGATCCACTACTACCAGGATATACATATTTCCTGAGGCTGTGGGAGGTTCCAGTGGACCAACTATGTCCACACCCACTCTTTCAAAGGGCACCCCCACCACTGGAAGTGGAATGAGGGGGGCCTTTGGATGCCCACCTGTCTTACCACTGGCTTGACAGGTGGGGCAGGAGAGGCAAAACTCCTTAACCATGTTGGACATATTGGGCCAGTAGAAGTGGTTGACTAACCTCTCCCACGTCTTGGTTTGTCCCAAATGTCCAGCAAGGGGAATGTCATGGGCCAATGTTAGGATGAACTCTCTGAACAGCTGAGGCACTACCACTCTCCTAGTGGCACCAGGTTTGGGGTCTCTGGCCTCAGTGTACAGGAGCCCATCTTCCCAATAGACCCTATGTGTTCCATTTTTCTTGCCTTTGGACTCTTCAGCAGCTTGCTGCCTAAGGCCTTCAAGAGAGGGACAGGTTTCTTGTCCCTTACACAGCTCTTCCCTTGAGGGTCCCCCTGGGCCTAAGAGCTCAACCTGATAAGGTTCAAGCTCCAAAGGCTCAGTTCCCTCAGAGGGCAGAACTTCTTCCTGAGAAGAGAGGTTCCCTTTCTTTTGCTGTGTTGCAGTTGGTTTCCCAACTGACTTTCCTGTTCTCTTGGTAGGCTGGGCCATTTTTCCAGACTCCAGCTCTACTTTTTCACCCTGTGCCTTGCACTGTGCTCTTGTTTTCACACACACCAGTTCAGGGATACCCAGCATTGCTGCATGGGTTTTTAGCTCTACCTCAGCCCATGCTGAGGACTCCAGGTCATTTCCAAGCAGACAGTCCACTGGGATATTTGAGGAGACCACCACCTGTTTCAGGCCATTGACCCCTCCCCATTCTAAAGTAACCATTGCCATGGGATGTACTTTTCTCTGATTGTCAGCGTTGGTGACTGTGTAAGTTTTTCCAGTCAGGTATTGGCCAGGGGAAACCAGTTTCTCTGTCACCATGGTGACACTGGCACCTGTATCCCTCAGGCCCTCTATTCTAGTCCCATTAATTAAGAGTTGCTGTCTGTATTTTTGCATGTTAGGCGGCCAGACAGCTAGTGTGGCTAAATCCACCCCACCCTCAGAAACTAGAGTAGCTTCAGTGTGGACCCTGATTTGCTCTGGGCACACTGTTGATCCCACTTGGAGACTAGCCATACCAGTGTTACCTGGATGGGAGTTTGGAGTGGAACCTTTCTTGGGACAGGCCTTGTCTCCAGTTTGGTGTCCATGCTGTTTACAGCTATGACACCAGGCCTTTTTGGGATCAAAGTTTTTACCCTTGTACCCATTGTTTTGTGAAGAGGCTCTGGGCCCACCCTCCTGTGCAGGTTTTTGGGGGCCTGTAGAAGACTCTTTACTATTTTTAGTTTTGGTTGTCTCATCACCCTTCTGCTGGGGAGTCTTTGTGACCCCTTTCTTTTGGTCACCCCCTGTTGAAGTCTTGGACACCCTTGTCTTGACCCAATGGTCCGCCTTCTTTCCCAATTCTTGGGGAGAAATTGGTCCTAGGTCTACCAGATGCTGATGCAGTTTATCATTGAAACAATTACTTAACAGGTGTTCTTTCACAAATAAATTGTACAGCCCATCATAATTACTTACACCACTGCCTTGAATCCAACCATCTAGTGTTTTCACTGAGTAGTCAACAAAGTCAACCCAGGTCTGGCTCGAGGATTTCTGAGCCCCCCTGAACCTAATCCTGTACTCCTCAGTGGAGAATCCAAAGCCCTCAATCAGGGTACCCTTCATGAGGTCATAAGATTCTGCATCTTGTCCAGAGAGTGTGAGGAGTCTATCCCTACACTTTCCTGTGAACATTTCCCAAAGGAGAGCACCCCAGTGAGATCTGTTCACTTTTCTGGTTACACAAGCCCTCTCAAAAGCTGTGAACCATTTGGTGATGTCATCACCATCTTCATATTTAGTTACAATCCCTTTGGGGATTTTCAACATGTCAGGAGAATCTCTGACCCTATTTATGTTGCTGCCACCATTGATGGGTCCTAGGCCCATCTCTTGTCTTTCCCTCTCTATGGCTAGGATCTGTCTTTCCAAAGCCAATCTTTTGGCCATCCTGGCTAACTGGATGTCCTCTTCACTGGAGTTATCCTCAGTGATCTCAGAGTTGTTGGTCCCTCCTGTGAGGGAACCAGTATCTCTGACTATTATTTGTGGAGTCAGGGCTTGAGAAGCCCTGCTCTCCCTAAGTAGGACTGGAGGGGGGGAATTTCCCTCCAAGTCACTATCTTCATCCTCTGAGTTGCCATCCTCAGAGGGGTTGGCCTTTTCAAACTCTGCCAAAAGCTCCTGGAGCTGTACTTTGGTAGGTTTGGGGCCCATTGCTATTTTCTTTAGTTTACAGAGTGACCTTAGCTCTCTCATCTGTAGATGGAGGTAAGGTGTGGTGTCGAGTTCCACCACATTCACATCTGTGCTAGACATTATGCTTCTAAAAGTTGGAATACTTTTTAAGAATCTAAAACTGGTTCTAGAATCTAATTCAAACTTTTACAAACTTTTAAACTCTAAAAGAAATGCTAAACAGGATCTAACACAAGGCCCTAGCAGGTCTTTTAAGAATTTAGAAAACTTTTCAAATTGCAAAAATCAATTTCTAATGACAATTTTGGAATTTGTCGTGTGATCAGGTATTGGCTGAGTAGTCCAGCAAATGCAAAGTCTTGTACCCCACCGCTGATCCACCAATGTAGGAAGTTGGCTCTGTATGTGCTATTTCAAAGTAAGGAATAGCATGCACAGAGTCCAAGGGTTCCCCTTAGAGGTAAAATAGTGGTAAAAATAGATAATACTAATGCTCTATTTTGTGGTAGTGTGGTCGAGCAGTAGGCTTATCCAAGGAGTAGTGTTAAGCATTTGTTGTACATACACATAGACAATAAATGAGGTACACACACTCAGAGACAAATCCAGCCAATAGGTTTTTATATAGAAAAATATCTTTTCTTAGTTTATTTTAAGAACCACAGGTTCAAATTCTACATGTAATATCTCATTCGAAAGGTATTGCAGGTAAGTACTTTAGGAACTTCAAATCATCAAAATTGCATGTATACTTTTCAAGTTATTGACAAATAGCTGTTTTAAAAGTGGACACTTAGTGCAATTTTCACAGTTCCTAGGGGAGGTAAGTTTTGATTAGTTTTACCAGGTAAGTAAGACACTTACAGGGTTCAGTTCTTGGTCCAAGGTAGCCCACCGGTGGGGGTTCAGAGCAACCCCAAAGTCACCACACCAGCAGCTCAGGGCCGGTCAGGTGCAGAGTTCAAAGTGGTGCCCAAAACACATAGGCTAGAATGGAGAGAAGGGGGTGCCCCGGTTCCGGTCTGCTTGCAGGTAAGTACCCGCGTCTTCGGAGGGCAGACCAGGGGGGGTTTTGTAGGGCACCGGGGGGGACACGAGTCCACACAGAAATTTCACCCTCAGCGGCGCGGGGGCGGCCGGGTGCAGTGTAGAAACAAGCGTCGGGTTCGCAATGTTAGTCTATGAGAGATCTCGGGATCTCTTCAGCGCTGCAGGCAGGCAAGGGGGGGATTCCTCGGGGAAACCTCCACTTGGGCAAGGGAGAGGGACTCCTGGGGGTCACTTCTCCAGTGAAAGTCCGGTCCTTCAGGTCCTGGGGGCTGCGGGTGCAGGGTCTCTCCCAGGCGTCGGGACTGTAGGTTCAAAGAGTCGCGGTCAGGGGAAGCCTCGGGATTCCCTCTGCAGGCGGCGCTGTGGGGGCTCAGGGGGGACAGGTTTTGGTACTCACAGTATCAGAGTAGTCCTGGGGTCCCTCCTGAGGTGTCGGGTCTCCACCAGCCGAGTCGGGGTCGCCGGGTGCAGTGTTGCAAGTCTCACGCTTCTTGCGGGGAGCTTGCAGGGTTCTTTAAAGCTGCTGGAAACAAAGTTGCAGCTTTTCTTGGAGCAGGTCCGCTGTCCTCGGGAGTTTCTTGTCTTTTCGAAGCAGGGGCAGTCCTCAGAGGATGTCGAGGTCGCTGGTCCCTTCGGAAGGCGTCGCTGGAGCAGGATCTTTGGAAGGCAGGAGACAGGCCGGTGAGTTTCTGGAGCCAAGGCAGTTGTCGTCTTCTGGTCTTCCGCTGCAGGGGTTTTCAGCTGGGCAGTCCTTCTTCTTGTTGCAGGAATCTAATTTTCTAGGGTTCAGGGTAGCCCTTAAATACTAAATTTAAGGGCGTGTTTAGGTCTGGGGGGTTAGTAGCCAATGGCTACTAGCCCTGAGGGTGGGTACACCCTCTTTGTGCCTCCTCCCAAGGGGAGGGGGTCACAATCCTAACCCTATTGGGGGAATCCTCCATCTGCAAGATGGAGGATTTCTAAAAGTTAGAGTCACCTCAGCTCAGGACACCTTAGGGGCTGTCCTGACTGGCCAGTGACTCCTCCTTGTTATTCTCATTATTTTCTCCGGCCTTGCCGCCAAAAGTGGGGCCTGGCCGGAGGGGGCGGGCAACTCCACTAGCTGGAGTGTCCTGCTGGGTTGGCACAAAGGAGGTGAGCCTTTGAGGCTCACCGCCAGGTGTGACAATTCCTGCCTGGGAGAGGTGTTAGCATCTCCACCCAGTGCAGGCTTTGTTACTGGCCTCAGAGTGACAAAGGCACTCTCCCCATGGGGCCAGCAACATGTCTCGGTTTGTGGCAGGCTGCTAGAACTAGTCAGCCTACACAGATAGTCGGTTAAGTTTCAGGGGGCACCTCTAAGGTGCCCTCTGTGGTGTATTTTACAATAAAATGTACACTGGCATCAGGGTGCATTTATTGTGCTGAGAAGTTTGATACCAAACTTCCCAGTTTTCAGTGTAGCCATTATGGTGCTGTGGAGTTCGTGTTTGACAGACTCCCAGACCATATACTCTTATGGCTACCCTGCACTTACAATGTCTAAGGTTTTGTTTAGACACTGTAGGGGTACCATGCTCATGCACTGGTACCCTCACCTATGGTATAGTGCACCCTGCCTTAGGGCTGTAAGGCCTGCTAGAGGGGTGTCTTACCTATACTGCATAGGCAGTGAGAGGCTGGCATGGCACCCTGAGGGGAGTGCCATGTCGACTTACTCGTTTTGTCCTCACTAGCACACACAAGCTGGTAAGCAGTGTGTCTGTGCTGAGTGAGAGGTCTCCAGGGTGGCATAAGACATGCTGCAGCCCTTAGAGACCTTCCTTGGCATCAGGGCCCTTGGTACTAGAAGTACCAGTTACAAGGGACTTATCTGGATGCCAGGGTCTGCCAATTGTGGATACAAAAGTACAGGTTAGGGAAAGAACACTGGTGCTGGGGCCTGGTTAGCAGGCCTCAGCACACTTTCAATTGTAAACATAGCATCAGCAAAGGCAAAAAGTCAGGGGGCAACCATGCCAAGGAGGCATTTCCTTACAGGAGGGATTTTTTGTGGGGGGTGGGCGGTGTTGGGGAAGCTCTATAGATGTCATTTTCAATAATGTTTCCTAAGAATTTCTATAGCTCGGGGCTTGCCCATAAAAACCTTTTGGGTCCTCCACAAGATGAAACCAATGCCATTCAAACTCATACTGATAGAGCTGATGTATGTATGTCCGCCAGGTCTGGTCCGGAGTTATGCGTCCTGCTGGTGGACAGAATGAATGATCCAGTTCAAGCCGAAGCTTAACTCCTCACAAAGTAAAGGTTACATTTTTCATTTTAATCAGCGTCTTGGATTTGACTTCATGTCTGCTTCAGTCCTTTTAATCATGGAGTCCTTGAATTTGGCTCCCTAGCCATCCGTTTAGCTAGCAAAAGATCTTGCAAGTAGCTAAAGCATGCTCCTCCATTTAGACAAATATTATATCGCAAGTTTTTCTGTGAAACATTTAGCAGCTATCTCTACATACTGTTGGTTTTTGTGCAATCGTCCGTATTCTAATATTGGTGTGTGTGTGTGTGTGTATATATAATTTATTTTTTATTTTTTACTCTCTACCAAAAAAAACCTCACTTACTGGTGTTATGAAAATTCGTTCAAGACTCCACGGGGCTTCGATGGCTTATTGAAATGACTGCATTACACCTTGAACCACTTCTAGGTGACTAGTGGACAGACTGCTGCATAACCCTTTAGCCTAAGCTGAAGTAAACCGTTGCATTCCACTTCTGTGTTTTGCTTTTTGTTTTTGTAGGTGTATTTCAAGTATGTGATGCTGAAAAGTAGTGTGTAACTACAGGTCGTCTGCATTGGTATCTTTCACCGTCACAAACGCCCTGCCCTCCTAGACTTCATGTGGCCACTGCTTCACCTCTTGGAGTAGGTGACTAGTGAACAGACCTTTCAATTGTGTAATTGTTTCTTGTGGAATCTTAATTGCACGGTTTTGAGTTGCTGAACTCTGAACTGCCGTAAACGTTTGGTTCTCTCGTTAGCAGAGAGCAATTTGACTTGATACCCAATTGCCCCGTACTTAAAATACATAGTGTATATGTAGATGGCAGAGTATAATGTGGTAATTACTAATCCCGAGTGCAGTGGCATGATTTAAGACTACTCCATCCTGCTCTTGCGGTTCATGTGGAGGTATCTTTCCAGTTTCCACATGGGTTTGCTGGTTTCTGAATAATTCCTTGCTACTCTTTTATAAGAATCAAACGTCCTCCATGATTGTTAAAATACATTTTTTGTTGGGGGTAAATGGAATATGGCGAAGACAATTGTTTCAGATAAACCACACCAGATTCAATTAAATTGCAGATATTTCACTTTAAGGGTTCCTGAATTGGTGTGTGATTTCCTCTTAATCTCTAGATCCTGCTTCGTCTTTTTCTATGTTTGAAATATTATCCAGTGGCTGCCTGACCCCCCCCCCCCCCCCCCCTTCCCCACAAGCAGTTTAGTCAAGACCCTTGATCTGAAATGCTACTTAACGCTTTTCTCCTATCATTGACTGGATCAATAAAACTTAAGTTTATGGTTTAGGAAGCTACCGCCAAGTTTAAATTAAATGTCTATGCCTTCCATGTTTTTCGTGTACTGCTACTTTGGTTTCCTGTGGGGGGGGGGGGGGGTTTAATATATAATTTTTCTTCGCATGAAATTATGTGCTTGACACTGTCCTGATCTACCATCCCAAGTCGGGCAAACAGAACGTCTGTGTTACCATAAGTCTCGAGACACTAACTGACTTAATGGTTGTAGGCAGAGTCCACATGCTCTTAAGCTGATCCGTGCAGCCACTAAGCGTGCTTGCCTGCAACAGTCCTTATAGTCAATCTCTTGACAGAAGGTAAAGCTGTCAGTAGAGGTAGAGCGATATTTGTGGGTGTGGCATGGTTTTGTGACCATTTTTGGCAACCTTCCCCTTGGTGCTATAGTGCACACTAAGTGGTCGTATTACTGAGTGATGTCAGATCTGCTGTAGCTGAACTGGGTCAAACACACAGCTCAAATTTCTGCAGTCTGCATTGCCTCCTGCTACACATACCACATCTTCACGCCATCAAAATCCATGAAGTAACTAGGTGAAATAAATGGATTACGCTAGTCTTGGGTTCCACAATGTAAATGTAAATTAGCACTTGTATAGCGCACTACTCACCCGTTAGGGTCTCAAGGCGCTGTACTCATACCGCTATGGAACCCATCCTGGCTTTTCCCTGTGAGGCGCCCACTCCTGAGCACCCCCAGGGTGAAGCCAGGCATCCAAGCGCTGTTGGGGCCGTTGTGGAGATTAAGCAAGCTATTGCCCAGAGTTGCAGAGTGGGACCCATGAATTAGATTAGGCACTGAGGCGAGAATTATCTGGTCAAGGGGAATTGAGCCCAAGACCTGCTGAAGCGGGACTTGAACCCTGGTCTTGAGCCAGATCTCTGCTTCAGGGTCTGCCGCTCTAACCATTGAGCCACACTTCTCATCATTACTTCAGTACCCTGGCGTGGGAGGTGGGGGATAGCTATAGCTCTGCCACTTCCAGCCTCTGGTGTGAATATGAGACTAGGCAAAAGGGTTGGATCAGTGCAACCCCTTCCAGAATCCACTTGAGTCCCATATAAGGGAATAGGCAGGTGGAACATGACAGAAAGACTGAAGGGGCTTATGTGATTCACACAATACCTTTTTGTAGCACAAGCCCTTTAACTGCTGAGGGTCCTGGCTCCGATTTTAATGGCTTGCCCAGTCATTCAAATCATATCATGGTTACCATGACAAATGTAACTTTTCTCATACAATCTTGTAGCGTGAAAGCTTTGTTTTGGACCTCAAATTCTAAGAGCTTCAATAGTTTTATGGTGCTTGGCATGGAAAACTAGCAAATTAACTAATTGTGGAGATACTGGCTTTGAAGATGATTTTTAAAAAAAAATATATAAACATATTGAGTATTAAAGCTGCATCAAACATCAGGCCAGAAAGTGACATCCTTCAAAACACTATCCATGCATTCCCATCAATTTCCTCCTGCAATTCCCACCCAAATCTTCCCGCCTCACCCTTAAATTATGCCCACAAATCGATACCTCTATTTAACTTTTTTTTCCCCATTGGTAATCATCCTGCTCAGCATGGTAAGAGTTAGATCTGCCATAGTCTGTGCCGGAGTCCAGCACGTTGGGACATAGATCAGTGGAAAGGGTTGCAAGCATAACAGCAGCTCTAATCTGGGTCCTTCAAATAGTTCACTAATACCTCCCTTGCCATGTTTAGTGAGCCACGTTCCAGTTTGGCCTCCTGGATCAGCACTTGACTTTCACACCCCTCCCACCTCTCGAGTGCCCTATGCCAAACTGCGATCAGGGTCCCCTGGGAGCCTTCCAATTTTTTTTTTTTTTTTTTTTTTTTTTTTGTAATTTGCCAAAGTGAAAGCCAACTCGTGGAGCTTGCTCGTGATCTTGCTGTGTGGGAACCAGCTCAAATAAGCAATACCCTTGAACAGGAGCCCTCCCTCTGTAATGTTGATGGCCCTGTTTGCGACCAATTCCCAATATGCTGCACACATTGTGCAGTCCTATTGCAAATGTAAGAATTCCACTCTGACTAGCCTACATCGTGGGCATGCTGCTCCAACTGTATTAAAATATCTATTTACTCTTTCTGGGATGCAGTATGCCCTATGAAAGATTTAGAAATTGACCAGTTTAAATCTAGCATTCCGTGACACCCTGGGAGTCTGTTCCAACAAAGTCACTCAGGTATTGAGTTTCCCCAGGTCCTCCTCCCATTTGGTCCCTTATGAGTCCAGTGACTAAATCAGGTCTTCCCAAATTGCCCTATACAGACAGGTAACTACTCTGAATGTACCCCAGGGCGTGGCAGCGCTTATGAGGTGGTTCTGACATGCCTACACCCCAATGATATCTAAATGCTGCTGTCACTGCCCTGTGGAGCAGAAAATGCCCACAAGGCAAGTAATTTTCCAAGTTCAAATCTTCAAATGGGAGACTCTCCTCTGCTGGAAACCATCCCCTCCATGTGGCAGGATTTCCAAAATATCTGGGGTCATTTCATGGGGGCCGCACTTATGACTTTGATGCACCTTGTTCAGTAGTTCTGTAACACCCACGATTCAGTGGTATCCTCAGCAGTATTTGAAAAAGAACAGTTTTTTTTTTTTGGTAGAGTATTACAGACAACCGTACAATCTGTTCCACCTCATGCAAATTGTTATCCTCTAGAACTCCGGGGCACATATATACAACCTTCAAAAGCCCACTGCTTCCCCTGTAATAACAATTCTCTAGCTGGTCTAATCTTCCCAGATCTCTCCCATTTAACCCTACTGAGGTACACTACATATTCAGCCCTTTCGCACCAGTTGCGGTCCGCTTCTGTCACTCGCAGTGGGGGGGGGGGGGGCAATACCCTAGCCCCAACCGCCTCCAGCACTAGCCAAATCCTCTGATATTTGGGCATCGCCGGCCATGTTGAGGATCCATTTACCCTGCCTGTGAACCAGTTCATGATACGTATAACTTCTTAGTATGGCTGCATTGTAGGCCCCCCCCCTCAAAATGCTGTTTCTGTTCAGGGCTGCTCTACTCACCTGGTGCCCAGCTCCAAATCCCACCTGTGTTCCACCCCTTGAGAAAGGCTGGCAGTCCGCTCATCGTGCCTCCCCACTCAGCACCAGCTGTACGGGCGGTCACTCATGCAGTCGTTCTTCTCTTCGGTGTCCCTGAAAGGTTGCAACCCGCCCTCCCGCATAGCCTGTATTAGATTCCCCCTTGGCAAAAGGAAGAAATCGGGATGGCGCCGGGTGGGGTTCGCTGGGCAGGAGCTCTGATTCTTGCTTCCTACACAATCGGTGCCTGGCCATGCCTCCTGGAGAGGACTTTCTCTTAATGCCCTTCTAGAATTGAACCCATGATTTCTGGTGCCTTGTGATGTCTCCCCCTCCCCAACCACCACCTCCGCAGCTGCCTACCCCAGTGTCAAAATCCACAAATCAACTGAGTACTTCTCTAGTAAGTGTATATCCATATCTACTGTACCATGGAGAAATGGCATGGTGATTGAATTGTAAGCCTCTGCTTATTTATTTCGTCCAAGTATGTGACCTCCAGCTTCTCTGGTGATGGCTATCTGGTAGGATCGTATTTACTGGGGGTGGGGGAGGGAGGCTATTGTGACTAAGCCTTGTTTTTAAGAGTTGGGTTCAAGGCATATTGCAGAAAAAGTTGGTGGGGGGCTATGCTACTCCTGGTAAATTGACACTACTTTTTAAGGATAGAACGTAGTCCAAGTGCATTATTTGGTATGACGTTGACTTATGATTTAGTGTGACTTGACATATGCACTCAAACATCTTATTAGTTTCAGACCCCTCTGAACATTTGTCATAATGTCTTCCTTTTCTAGTTAGAGGGTCCAAGCCTGGTAAGAATGTACAACTTCAAGAAAATGAAATTCGAGGGCTTTGCCTGAAGTCTCGGGAAATTTTCCTTAGCCAACCAATCCTCCTAGAACTCGAAGCGCCGCTTAAAATATGTGGTAAGTACTCATGAGAAAATATTGCATTTCTTCCTGGTAGTTCGGTTTAAGTGGTTTTACACTACAGATCAGCCATGGCACACTTAACTACTTTTGAGGGAGGGGAGATTGTAGGAGATGGGGGGGGGGGGTGTTGCATCATAATTGTATTTGTAACCAATACTTTGTGTCTTTTATTGAGACACTCCTTTTTAATCCTCCTCCATCCTCTCCAGCAATGCCAATGTGTTAATTTTTAATGCAAGGAAGGAATTGTGTGTTTTTTTGTTTTTTTTGTTTTGTTTTACTAAGTTGGCGATGTTGCCTGGTGTGGTCCAGTTTTAGGCTAGGCTGATGATGCTCTGTAAGTGACTGAGACGTTCGATGTCTGAGACCTGAAGACCCTTGGAGTAGTACATTAAAAGCTAGAGATTTTATAAGCAATATTCTGCCTAGCCCCTTCAATTCTCTGAACCGCAACATGGCATTTCAAATGTGAAATATTACTTGTCCCCAACTCTCCTCAAACCGTCTACACTTCTTCCCTTGGGGATAGCTACAGACTGTACTTGAGGATTTTCCCCATTGGTAATGTTAGTAATTAAGCTACTGAATTATTCATTGCTGTGAGTTGCGTCACACGTAGGAAAGTGTGTGTGTATATATATATATGTGTGTGTGTGTGTGTGTGTGTGTATATATATATATTTTTTTTTTTGTGTGGAGTGGCTGAGGTAAATGTACAACTGCCATGGAATACTCCCATGGCACCAGCATTCAACGGAAATCTTCTTCCTAGCTTCTGCACGTCGACGTCACATTTGCCCACGCGACGCCGTCTGACGTCATACAGGCAATAAGAAGTCCTCGCTGACGTCGGTACCAACATTTTTTACGTGCCTGAGAACAATAATCTAATGCGATAAGACAAAAGCAACGTCTCATAACATTGTAAACCACACATCATTGCTATATATATATATATATATATATATATATATATATATATATATATATTTTTATAAATATAAACATATACACATGTCCATATATACATAATCTATTGCAGTCCTCAAGACCAAGAGGAGCACACTCAAGAATTACTTGGTAAGACCAAAAAGGCAACGGGGAGGCGGGTGGGACCGTGAGGAATCGACAGGTAGCTAATGTATCCACCAGAAAAGTCGTTACCGAAGGTAAGTAACTCGTTCTTCTGATGGATACAACTACCTATGGATTCCTCACCTAATGAATAGAGTCCCAAAGCAGTACCGCACTCTGTGGTGGGTGCCTGAATGGTCAAACCAAGAAATCCTGCAGCACTTGGATACACTGCCGGAAGGCCATCGTTCGGCCTGAAAAGACTGTCGGCGACTGACCTTCAGGATCAGCGCCGAAAAAGACCACTCCTCCTCCGACTTCAGATTCGAGCAAGTTGGCGACCACACATAATTTATAAGTTGTCGTCTTTGTTTTCATTACAAAGGCTGGAAGGGCAGGTATTTAAAATTTCTTTAAATTTATTTTTTATTAATTAAGCCTGGTTTCCTCCATTTGAAAGACTAAGCACACCCCCAGGTGTCAACATGAGCTTTTGGGGAGGGGGGATTTTTTAAAAATTTTTGGGGGAGGAGAATGGTGGGAAGTTTAAACCAGTTTTGACTCTCTGTGCCGTTAGAAAGCAAACAAAACTTTTCCTTGGAAACAGGCACGTTTCTCAGGGAGAAAAGCTGACACTTTATGTCCCTATCGCTGATGATAGTAGTGCCTGACTTGAACTTAGTTCATGTGTTTGCCTGGCAATTTTGCAGATACCCAATTGGGTCATGCCACTTTGAATAAAAACTTCTGAGGGTTTGTTTTTCTTCTCTTAAAGCTTTTGTTATCTTGCTTCTGCACTGCTTGCTTGTAAGGATAGGCATGCTTCTCAAAATAGTTAGGACAATTAATGGAGATATTCCGTGGAGAATGGAAGGCCTATTTACCTGTTATCCATTGTCAAACTTAATTTACATCACAATCTCATCTCCCACATGAAGTCCTCACTATGACTGATAGTACAACATCCATACTCCCAACATGAAATGGTGACTGCCTGTCCAAGGCATTTGCTATGTTGTAGTGTTTGTTAAAATATAAACGCACACGCCCTTGAGAGCTGAAATTATTTATTTTTATATATATATATATATATATATATATATATATATACACACACACACACACACGGGTCAGTTTCATGGCTATTCTAAAAATTGATTTTGGCAGGAATAACTAGTAGACTGCAAGGTTTCTACACAACTTTTTTTTAATTTTTTTTTATAAACATTTATTTGAATTGTCCCACATGCTCAGTGACCAGAGCACTTCACAAACAATACTTCATTTAAGGTCCCCCACGGTGGAGTAGTAGCACTTGCATTAATTGTTGGAAAGTCCCTCTTTCTGGCATGGTTACCCATAGTTCTTGTCTGTCAATGAGCTTGGACTGTTCACTGTGATTCTGCTAACCATGACCCCAATGATTGTGCACACTCCTCCAAATGTGGTTATCTTGCTACTCTTTACATCCCACAGTTGGCATACTGGTGAACCCCCTGTAAGTCCCAAGTATATGGCACTTGGGTACCCTGGACGTTGATACACCAGGGGTTCCCCATGGGCTGCAGCATGTATTCTGCCATCCATGGGGAGCCCATGAAGTGTCTGCAGACCTACTATTGCAGCTTATGTGAAAGGGTGCCTGCACCCTTTTCACTACAGATCACTGCAAGTCACCCCTATGGCAGACCCTCCTAGCTCAGAGGGCATGTTTAAGTATCTGTGTGTGAGGGCACACCTGCACTAGCAGAGGTGCCCACACAAACTCAGTTCCATTTCTCTTGGACTTGGTGAGTGCAGGGATGCCATTTTGTGTGTGTGTACTGGACATTGGTCGCTACATAATGGTTACTCCGAACCTGGTCATGTTTGATACCAAACATGCCAATCATATCCTAATACTGTTCCCAGTATTGGAAGTATGATTCCATGTACTTTGGGGGCTCCTTAGAGGACCCCCAGTATTGCTCCTACCAGCCTTCTGGGGTTTTCTGTGCAGCCCAAGCTGCTGCCACCCATCAGACAGGTTTCTGCCCTCCTGCTTGAACAGCTCAAGCCCAGGAAGGCAGAACAAAGGATTTCCTTTCGGAGGGGTAAGGGAGGTAGGGTAGTGTGTAATACAATCTCCCTTTGGAAATGGGTGTTACATGGCTTTGAGAGGGTTATTCTCCTCAAGCCACTGGTATGCTTAGAATGGCACATTTGGTGCCTGCTGTGCATAAACCAGTCTACACCGGTTCAGGACCCCCACTCCCTGCTCTGGTGCAAAATTTGTCAATGGAAAGGGGAGTGACCGCTCCCCTGCCCATCACCATCCCAGGGGTGGTGCCCAGAGGGTCCCTGTGTTCTGCCATCTTGAATCTATCAGTTTGGCTTAGAATGTTTTTCTCTTACAGATATCTGCAAAGCTGCCACTTGGAAATCGGTGCACCATTTCTTAAAGCACGACTGCCCAGATTCGGGTACACAAGCTGATGCCAATTTTTTGTTAATGAGCTACTAGTGACTATATTAATATTTACTACAATAATTACTTTATGTACCCAAGAGCTGCATAGTAAAACTGATGTTCTCTTGCTACTCTATTATTGTCTAGGACTGTCAATGAAGTTCCTATGATGCCGGCGAGATGGTTACTTGTTATCCTGATTCTGCACTGTAGGGTTCTTCATTGAAGTTATAAATTACCTGCACACCCTTTGCTAAATTTGTTGCCTGCGTTTGGAATGTAATTATTGTACTGTTTTAGGATATTTCTAGAATGTTTTCACTGTATTAGAAAGGCCTGACTGAGGGAGACTAGGGCAAGTGAGGTGCTTCATGGGTAGTGGTAACTCATGGATTCTTAAAGGCTCTGTCTGTATAGCTTTACAGTATAAACCTATCATGCGATCATTCAATCATAGATTTTTACTTGCTTATACAATTCATGCTGCAACGTTGTGTTAAGTTGCCTTGAGCATTCCTCATTTCAGAAAAATCTTGTCAGTGGTAGAGTTTTGAAGGGTGCTATTCCTAATAGAAATGGGACACTAGCAGCCTGTTTGTGCGGTTATTTGCATAAATATTTACTTTAAAGTGTTCAAGGAGCCACACATTACTATAACATTTGACTTCAAAGAACTGCAGAACCAGAGCTACAAATTACCACTTATGTGTCATCTTCAAAAATGTCCTGGTTTGAAATACCTTCTTGCATGTGTGGAGCCTATTAATAAAAGGTATTGGGCAAGTCTTAATCTTTAGTCTAGTCGCATGCCATAAAATGTGTTTAGGAGAATCTTGACTAGAGTGACTAAATCAGCCACATGGTTGAGCAGACGATGTCCAACTTGATCAAAGTGTATCCATTAAGGGTAACTGTTGTATATATTAAATCATAACCTCTGTTGGGATCCATTGAGGAACTGCTTTAACTTGGCGAGCAACAATCGGAGATGGGACAATATATTGTATAACATTGGTGTAAAGATTAATGTCAGAGCTATCCCGTTACAAAATATATAACACTTTTGAGTGTTTTCATAATTAGCACTTTTATCCAAAGTGCAAAAGACCATTGCTGCTAGTAAGGCTAATCATATTTACGTGCGTTTAAACCATGCTCTATCCTTATGAATTCGAATAAGGAAGCGGCAAATGTGACATGGTTTCCTTAGTCCGCTCATTTATTGTGTTGTAAACTTAAAGCATAAGAATGCAGCTAATGACCAGGGGTGTTTGTAGGAATGAAAGCGGATAAATTAGGTGAGGGGGAAGACTAAGTAATACCTTATGAAGGCAAGACCAAAACCAACATTTACATTGAAGTGTGGTGGGTAGCCGACTAAGTTTGGAAAAGTGGCATATACTGAACATCATTGATAACATTGGCCTAACATTGGTCTGTCATTGATTGAACAGTTGATTTGGAGGTACATTGGTTTAAACTGAGGATCCTTATAAGAAACTCCATGTTGTCTCAGTACTAGGAAACGAAGACTGATAGTTCACAACAAATATTAAAATGCAGGACCGCTTGCATAGTTTGACCAGCAACCAGTCAAGCAGTTGGAGCATGCACCTATGTCATGCTTGACAGATGAAGATGCTAGTGGATGTGGTAAGATGAGCTACAACTGGAGGATGCAGCATAAACGCAGAGTAGAAAAGTTTCAAGACATAACAAGTCCTATAAAGAGATTTTTGCAGCAAATCCATCTGCAGTGAACAAATTTGCTAAAAATACTTCTGGAGCAACCTACTGGTAAGCAGAAAAGTAAGTTGGAGTGCACTCATTCACTGCTACAAGGGCTATAGTGCACTATATACAGCTGTGCTACAGGAGGACACAAACTCTTGCTGTTAAAACCAAACACACTTCATTCTGTAGCCTTTATCTTACCATTCAACAAGAGCGTCACCACCAGCAGGTAATATTTCTGACTACATTAAACACCAATTAATGGCTCCATAGACTGCTTCAATATTAGGCTACCAGGTGTTGCACTTATTTGATAGAGGAGATTAATCTTCCCCATTCAGACTACCAAGTAAGTAAAGTTCAGTTTTCGCTTTCAATAATCTTTGCTGGACAATGAAGTCTCTGCTACAAGAACTCATGGGTGTGATTCTATAAAAATGGTAATCTTTGGGACAAAGCTAATCTTACTAGTACAGTGTTTAGCAATTCCTAATAGTTAGTGCTTGATATTTAGATATAGCTTTTTTTTTTTTCTTCCCCCCCCCCCCTCTTCCTTTTCGCATGTGCTGCCTGGACTTGGTCAAGGGAAACGGACACACTGGCCGTTCAAATCCATGTCTAGCAAGTACCTACAAATTGAAGGACAGTTGGACTGCAGTTCAAGATGCTTTTTGTACACTTTATATTTAAGCAATTGCCTACTACAGTCTGGTTTTCCTCTAACCTTCATGTGGTTGTATTTTTTTTGTCTTCCCCTTTCAGGTGATATTCATGGGCAGTATTATGACCTACTTAGGCTCTTCGAATATGGAGGTTTTCCACCTGAGAGCAACTACCTGTTCCTGGGAGACTATGTGGACAGAGGAAAGCAGTCTTTGGAAACTATCTGTCTTTTACTTGCGTACAAAATTAAATATCCTGAGAACTTCTTCTTACTCCGAGGCAACCATGAATGTGCCAGCATTAATAGAATTTATGGGTTTTATGACGAATGTAAGTTATGTTTTCATTTGATTAGTTGCTGAAACTGTAATGTGACCATTGAAATGAAAGTCTTATGTGCAGTGGGGTTTGCAGCATCTGCATCTCGATACAGTGGTCTCTTCTGTATATGATGCATTTTCTTTCATTTGCTAGGATGCCAAAGTATTAACTTACACTTGACCACCATGTGGCAATTATACTGTGATGACTAGAAATGCATGTACAAGTGGTGACTTTAAAAAAAAAAAAAAAAAATTGTGTGTATATATATATATATATATATATCATTTTTTTTTTTAAACATGGACGTTATTGTTGGAACATAGAATTAAAAAAAAAAAAAGTTTCGCTTAACAATCCAAAGGTTAGTTAGGCTCATATTTTAAATGTAACCAAACCATAGAAATTCACCTTTTATCTAGTTAACTACAACTCGAGCGGTAAGGTAAATATCTTGTGCCCTCGCCATGCAGTTTATTCCCCTCCCCCCCCGTCAAATTGTTACTGCAAATAGAACATTTATATTATTAATGTTGTCAAAGATGTCATGGGGACTGTCATTTGTGGGGTAAATTACAGTGCATGGCAAGGCTGCAAGTCATAGTTGCCTTAGGGCACGAGTTGTAGTTACTTGAGAACTAGTTTCTCTTTTTTTTTTTTTTTGAGTAAATTCAGATCCTAACTATAATGTCCCTGTAACCTTTTTTTTTTAAATTATTTTTGTTTGTTTTACGTAAAGTAACGGCACAGCCTTTGGTTGGTTGTGGCGGGTGTTCAGACCCTACAGCCAAGTCCTTATAACCACCCAACCCTGCACGTTCTTTGGCTATGTGCAGCAAGGTTGGCCACAAGATTTGTCAAACTGTGCCAAAGATATAGGCAAGTCAAAATGCTTTTTCTATGGAAATGTGGTCCTAACTATAACTACCTAGTGGTGACTGCCACTGGGTAATTGTGTATATCTTCTCCAAATTTGTCCCCACGTGTGATGTTTCTGGGACCATTTGTTTCAGTTTGATTTCTCAAAGATCAGCTACTTAACCTTATATTCATAGCATTTTTGTTTGAACAATCGCTTTCATATTTCACTATTCATCCACCCCACTCATTTCTTGCTCTTGCAGCTAGATTTGAGCAGTTGGGCTGTAAATGCATTACATGGTGGGAGATTGAGGATGACAGCCTTGCACTCCTTTGTTCACTATATTAATGCACAGATAATTGCCCTATAGTTGGTCTTTGAGGTATCCTGCTTGTAACGATTTGCTGAATTCACAATCCTTATGCATTAAATCTTCCATGTAACACAGGTTGGTGTGTTAGGTAAATTTTTGTGTTTTAGATGGTTCCAGTGTAGTGAATCTTCAAAGAGGAAGCTTGTCTGTAGAGAGGGTCATTAGCAGTCTTTATGAACTGATTTGTATGATATAAAGCTTGTGGGTGCCCCACATTTGCCAGGTTATGTACACGGTGTATTTGCCTATTGGCAGTTCTAAGGGGGAGTGGAACAGAATGGAAAACTTCAATGAGCTCTGTTCCATTCTCCAAATCTGTTTGCAACGGAGAGATGTGGCTGTTCAGAGGCTATGTATCCTTTCTTGTGTGCTTGAGGTCAGTCTGCTGTGGGTGCCACCTTTTGAGATTGGTTTCTGAATGGCATGCACAAGGTTGTCCCTCAGTCTGAATTAATGTGTCTCTGGACGCACGTAAGTTGATGGTGAACCTGAAATGCACATAGCCTGAATTGCCTTGTGTTACACTGACTGATCTTAATTGACCTTTCGCTTCCTTGCCTTTTTGTTTTTTGTATGGCGTTTTGTTGGTCAGGGTGTCTGTGAGGTACTTATGTGGTGTACAGTCATCTAACCCATTCAGTTACTTAACAATAGCAAAAAGATTCATAGAGTGATCAGTAAAAGATTATATTGGGTTGGGCTACAAGTTTTTTTTTTTTCTCTTTTGGCTTCCAAGGACTATAGTTGAGCAGTAGTTATTTTTTTAAAAAGTATTTTAGCACTTCGGCATTGTGGTTCTGTGATTATGGTTAAAGAAAAGCCTTGCTGTAAAGTTCTTGGAAACTGACATACTTCACTGTACAGAAGTTTGCTACTTTAGTGTCCCATGACACCAAACCAAAATGAGACCTTTAAAAAAAACAGTTCTATAAAACGGGACAAGCTCAATGGAAAGGAACTGTTAAGGAGTTATAATGGAAATGTTCTTATAAGGAGTTTGTCAGTTTCCATTCTGTGTGAGTCAAGAGTCACTGTGCTTGCTAGCAGTACTCCTTCAACCACCACGCACTTCATTTTCCCGAATGTCCACCTTCTCCAGGATGTTCCGAGCAAGTTGCACCAATATTCACGATTTTACAATCTGTACCCTACCCTAGTATATGTGGTTTAATAGTCTAAGGATCTCAATACTACCCCTGTAAATAAACCATGGAACCTGTCTACATTTTCAACAGTCAGAGCCTAAGGATACCTTTTCCGTCAACTAATTTGGTTTTTTCTTCTTCTTTCTTATTTCATCATAGCTGCGTGAAACTATTCCATTTCCTTTGAGGTTCCAAACCTGAATTTTAAGACTTAAATAGCCTGTGGAACTGGGTTGTCAATGTAACAATGCTTGTGAAGGAGTAGCTCTTCTAACACAAGTCTGCCAGTCATTTGTAAATGCTTTTTTACTCGTTTATCTGGGTGCATGAGTACAAAGGCCAATTTTGATCATTGTGCTTATGCTAAGAATTTTCATTGAATTTATAGACTTGGGAGTTTTCCATTTGTGCCAGACATTTAATTCTAAAAAAAAAAAAAAAAAAAAGGAGGTTTAATCAAACTTAATCGTTTACTGTTATTCACACCAAGTGGAGTGGTATATTAATAAAGAAAAGGCATGAAACCCCTTCAATTCTGAATTCATAAAGTCTAGAGCAAATGGCCAGCTTCTCAAGACCTTTTACAGAAAACTTTGTTTCTTGGTTGCTCTGCATCATCATTAGCAGTTGTCCTCTAGTTAAAGGAATGGCAAATAGGACTCTCCCCTGTTCCAACATAGTGTGGCAAGGATAATGGAAGCACAATGGGGCCTGTTGATTGAATTCTCTAGAGTCCCAATACGTGCACACCTGCCTTCACTTGACCCAAGTCATAACTTAATGGCGCTTTTTTTTTTTTTTTTCCCTCTTCCCTCCCAGCTGAACCTGCCTTCAGACATCGATTGTGAATACTGTGCCACCTGCATCACCATTGTCCATATCAAAGCTTGTCTCGCTTGACCTTAGTCTCTTATTGACCCCTCATGCTGTGGTCTAAGTCCTTGCTTACGCTACCACTCCTGCCTCCGCCTCTTCCGATCTACCCCAAACACATTTTCTTTTTTTCTTGTTATGCTTCAGGGAATTTCATTAACGTCTCTCAGCAGAAGACTTTCAGTGGCATTTAACTCCATTTCTGTTTTTTGTTTAGGAGTATCGTGTCAGGACTTTGGCTGTGGTGGAGGCTTTTTGTAATCTTTTAGCACCTAAACAAGCTGAAGATCAATTTAACTTAAGGGGCGTCATCATAAGGTCTTTTGCTGCCCCGTGAAAAATCCTTAAGCATTGTCCTTTGGAAATTCTGGTTTAACTTGACTAGAACACCAATGGTGTGCTAGCCATTGGGGGGCCTAAACTAACTACTATGTGTACTGGCTCCATGTCTATGCTCCTCCTATCATTTATTCACTTTGTCTATTAAGGCCACCGCACGCCAAAAGATGGCCAGCTCATTTCCTTTTGGACATTTTAGGGATGGTTTGCATTTTGGGTATTGTGTCCCTGTTTTTAGTCCATTGACTTAAGTAGACTGATACAGCTGATGGCAGTTGTTTTGGAGGTGAAGTTGACCAAGAAATGGTCTCTATTGAAGGGAGGTGGTCACGTTTGGCACATTTCCTTAAAGTCTAACTTAAAATATTCTGGGGAAATATGTATGTCCTTATGAGGAATCTGTGGCACCTCAAAGTTCTCCAAACCCACCCACTGAGCTCTGGCCCAGACTACACCCTTAATTCCCCTCCAAAGAGAAGATCCGTACCAAAAGATATTACTGCAAAAAAATCCTACTGTAAGAAATTGGATTGTGCCAAAAAAAATAGAATAAAATTTAACAAACAAAATGACTTATCCACTCAGGAGAACCGGAGATATGAATTAAAGTTTTAAGTAGCAATGGTGCCAAAAGGCACAAGTCAATAGTTGCTCTAGGCCAAGAAGCAGGAGCAAGTTGAGGCTCACCATGATGGAGCATGGTTTAGATACATAAGCCATGTTTGTCCTGGCCAAATATTTTACCTTCTGTCTCAGTCTTTTGAGTCCCAATGCTCCACAAGAGTACACAGGACATTAGAGGAGACACTTAGATTCACTGATGTTGGGCATAGGCAAACAGCAGTGCAATTTAAGTCAAATAGCTACTGGTCAGCTGGATATGTGGGCCACTTTACCCAAAATGCTAGCAACTTGCTACTTTCAGGAAAAGGCCTCCCAGCTTGTGTCCTGGTGAGTCACAGGTCATCTTTCCAGTTAGCAGATAAGGGATGGTGTTCCAGCAAGGACACCTCTGACAAGAGCAGCCTTCAAGACTTCCCTCAACCTCTACCTCTGCCTGCTGAGGGCAACAAAGAAGTCTGTCCTTGCCGCATGCATCAAAACCAGTGACACCACCAAGAAACTCTTCAACATCGTTAAGGAATTCTCCAACCCAGCTGCCAGCGAAAACATCACACCCTCACAGGAGCTGTGCAACAACAATGCCCACTTCTTCCATAACAAGATTGCAACCATATACAGAAACTTCAAACCACACACCTACCGACTTCCTCGACAGATACGTCACTGCTGTAACTGACATGAACCACACACTGACTTCCTGGAACATCCTCTCCACCTAGGACATCACCTTCACCATGAAATCAATCCACTTGGGAGTTCCCACAGACCCATGCCTGCACCAAACCTTCAACCTTGGAAACCAAAGAATCGTCCAGGAACCCGCCACTCTGGTCAACACCTACCACCACTGCACTGTTTCCCAACACCTAGAAACATGCTGAACTCGGACCACTGCTCACAAAAACCCTCTGCCAACTCCCAGCGAACCAAAAAACTATCACCAATCTCCCTGCTCCGATTCCCAGCGGAGGTAATGGAAAAATCAACAAGCAACTTGTGACATACCTGGAGTAGAACCAGCAACTCTATGCACCCTACCCCCCAAAAAAATCTGGCTTCTGCTCGCAGCCTCTGACATGTAAACCCTCCATCCGAGAAGAAACAGCAGCTTTGATCCTCTTCAGCCTCTCTGCAGCCTTTGACATGTATTCCACCACATGCTGATCGAAAGACTCCACCACATCAGCATAAGAAGGGACACTCTGATGGATCACCTCCTTCCTCCCTTGATGAACCCAGACGATCCACCTTTCACCTCTGAACCCAAAGAGATCACCTGCAGTGTCCCGCAGGGCTCAGCCCCAGAATCAACGCATATTACCCAGCTAGCTAACCTTGTCAGATCCCATGGTCTCAGCATAGTTTCCTACAGACAACACCAAACTCTCACAGACCACCCCTCCACCACCAGAACCAGCTTCCACTATGGATGCATGACCGGTGTTGATGACTGGATGAACTGCCAGCAGCTGAACACTGACGAGACTGAAGTACTGATCTTTGGCAAAGGCAGCAACACATGGAACTCCTCCTTATGGGCATCAGACTTGGGACCTGCACCCACTACCTCTGATCATGCCAGAAATCTCGGAATCATCAACAAGCTCTCCCTAAAATCAGATAAACTGTCTCCTCCGCCTGCCTCCTCACTTTGCACCTGCTATGTAAGATCTTCAAGTTGCTACCCCTACACACAAGACATTGTGACATAGGCCCTCGTCACCAGCTGATGACCACTGTAGGAATTTATGCACGCCTACAGTGACTTCAGACCATACAGAACACTGCAGCAAGACTCATCCTCCGCCTTCCCTGACAAACCCACATCACACCCCAGGCAACTCCACTGGCTCCCTTTTCAGAAGAGATACCAATTCAAGCTACTGACGTGCGCACACACAAGGAACTACACAACCAAGGGCCTGTGTACATTACTCACCGCCTAAGCTGCTCACTGTCAGACTGCACTTTGCCTCCCTTTCACTTGCCCATTCACCCCACATCTACTAAAGCAGCGGTGGAGGACGCTCCTCCCGCATTGCATCAAAAACCTGGAACCGCCTCTTCACACACCTCCAGACTATCACCTTACTACCAGAATTCTGAATGTCTTTCAAGACCTGGCTGTTTGAATAAGCCTCGAACCTGCAAGCACCTGGATACCCTATTGGGTGATTAGCCACGCTTTATAAATCCTGAGTGATTTATTCTGTTGGTTAGGGGTGCCTAGCAGTCAAAGTTCCCAGGGGTAACTCAGTTTTGCAGCAGTTAGTTTGCGTGCCTGAAAATAGGCCCAAAATGCCACCTGTCAAGGTCATTTCAAGATGGTGAAAGTCTCTGGCCACTCTTAGATTCTGCTATGAATGCTCTAGGTGTGTGTAGCATACTGTTGTATTCTCTTCCAGGGGATTCTCCTCAATAGTCATAAACATTGAATATTCCCACCCTTGTGCGGGGACCCCGGAACATATATAAAATACACACATATAAAGTATGAAATATGCACGAAAAAAATATATAGCATTTTTAGTAGACACATTTTCATACTAAACTCACATGTGTAAAACAGCAATGCAGGCTATAATCATAAACAGGCTAAAATGCTTTATTTCTATGGAGGTTTTTTAAAAATCTTTTCAAAATTACAATAAGAGAAAAATATCTACCAAAGCCCCACAACTGGGCCTAGGGAAATAAGCAGTAGTAATCATCAGAGAAAAAAGAGAAAAAACTACATTGGAAAAACAATGGAGCATTCTTAGCCAATAGGCTGCATGCAGGTTAACACAGGAGAACCATAAAAACTTTGGCACCGTGCCTTTAAGACCCTGAGCACCTCCAGTATCCCACCATGCCTCAGGGGTGAAGGAGAGGTGACAGTTGGTTCACAGTTAGGTCAGTTCTTTTTTCCGGCTTCTTCTGAGAGGATCCTGGAGCATTGAGCTCTCAGTTTTTCTGAGTTTTTCTCAGGAAAAAACACTGTTCTAAAGTATTTTCCTACTTTTCTCGACATCTAACATTGTCTGAGTCTGGAAGTTTTTTCCTGACTGAAAAATTCCTTCACTTTTTGTGAAATGCCATTCCTGTGGGAAGAAGGCCCAGTCAGATCCACACACTCTCTGCATTGTGTGCTTGCCTCAGTCACTGCCCTGACACTTGCAAACACTGCAAGAACATGTCAAAGAGGACTTTGAAGGACAGGGAAAAGATTGGGCTTCACGAGAGGCAGAAAACATCACCCTCTTCGCTTCCCAGGCAGCCAACAAGCCAATCTCAGAAGAGACAGGCTAGATCGACGTCAGCAGGTAGGAAGATACCTGTTTGTTCCCCGTCGACGTCTTCGCTGCCACCATCTCACCGCCATAGGTCGACGGCGACCCGACCGACGTCCCAAGATACGACGTTGAGAGAACATGGCCACCGCAGGGGTATATCTCCGGCGACTGCAACCTGCCGATCGACGTCGAGCCATCACCGGCGTGCCCACTCGCCGCCGAAGGCCTCGCACCCCTCGACGTCAAGAAAGGCAACGTTGAAATCGCCAGGAGCGAGGACATCCGCCGTCGGCTGTCCACTGCTCGACGTCGAGGCACACGACGGTGAGCAGGAACAACCGGCAGCGCTCCCTTCGTCATTACGGCTGTCAACGCAGGTTTTACCTGTCTTGCAGGGAGCAGAGCATCGGCTTCCGCCAGCAGGTAAGACCATTCCATCTCCAGTGGTCTCCATAAGAAGTGGTTCATCTCGGTCGAGAGCGGCATCGTCGGGGCATGTCTCTCCCATCAATTTGTCACCAAGATGGTTGGAGAGCCTTAATAGACCAACGGCCTCCCTGGACTCGCAATATTCAAGGATGTACTCTCCTACTGCCTCTCTCCCGAGAACACGATCACCGACAGCGCGGGCAGGACGGGCTCGTTCTGCTTCTCGCCAGCCAACCACGAGGTCTGGGCGCTCTGCTACAGCATCTCGCAGCAGGTCACGTTCCCAACGACTATCTAGGTCACGATCAAGACACAGAAGGTCGCCCTCTTGGTCATCCGTCAGACGATACTCCCCCCACCTTAACAGATTCTCCACCAGCTAGGGTTTCACCGGTGGACGACATCACTACTTTTAATGAGGTGCTTGTCAGGGGAGCACAGAAGCTAAATATAGAGGTTCCAGAACCATCAACCTCTTCATCTGTCATTTTTGAGACTCTGCAGCATAGAGCGGTTTTGAAAAAGCTACTGCCGCTAGTGCCTGGTCTGTTGCAGCCAACCATGGACACCTTTTTAGCGCCAGCCACCCTCAAATCGGCTCCTGCTAGGATTTTGAAAAAATATAAAGCTGGGGGGGGAAGTATCAGACTTTGTTCACGAGTGGCGTGCGATCCCAAAAGACAAATGGGTGCTCAACATTGTCGAATGGCTACTCTTCTTTTCCGCCAACCTCCACCGCACTTGCCACCAGCCAAATGCAATCCGTCTCACGTCAGCCTATTGCGCAAAGAGGCTCTCGCCCCTTTTACGAAAGAAGGCAATAGAAAAAGTTCCACTCGCGCACAGAGGGAAGGGGGTTTACTCCCGTTATTTTCTGGTAGCGAAAAAAGGCCGAGGGGGCATTTTCAGACCAATTCTGGACTTACGGCTACTGAACAGTACATAAAAAAGCAAAAGTTCAGGATGCTGGCTCTTCACCAGATTTTCCCTCAGCTACATCGGGGAGACTGGATGTGCTCCATCGACCTGCAGGATGCATACTTTCACATCCCGATAGTTCCCAAGCATCAGAAATTCCTGCGCTTCCAGATAGCCTCACAGCACTATCGGTTCAAGGTGCTACCATTCGGCCTGAAATCTGCCCCCCAACCCCTCCCCCCCCCCCCCCCACCCGGCGTTCTCGAAATGCGTGGCAGTGGTAGCGGCACATCTACGAAAACAAAAAATCTTCATTTACCCATACCTAGACGACTGGCTACTGAAAGCCTCCTCTCCGAAACAGGCGAGAACCCATCAGGACATTGTGCTCAAGGTTTTCGAGTCTCTAGGTCTTCAAGTCAACTACCAAAATTCCACCTTGATTCCAACACACAACCTCCGCTACCTGGGAGCAATACTAGACACAGAGCTCCAAAGAGTGTATCCTTCGGAGGAACGACTATTATCAATAAAGAAAGTGTCAAGACCTGTTAAAATCCGACGCATCTACGGCCCGTCAGGTGACATCTCTACTGGGCTCCGTGGCATCATGCATTTTCATTGTCCCAAATGCAAGGTTACATATGAGGCCCCTCCAAGAGGCGTTGGAAACCAACTGGAACCAAAGGACAGGTCGCTGGGAAGACAGAGTGCGGCTGCCGATAGCAGCACATCAGTCATTACAATGGTGGATGTACAGACCTCACCTGTCAGTAGGAGCTCCGTTTCACCAGGTAATTCCATCCGACACTCTGGTAACGGATGCGTCTCTTCAGGGATGGGGGGCTCATCTAGGTCCTTTTCAAGCTCTGGGCCTGTGGTCCGACAACGAAAGGAAGTACCACATCAATCTGCTGGAGCTCAGAGCGGTCCATCTGGCTCAAGTCTTTTGCTCCATCGATTCAGGGGAAATCTCTCCTAATACAAACGGACAAATACCAAGGGTAGGTCGCTCCCCCTGCCGCTGCAGCTCCTCCAAGTTCCCGAGTTCCTGTGTTCCTGAGACCCACCTAACTGTAAGTACCCCCCCTCCTCCCAGCCCCTCGCCCTGCCCCGCGCCACTCACCTTCTCTCCTGCTCCTGCTTCTTTTCCTCCTCTGTCTCTTCCTCCTCGCCCCCCCTCTGCAATCTTCTTCTGTGTTCTTCTGTTCTTCCCTTCTGTTCTTCTGTGTTCTTCCGGTCTTCTGTGTTCTTCCGGTCTTCTGTGTTCTTCTTCTCTGTTCTTCTCTGTTCTTCTCTGTTCTTCTCTGTTCTTCTCTGTTCTTCTCTGTTCTTCTCTGTTCTTCTCTGTTCTTCTCTGTTCTTCTCTGTTCTTCTCTGTTCTTCTCTGTTCTTCTCTGTTCTTCTGGTCTCCTGTCTTCTGGTCTCCTGTCTTCTGGTCTCCTGTCTTCTGGTCTCCTGTCTTCTGGTCTCCTGTCTTCTGGTCTCCTGTCTTCTGGTCTCCTGTCTTCTGGTCTCCTGTCTTCTGGTCTCCTGTCTTCTGGTCTCCTGTCTTCTGGTCTCCTGTCTTCTGGTCTCCTGTCTTCTGGTCTCCTGTCTTCTGGTCTCCTGTCTTCTGGTCTCCTGTCTTCTGTCTTCTGTTCTCCTACCTCCTCCGTCTTCTTCCCCCGAGCCTGCCCTCCTGCTCCTTCCTCATCCCCCTCCCTCACTCGCCTCCCCCTCTCTCACCCCTAGCTAACCCGTTCGCTATCTACCTCCCTCACTCCTCCTATCTTCCTATCTCTCTAGCTCCCTATCTCACTATCTAACTCCCCCACTCTCCACCTCCTCCTACCTACCTATCTGTCTATCTATCTATTTCCCTATCTATCGACTTCTCTATCTATTTTCTCTATCTCTCCCCCCTCCCACCACCCCCTCTACTACCTATCTCCCTATCCTCTCACTCTACCTCTCTCCCTCACCCCTCTACAACCCCCCCTCCCCTATCTTCACAACCCTACTCCTATCTCTCTCCCTAACCTCCAAACCTCCTAACACTCACCCTCCTCCACCCTAAACCCCCTCCCCCAGCTCCTCTCACTCTACCTGTCCCCCCCTCCCTCGCGCTTTCCCGCCGCGACCTCCTGCACGCCCCCGCCCCCCAGCTCCCATTCGCCCCCAGCTGACCACTCCCCCCCCCCCCCCCCCCCCCCCTACCTCTTATGGCGGCCGCTGCGCGACAGTGGTAGCGACCCTTGACCCAAGGGTAGGTCGCTCCCCCTGCCGCTGCAGCTCCTCCAAGTTCCCGAGTTCCTGTGTTCCTGAGACCCACCTAACTGTAAGTACCCCCCCTCCTCCCAGCCCCTCGCCCTGCCCCGCGCCACTCACCTTCTCTCCTGCTCCTGCTTCTTTTCCTCCTCTCTGTCTCTTCCTCCTCGCCCCCCTCTGCAATCTTCTTCTGTGTTCTTCTGTTCTTCTCTTCTGTGTTCTTCTGTTCTTCTCTTCTGTGTTCTTCTGTTCTTCTCTTCTGTGTTCTTCTGTTCTTCTCTTCTGTGTTCTTCTGTTCTTCTCTTCTGTGTTCTTCTGTTCTTCTCTTCTGTGTTCTTCTGTTCTTCTCTTCTGTGTTCTTCTGTTCTTCTCTTCTGTGTTCTTCTGTGTTCTTCTGTGTTCTTCTGTGTTCGGCTCTTCTACCTCCTCCGTCTTCTTCCCCCCGAGCCTGCCCTCCTGCTCCTTCCTCATCCCCCTCCCTCACTCGCCTCCCCCTCTCTCACCCCTAGCTAACCCGTTCGCTATCTACCTCCCTCACTCCTCCTATCTTCCTATCTCTCTAGCTCCCTATCTCACTATCTAACTCCCCCACTCTCCACCTCCTCCTACCTACCTATCTATCTATCTATTTCCCTATCTATCGACTTCTCTATCTATTTTCTCTATTTCTCTATCTCTCCCCCCTCCCGCCACCCCCTCTACTACCTATCTCCCTATCCTCTCACTCTACCTCTCTCCCTCACCCACCTCTACAACCCCCCCTCCCCTATCTTCACAACCCTACTCCTATCTCTCTCCCTAACCTCCAAACCTCCTAACACTCACCCTCCTCCACCCTAAACCCCCTCCCCCAGCTCCTCTCACTCTACCTGTCCCCCCTCCCTCGCGCTTTCCCGCCGCGACCTCCTGCACGCCTTCGCCCCCAGCTGACCCCTCCCCCCCCTCCTACCTCTTATGGCGGCCGCTGCGCGACTGCGCAGCGGGCGCGCCAGAGGCAAGCCCGTCTGCGCCCGTCCGCGCCTGGCCCGCGCCCAGCGCCACGACCCCTGGTCCCCAGCTCCCCCAAGCCCCGCTGATCCGCTACGACCCCACCACCCTCCACGCCCTCAACCCAGGGCGCTCCAAAACCTGCTTCCTAGCTCACCCCAAACGCACCCATGGACCCTTCACCTGCAACTCCTGCAAACGCATCTTCCACCACGCAACTACCACGACCACAAGCCCACGCGCCATCAACCACCTCAAGTGCATCCTGATCAACGCTCGTTCCGTCCACAAGCACGCCGTTGAACTTTGGGACCTCCTGGACTCCACAGCCCCGGACGTCGCCTTCATCACGGAGACATGGATGAACGCCTCCTCTGCTCCAGACATCGCTACCGCCATCCCCGAAGGCTACAAGATCTCCAGAAAAGACCGCACCAACCAAGTAGGAGGAGGTGTCGCCATCATCTTCAAAGACTCCATCAGCGTCACCACCTCCACCGAAGACCCCCCCTCGCCGCTGAACACCTGCATTTTCAGATTCGCACCGACCCAAGGACCACCCTCAGAGGATCCCTCGTCTACCGTCCTCCCGGACCTCGCGCCTCTTTCAGCGACGCCATCGCCGACTTCATCTCCCCGCACGCCCTCGCCTCACCGGACTACATCCTCCTAGGCGACCTCAACTTCCATCTGGAACAAAACAACGACCCCAACACCACCACCCTGCTCGACAACCTCGACAACCTCGGCCTCAAACAACTGGTGAACACCGCCACCCACATCGCCGGACACACGCTCGACCCTATCTTCTCCGCCAGCAAACACGTCTTCTTCAGCCACACCTCTGCCCTACACTGGACCGACCACAGCTGCGTCCACTTCACATTCCGACGCGAGACCTCCCACCTCCGCACTCAACCCATCCCTCATCGACAGTGGAACAAGATCCCTGAAGAGCAACTCTTCTCCGCTCTCGCCGCCAACCAACCCACCCTCACCACCGACCCCAACGACGCAGCGCTCAACCTCACAAACTGGATCTCCAACTGCGCTGACAACCTTGCTCCCCTCAAACGCACGCATCGACAGACCAACACCAAAAAACCTCTCTGGTTCTCTGACACCCTCAAAGAATCAAAGAAAACTTGTCGTGCCCTTGAGAAGGCCTGGCGCAAGGACCACACCGCGGACAACATGACCGCCCTCAAGAACGCTACACGCGAACACCACCACCTGATCCGCACTGCCAAAAGGAACTTTTTCACCGACAGACTAGACAAAAACAGCCACAACAGCAGAGAACTCTTCAGCATCGTCAAAGAGTTCTCCAACCCCAGCGCCAGCGCCAACGCCGTCACGCCCTCACAGGATTTGTGCGAATCCCTCGCCACTTTCTTCCATCGCAAGATCAGCGACCTCCACGACAGCTTCGGACACCAGACCCAACCATACACCACTGAACCCGCTTCCCCGGACATCACCCTCAACAACTGGACCCACATCAACACGGAAGAAACCAAATCCATCATGAACTCTATCCACTCCGGCGCCCCTTCGGACCCCTGCCCGCACTTCATCTTTAACAAAGCCGACGACATCATCGCCCCGCACCTCCAGACCGTCATCAACTCTTCTTTTTCTTCTGCTACCTTCCCCGAATGCTGGAAGCACGCTGAAGTCAACGCCCTACTAAAGAAACCTACGGCTGACCCAAGCGACCTGAAAAACTTCCGCCCCATCTCTCTTCTAACTTTCCCAGCCAAGGTAATAGAAAAGACCGTCAACAAACAGCTGACCACCTTCCTGGAAGACGACAACCTACTCGACCCTTCACAAACCGGATTCCGAACCAACCACAGCACGGAAACCGCCCTCATCTCAGTCACAGACGACATCAGAACCCTGATGGACAACGGTGAAACAGTCGCCCTCATTCTCCTCGACCTCTCGGCTGCCTTTGACACTGTCTGTCACCGCACCCTAATCACCCGCCTACGCTCCACCGGGATCCAAGGCCAGGCCCTGGACTGGATCGCCTCCTTCCTCGCTAACCGCTCCCAAAGAGTTTACCTCCCTCCGTTTCGCTCAGAACCCACCAAGATCATCTGCGGCGTACCTCAAGGCTCATCGCTCAGCCCGACACTCTTCAATGTCTACATGAGCCCCCTCGCCGACATCGTACGCAAGCACGACATCATCATCACCTCCTACGCCGACGACACCCAACTTGTACTCTCCCTCACCAAGGACCCCGCCAGCGCCAAGACCAACCTACAAGAGGGTATGAAGGACGTCGCAGATTGGATGAGGCTCAGCCGCCTAAAGCTGAACTCTGGAAAAAACGGAAGTCCTCATCCTCGGCAACACCCCGTCCGCCTGGGACGACTCCTGGTGGCCCACGGCCCTCGGCACCGCACCGACCCCCGCAGATCACGCCCGCAACCTCGGCTTCATCTTGGACCCTCTTCTCACCATGACCAAGCAAGTCAACGCCGTGTCCTCCGCCTGCTTCCTCACTCTCCGCATGCTCCGTAAGATCTTCCGCTGGATCCCCGCCGACACCAGAAAAACCGTGACCCACGCCCTCGTCACGAGCCGCCTGGACTACGGCAACACCCTCTACGCCGGGACCACAGCCAAACTCCAAAACCGCCTGCAACGCATCCAAAACGCCTCGGCCCGCCTCATCCTCGACGTACCCCGCAACAGCCACATCTCCGCACACCTGAGACACCTGCATTGGCTCCCAGTCAGCAAAAGGATCACCTTCCGTCTTCTCACCCACGCACACAAAGCCCTCCACAACAAGGGACCGGAATACCTCAACAGACGCCTCAGCTTCTACGTCCCCACCCGCCCCCTCCGCTCCGCTGGCCTCGCACTTGCTGCCGTCCCTCGCACCCGCCGCTCCACGGCGGGTGGGAGATCTTTCTCCTTCCTGGCGGCCAAGACCTGGAACTCCCTCCCCACCAGCCTCCGGACCACCCAGGACCACTCCGCTTTCCGGAGACTCCTAAAGACTTGGCTGTTCGAGCAGCGATTACCCCCCCTTTCCCCCCTAGCGCCTTGAGACCCGCACGGGTGAGTAGCGCGCTTTATAAATGTTAATGATTTGATTTGATACAACCACAATGTATTATTTGAACAGACCAGGGGGAACGAGATCCCTACCCCTATCTCAGGAGTCCCAAACAATCTGGTATTGGCTCCTGGTGAGAGGAATGTCGCTTACAGCGGTTCACCTACCAGGTCAACAAAACGTGGAAGCAGATTTCCTGAACAGACACCTAGAGGATGCCCACGATTGGGTCCTGAACGACGAAGTCGTCGAAGACACCTTCGCTCACTGGGGTCGGCCTCAATTGGATCTCTTCGCAGACGAGGTAAACAGGAAATGCCCAGACTTTGTGTCCAGGTTATACCGTCCGGGATCTCGAGGGAATGCCCTGTTTGACTGGTCAGGGATATTTCTCTACGCTTTTCCACCGATCCCCCTCATACCGGCAGTTATCAACAAACTTTACAGATCCAGCACCAGAATGATTCTCATAGCTCCGCAATGGCCCCGTCCGTTCTGGTACACAGATCTCCTCAATCTATCAGAACAACCTCACAGGAGGCTGCCGTGCAGACCAGATCTTCTGAGCAGGATGGAGGGCAGGGTACTGCACCCCAACCTACCCTCTCTGAGCTTGACAGCATGGCTCCTGAATTCTTGCAGTATGGGCACTTAGGGCTCTCGCAGGAGTGCATGAACATCTTGAAGGAGTCCAGACGACCTTCCACGCGGCGTTCTTATGCGTTCAAGTGGAAGTGGTTCTACATATGGTGCTGTCAGAATCCCATACCGGCTCAGGAGGAGGTCATACTGTCTTACTTACTCCATTTGGCAAATTCCGGTCTGCAGGTATTATCTATTAAGGTACATTTATCTGCCATTACAGCCGATCGTAAGTAACCTTCTCAGGAATCCTTCTTTACGAAACCAGTAGTCAAGGATTTCTTAGAAGGTTTGGAAAAATTTTCCACCCATTCGGAAACCCTCCCCTCCATGGGAGCTGAACATAGTACTATCAACTTATGGGCCCTCCTTTCGAACCTATACACAAAGCCTCTTTGCAACACCTTACGTGGAAGACGGCTTTTTTGGAAGCCATAACTTCCGCAGTGAAATTCAGGCTTTGTCCTCCAAAGAACCGTACAGTCTTTCACGACAATAGAGTAGTTCTGCGAACTCACCCATCATTCCTACCGAAGGTGGTGTCAGAATTCCACATCAATCAGACTATATCTCTACCAACTTTTTTCCCCAATCCAGAGACTCCGGCGGAGAAAGCGTTGCACTCCCTAGGTCTGAAAAGAGTGCTAAAATGTTATTTGGATAAAACCAAACTGATTAGACATTCCAACCACTTGTTTATAAATTATGGTCATTTGAGAACAGGAGAGGCAGCATCTAAACGAACCATATCAAGATGGATAGTTTCTTGTATTGTTAATGCATACCAGTTGGCTAACAAACAGCTGCTCGCTAGACCTAAAGCGCATTCCACAAGAGGAAAGGCGGCTACTGCTGCCCTCATTAATAATGTTCCAATCTCTGAAATTTGTAAGGCTGCTACATGGAAGTCTGTACATACATTTACTAGACATTACTGTTTGGACTCAGATGCAAGAGCAGACGCCCAAGTTGGGCAAGCATCTCTGAGAAATTTGTTTGCATGATGCATATCTATTCCTGCACTTCTATTGGACACTCCGCAGAGTCAAGGGATGGGCCTGCTACCCACCCTCCTCCCCGGACGCACGTCTCCTAGAAGTGCAGGACAGATTATCTTTCGAATCGGCTACACAGCTTGTCACCGTAAAAAAGTACTGACCTAACTGTGATCCAACTGTCACCTCTCCTTCACCCCTGAGGCATGGTGGGATACTGGAGGTGCTCAGAGTCTTAAAGGCACGGTGCCAAAGTTTTTATGGTTCTCCTGTGTTAACCTGCATGCAGCCTATTGGCTAAGAATGCTCCATTGTTTTTCAATGTAGTTTTTTCTCTTTTTTTTTTTCCTCTGATTACTACTGCTTATTTCCCTAGGCCCAGTTGTGGGGCTTTGGTAGATATTTTTCTCTTATTTTAATTTTGAAAAGATTTAAAAAAAAAAAAAAACAGGCAGGGCGCTCAAACAGGTGACCTACTGATATGTAAAAGGGAGGTTTTTAAGTATCAACTGTCTAATTTTTACAGGTCTTATTGCATTTTGTACCATATACTAGGGACTCGGAGACAAGTTAAATATACCAGTTGGTAGTAAGTCATTTTAAATTCTATTTACATGTCGGAGCATAGGCACTTTATTACTGGTTAGCAGTGGTAACATGCAGAGGTCTTAATCCAGCAAGACACATGACAGAAAATCTTGTGTAACATTACACAAAAGATACTGATGTGAATGTAGCAAATTACTAAATTGAGCTCCCAATATTTCTGAGAACCCTTTACAGCAGAGTGCCTAAGAAAATTCTACAATTGGCCTGATTTGTGCTCATTTAAATTGAGAATCCTCATCTTGGGTAGCTTGAATTACATTGTAATTATTGCAGTTTAAATACAGAAAGTCTTAAGCATGTTTATTAACTACCATGAATGTTTGGAACAGCCCCAGAGTTCTGGTGATTTTGAAAATGTGTAACCATGTATCTGAGACATGAAACCAGACTCCTTATTTTAGAATCTTTCTCAGGCACAAGTCTGGATTAAGAAACCTTTTTTACCCATCTCATGTCTGTGCGTTGTTAGAGGGTGTTGCACGACTGCCTCTTGATGCCACCTACCGGTCACCACGAAAACCATGGAGGTAGGCAGGCTCATAATGCTGCCAGCGGTACTATGCCAGGTGCCGGGCTGGAGATACACATCTCCAGCCCGGCGGCTCATACCAGCTATCTCAATGTGGTGGTATGTACTGCCAGCCTGTTGTCGGTCATACCACCACATTGACACTCCCTGTCGGGGTCATAATGTCCCCACCACCACCTTGAGTGATGGCTTTCCACTTCAAGTTTGTCAATAACTGCTTCTTGGAGGGTTATCACTTTTTAATATGCCTTATAAAAGTTGATACTGTTTACTTTACTCTGAAGAGCTTGTGCTGGAGTTGTTACTTTAAATGGTATTACCATACTTTAAGTGGAGTATTGACTTGTATGCTGGTGAGCATACTTATTTAAATATAAAATCTCTCTGCAGATACACATGCTGTGCATAGTTGGCCATCTGAACAAGGGGGATGTTTGGTGGAGTAATGAGTTCTAGACAGTAACCATTGTGGATAATTAAAAGTACCCACTGATCTGTGGTGCTTTGCCAGTGAGTGGCATTGTTGCAGCCTTCCTCCCACAGGAGACGTGGGATGTTGAGAAATTGTTTTGGGGGAGTGGTGACACTTTGAGGTATTAAACTTTCCTCTGGCTCTAAAGTGTTGGCCTCTGTAAGAGCCCCCTAAATGACACTCTTGGATAATATTGCTGTTTGTTTAGAATGGTAGGTGGAAGCCTCAATAGTTTGGGTTTTGAAGCCTCCCCTATACTGTTTGAGAAAGGTACCCCGAAAGGTATGGGGTGTGTGTATATAGGGCTACCATGGCTTTTGCAGTGTCAGAATCCTTTCGGAGTTTTGATAGTTGTATCTACTTCAGGTCCAAATAGTAGATCATCTTTATGCTAGTGTTGATACTTCTAGCCGCCGTCTCTGCTGCGTCAAGGGCAGATCTATTTTGATTATTAGTGATTGCTTGTCCCTCTTCAACAATTTGCTGTGCTCTCTGGGTAAATATTGCAAGAACTCTTGCATTACATCCCCCAGTGTGCCCTGTCATACCTTGCTAACAGGGCTTGGGAATTGGCAATACGCCATTGGTTAGCTGCTTGTGTAGCGACCCTTTTACCCACAGCATCAAACTTCTTACTTTCTTTGTCGGGGGAGGAGTATCCTCTGAAGACTGGCTATTAGCCCTTTTGCTTGCAGCAGTAACTACAATAGTCTGAATGTTGGCGCAGGAGATATATATATGTTCGCTGGCATGTGTAGCTGCAGATACACATGCTTTGCACATCCCGCCATCTAGTGTTGGGCTCGGAGTGTTTCAAGTTGTTGTTCTTCGAAGAAGTCTTTTTGAGTCACGAGATAGAGGGACTCCTCCCCTTTTGGCTCCATTGCGCATGGGTGTCGACTCCATCTTAGATTGTTTTGTTTTTTCAGCCATCGGGTTCGGACGTGTTCCTTTTCGCTCCGCGTTTCGGTTCAGAAAGATAGTTAGAATCTCGGAAAAATCATCTGTATTGTTTGCGTTCGGTATCGGGTTAGTTACAACAGATTGACACCAAATTTTGAAGAATTCCAGTGGCCCTTCGGGGTTTTCGATTTCCCCCATCGGGGCCTGGTCGGCCCGACCACGTGTCTCTTCAAGGCTAATGGAACGGACCCCATTCCGCTTCTGCCCCAAATGTCACAACAAGTATCCTTACACAGGTCAGCATCTGGTCTGTAACTTGTTTGTCTCCAGAACACAAAGAAGATACTTGTGAAGCCTGTCGAGCGTTTCGGTTGAGAAAGACATTAAAAGAGCGAGAAGACTACAAATGGCATCGGCGCCGACAGGACAAAAACACTTGTAGGAGGAAGAAGAAACCTTCTCCATCGAGGATTCGGACTCTGACGAGGTCGATCCCGAACAGACGCCAAAAACCGTGAGTAAGACGTCGACACACAACTCACGGAAAGACCACTAAAGCCCAGGGGACGCCACCGCCAGCAGGCCATGGCTTAACCCGAAAAATAGGTGACCGATCATCGGCACCGAAAAAGGGTACGCATGTGTCGAAGACATCCGACTCCGGTCGAGATACCGGCACAGAGCAGACTCGACCCCGAGACAGCGGGTCAGCAAGTTCGGCACCGAGAGGGCAGCACTGAAATGATTCGGCACAGAGAGACTGAAAAATACAGCTGAAAAAGTTTCCATTCCGAAACATCCGGCCTCTGAACCGAAAACAGGTTCCTACACAGGAACAGGGACTGTCCTCACAAATGCAAGGACATAGGTTCGGACAAGAACTGGAGTCAATGGAGCCAGACTACACTCGGAGAAGGCTCCACATCCAACAAGACACAGGGAAGAGAAGTACTCTTCCCCCAATTAGGATGAAAAGAAGACTTGCCTTTCAAGAAAGAGAAGCAGCCACAGGCAAAGGTGGCAAGACAAGTAAAACCGCCACCATCTCCACCACACAACGCACACCTCACCGGTAGCCACTCCACCACTGATGCAGTCCCCAACTCATACTGGAATGAGTCAAGATGATCCCGACGCATGGGATCTTTATGATGCGCCAGTATCAGATAACAGCCTAGACTGTTATCCAGCGAGACCGTCGCCACCTAGGACAGTACAGCCTACACACAGGTGGTGTCAAGTGCAGCGGCGTTCCATAATGTCACCCTGCATGCAGAGCCTATTGAGGATGACTTTTTATTCAACACACTATCCTCCACACATAGCCAATACCAAAGTCTCCCTATGCTACCTGGAATGCTAAAACACTCCAAACAGGTGTTTCAGGAGCCTGTGAAGAGCAGGGCTATAACTCCAAGGGTGGAGAAGAAATACAAGCCACCGCCAACAGACCCACAGTAGGACAAGCAGTACTACGAACTTTATTTCAAACAACTCCAACTCCTACAGGTTGAGCCACCGCTTTTGGGGAGATAACTGCTTAATAGTCTATGCAAAGCATGTGTATCTGCAGCTACACATGCCATCGAACGGAAAATGTCACTTAGCCAGTGTACATCTGTTCGTGGCATGAGACGCTGCAGATGCACATGCTTTGCACATCCCAACAATCTCAACAATGGTCTCAAGCACAGGGTAAGTTATATGATCTAGTGTTAGACCGCCAAACTTACAGAGCTCTGCAATGGTGGAATCACAACCACTTAATAGGAGCGGTCATTTTAGGACCCTGTGCCTCAGACCATAATAACAGATGAGTCAATGACAGGTTGGGGAGCTAATCTCAACAACCTAACCATACAAGGGGAATGGAACGCAACACAATTAACTTATCACATAAACCATTTAGAATTGTTAGCTGTGTTCCTGGCCCTAAAAGCTTTTTAACCTTCTATCAGGCACAAATCAGTCCTAATAAAAACAGACTGACAACAATGTATTATCTGAAGAAACCGGGGGAAAACACTCATCCCAATTGTCCCTTCTAACCCAAACAATATGGAAATGGGCAATTCACAATCATTTACTTGCTAGCTCAATAGATCTCAGATATAAACAACCACTTATCAGACTTACTAAGCGTGACGCAGCAACAAATACACGAATGGGAAATTCACTCACGTACTTCAACAGTACTTTCAATGTGGGGAACACCAGACAGACCTTTTCGCAAAAAGCAAACGCAAAATGCTGAAACTTCGCATCCAGACACCCACACCCTCTGTCCAGAGGACAATGCATTATGGATCATCTGGTCAGGGGTATTTGCTTACACTTCCCCCCTCTCCCATTAATTCCATATCTGGTCAACAGACTGCATCACACCTCAACATGATACTCATAGCTCCCATGTGGGCACGCCAACACTGGTACACAACACTTCAGGATCTGTCAGTAGTACCCCATCACAAACTTCCAAACAGACAAGATCTTTTAACACAACAAGGGTCAAATCAGGCATCCCAATCCCAGTGTACCCAACTTAGCGATTTGGCTCCTGAAGTCAGTTTGGATATTTCAAACTCCCATTAGAATGTATGGAAGTTAAAAAAAAAAAAAAAAAAAAAAAAAAAAAAAAAGCATGCAAACCAACAACTAGACTATGCAAACAAGTGGAAACTGTTTGCTTACTACTGTCAATTCAAAAATATAAGATCCACTTAAAGCATCAATACAAGATATTGTATGTTACCTGCTTTATTTAAAAAAAAAAAAAGCTAATTTAGCTTTTTTTTTTTTTATTCTATCAATATTCATCTCACAGCTATATCAACATACTTCTCCCTGTTACAAAAGCCTTCATGGCAGGACTTAAACATATTACTCCACTAGTTCCTTCATGGAATCTCAATATTGTACTCACAAGATTAGTGGGAGCACCATTTGAGTCCATGCATTCATCTGACTTTCAATTTCTCACATGGAAAGTTGCTTTCTTAGTAGCAATTACTTCATTAAGAAGAGTAGAATACAAGCATTCACTCTAGAACCATTTTCCCAAGTACACAAAGTTGTACTTAAGACAAATCCCACATTTTTGCCAAAAGTAGTTTCGCCTTTTCACATTAATCAGTCAGTGGAAATGTCAGTCTTATTTCCACAGCCAGACTCAACTACTGAAAGAGCTCTTCACTGTCTTGACCTTTAAAAGAGCTCTAATGTACTATGTTAACAGAACAAAAGTTTAGGCAAACTAAACCGCTTTTTGTTGCTTTCCAACAACCAGGTAATGCTATCCCTAAACAAGGATTAGCTAGATGGATTGTGAGATGAATTCAAACATGTTACATTAAAGCAAAAAAGCTACTTTTTATAACTCCTAAAGCACATTCCACTAGGAAAAAAGGTGCTTCTATGGCATTTTTAGGAAACATACCAATGGCAGACATGTGCAATGCTGCTGCATGGTCCACACCGCATACATTCACAACACTGTGTGTGGATGTATTATCAAAGCAACAGGCCAATGATGGTCAAGCAGTACTTAAAACACTTTCAAACCTCTTCAACCCCTACAGGCTAGCCACTCCTTTCTTGGGAAAAGGATTTTTTTTTTTTCAGTCTAGGCACAGCATGTGTATCTGCAGCTACACATGCCATTGAACAGAAAATTTCACTTACCCAGTGTACAACTTAGCGGCATGTAGTGCTGCAGATTCACATGCGTCCTCCCCAGAAGCCTGTAGTCGTTGCAGTACTTATTTGTACGTGTGTGTATATGTATATGTCTCTGTGTGTATGTGTGTGTATGTGTGTATATATATATATATATATATATATATATATATATATATATATATACACACACACACACACACGTCCATGGACATCTTATCTATTACATCTAGTTGTACATTTAGATTCTTTCACTCTTTCGATACCCTTCTGTGGGAAAACAATCTAACAAAGGAGTCGATGCCATGCGCACTATCACAGAGCTGTCACTCGAAGACTTCTTCGAAAAATAACTTGTAACACTCAAAGCCCAACACTAGATGGCGAACTATGCACAGCATGTGAATTTGCAGCACTACATGCCACGAACAGATGTACACTGGGTAAGTGACATTTTCCGTTCGATGGCATGTGTAGCTGCAGATTCACATGCTGTGCATTATCCTGCCATCTAGTGTTGGGCTCAGTGTTACAGGTTGTTTTTCTTCAAAGAAGTCTTTTCGATTCACGGGACCGAGTGACTCCTTCCTTTCGGCTCCATTGCGCATGGGAGTCGACTCCATCTTAGATTGTTTTCTTTCCGCAATCGGGTTCGGACGTGTTCCTCTTCGCTCCGTAATTCGAATCTGTGAAACTTAGAAAATCATTGAAATTCGTCTGTATTGTTTGCGTTCGGGACCGGTTTAGTATCACATCGGCACCGAAAACAAGACCGCTTCGGCAGCCCTTTGGGGCTTCCGCACTTAATCAAGGCCTGGTCGGCCCGACCACACCCATCGACAAAGAACTAATGGACCGGACCCCTTTCCGTTTCTGTCCGAAGTGCCACGCCAAGTATCCTTACACAGACCAGCATTGGGTCTGTAACCTATGTTTATCGCCCGAACACAGAGGATACTTGTGAGGCCTGCAGAGCGTTTCGATCCAAGAAGACCTTAAGAGATCGATGCGCAAGACTGTTACAGATGGCGTCGAAACAGTCAACATCTCGACGCAGAGGAAGAAGAGATGCAGATATCCATCCAGGGTTCGGACTCTGATGAATCCGGGGATCAACCACCAACGCTGGCACAAAAAGTGAATACACCTGCCCCGTCCCACACCCAAGGTCAGGTCAAGAAACAAAAGTCCTCGGGGACACCACTGCTGGAAGGCCATGGCTCAACCCACAGAAAAGACGGTGAGCAAGTAACATCGGCACCGAAAAAGGCCAAATCAGTGGCGAAGACTTCCGACTCCGGTCGAGAAACCGGCACCGAAAAGAGTCTGCATCGAAATAATAGAGACAAGTAAACCTCGAAAAAGCCACTCTGAGCCGAAACCGACAATCTCCATCGGGGTTTCGATACCGAAAAAAACTGCTTTGGAGCCGAAAAAGGTGTCCTACACGGAAGAGCAGGGGCTCTCTACAGCTCAAAGAAAAGCACAGATTTGAGCAGGAACTGGATTTAGAAGAGTATGATCAAACTCAGCAAAGGCTAGAAATCCAGAAACATACAGGGAAGATACAAACTATCCCTCCACTCAAGTCCAAAAGAAAACTGACTTCACAAGACTGAGATGCAACCAAAGGCCAAAGTGGTTAGAGAAAGGTCACCGTCCCCACTTCAATCACCACAGTTGTCACCAGTGGGTACACCAATGGCAGTGTCACCCATACATACTGGGATGACTCAAGATGATGCGGACCCCTGGGATCTATACGACCCACCAGTTTCGGACAATAGTCCAGAGTGTTATCCGACAAAACCTTCGCCGCCAGAGGACAGTGCGTCCTACACGTAGGTACTGGCCAGAGCAGCAACATTTCACAATGTAGCAATGCACTCGGAACCAGTGGAAGACGACTTCCTGTTTAACACTCTGGCATCCACGCATGCATTGTATCAAAGCCTGCCAATGTTACTGGGCATGCTTAAACATGCACAACAGGTTTTCCAAGAACCAGTGAAAGGGAGAGCAATCACGCCAAGGGTCGAAGAAATATAAACCGCTCGTCAGACCCTGTGTTTATTACACAATAGCTCCCTCCGGACTCAGTGGTTGTGGGGGCTGCAAGAAAACGGGCTAATTTGCAGTCATCAGGGGATGCGCCACCCCCTCATAAGGAAAGTCGTAAATTCAACGCGGCTGGGAAAAGAGTGGCATCGCAAGCAGCCAATCAGTGGCGAATTGCCAACTCACAAGCCCTCCTTGCCCGCTACGACAGAGCACACTGGGACAAGATGCAAGACATCATCCAGCACCTCCCCAAAGAGCATCAAAAACGTGCCCAACAAGTGGTTGAAGCGGGACAGGCCATATTGAACAACCAGATCCGCTCTGCAATAGACTCTGCTGATACAGCGGCACAAACTGTAAATACAGCAGTAACAATTAGAAGGCATGCATGGCTGCGAAGTTCTGGGTTTAAACCAGAGATGCAGCAAGCGGTATTGAATATGCCGTTTGATCAACATCAACTATTCGGCCCGGAAGTGGATACCTGTAAAGAAATGGCTCCCTGTTGCAGTTACCCCCCACTTTTTGCCTGATACTGACTTGACTGAAGTGTGCTGGGACCCTGCTAACCAGGCCCCAGCACCAGTGTTCTTTCACCTAAAATGTACCATTGTTTCCACAATTGGCACAACCCTGGCACCTAGGTAAGTCCCTTGTAACTGGTACCCCTGGTACCAAGGGCCCTGATGCCAGGGAAGGTCTCTAAGGGCTGCAGCATGTCTTATGCCACCCTAGGGACCCCTCACTCAGCACACACACTGCTTGCCAGCTTGTGTGTGCTGATGGGGAGAAAATGACTAAGTCGACATGGCACTCCCCTCAGGGTGCCATGCCAACCTCCCACTGCCTGTGGCATAGTTAAGTCACCCCTCTAGTAGGCCTTACAGCCCTAAGGCAGGGTGTACTATACCACAGGTGAGGGCATATGTGCATGAGCACTATGCCCCTACAGTGTCTAAGCAAAACCTTAGACATTGTAAGTGCAGGGTAGCCATAAGAGTATATGGGCTGGGAGTCTGTTAAAAACGAACTCCACAGCTCCATAATGGCTACACTGAATACTGGGAAGTTTAGTATCAAATTTCTCAGAATAATAAACCCACACTGATGCCAGTGTTGGATTTATTAAAAAATGCACACAGAGGGCATCTTAGAGATGCCCCCTGTATTTTACCCAATTGTTCAGTGCAGGACTGACTGGTCTCTGCCAGCCTGCTGCTGAGAGACGAGTTTCTGACCCCATGCGGTTGAGAGCCTTTGTGCTCTCTGAGGACATAAACAAAGCCTGCTCTGGGTGGAGGTGCTTCACACCTCCCCCCTGCAGGAACTGTAACACCTAGCAGTGAGCTTCAAAGGCTCAAGCTTCGTGTTACAATGCCCCAGGGCACTCCAGCTAGTGGAGATGCCCGCCCCCTGGACACAGCCCCCACTTTTGGCGGCAAGTCCAGGAGAGATAATGAGAACAAGGAGTCGTCACTGGCCAGTCAGGACAGCCCCTAAGGTGTCCTGAGCTGAAGTGACTCTAACTTTCAGAACTCCTCCATCTTGCAGATGGAGGATTCCCCAATAGGATTAGGGATGTGACCCCCTCCCCTTGGGAGGAGGCACAAAGAGGGTGTACCCACCCTCCGGGCTAGTAGCCATTGGCTACTAACCCCCCAGACCTAAACACGCCCTTAAATTTAGTATTTAAGGGCTTCCCTGAACCTAGGAAAACAGATTCCTGCAACTTACCGAAGAAGAAGACTGCTGAGCTGAAAACCCCTGCAGAAGAAGACAGAAGACACCAACTGCTTTGGCCCCAGTCCTACCGGCCTGTCTCCTGCCTTCTAAAGAACCCTGCTCCAGCGACGCTTTCTCCAGGACCAGCGACCTCTGAATCCTCGGAGGACTGCCCTGCTTCCAAGAGACCAAGAAACTCCAGAGGACAGCGGCACTGCTCCAAAAGAACTGCAACTTTGTTTCAAGGAGCAGATTTAAAGACCCCTGCAACTCCCCGCAAGAAGCGTGAGACTTGCAACACTGCACCCGGCGACCCCCGACTCGACTGGTGGAGAACCAACACCTCAGGGAGGACCCTCCGGCGACTCCGAGTCCGTGAGTAACCAAAGTTGAGCCCCCACAGCGATGCCTGCAGAGGGAATCCCGAGGCTCCCCCTGACCGCGACTGCCTGAACTCCATTTCCCGACAGCTGGAAAAGACCCTGCACCCGCAGCCCCCAGCACCTAAAGGAACGGAACTCCAGTGCAGGAGTGACCCCCAGGAAGCCCTCTCCCTTGCCCAGGTGGTGGCTACCCCGAGGAGCCCCCCCCTTGCCTGCCTGCAACGCTGAAGAGATCCCTTGATCTCTCATTGATTTCCATTGAAAACCCGACGCTTGTTTCTACACTGCACCCGGCCGCCCCAGTGCCGCTGAGGGTGTACTTTTTGTGTGGACTTGTGTCCCCCCCGGTGCCCTACAAAACCCCCCCTGGTCTGCCCTCCGAAGATGCGGGTACTTACCTGCTGGCAGACCGGAACCGGGGCACCCCCTTCTCTCCATTGAAGCCTATGCGTTTTGGGCACCTCTTTGACCTCTGCACCTGACCAGCCCTGAGCTGCTGGGGTGGTAACTTTGGGGTTACTCTGAACCCCCAACGGTGGGCTACCTTGGACCCAAACCTGAGACTTGTAAGTGATTTACTTACCTGACAAAACTAACACACTTACCCTCCCCCAGGAACTGTGAAAATTGCACTATGTCCACTTTTAAAACAGCTTATTGTGTTTTATGTGAAAAGTATACATGCTAATGTAATGATTCAAAGTTCCTAAAGTACTTACCTGCAATACCTTTCAAATGAGATATTACATGTAGAATTTGAACCTGTGGTTCTTAAAATAAACTAAGAAAAGAGATTTTTCTATAACACCTATTGGCTGGATTTGTCTGTGTGTTCCTCATTTATTGCCTGTGTGTATGTACAACAAATGCTTAACACTACTCCTTTGATAAGCCTACTGCTCGACCACACTACCACAAAATAGAGCATTAGTATTATCTCTTTTTGCCACTATCTTACCTCTAAGGGGAACCCTTGGACTCTGTGCATTCTATTCCTTACTTTGAAATAGTGCATACAGAGCCAACTTCCTACAATACCGCAATAGAAAAAATGAAAGGACACGGCCAAAGCCATGGGCGCGCTCTACTCCTCTCAATACAGGGGAACATTTAGGAAACTACAATTTAGGGGAGGGTTTAGACAGCAACCATCCACCTCCCAAACAAAACTGACTTACCAATCTCAGTACCAGAGAGGGGGTTTCGTGGTTCCTACAGAGGACCGTTCCCAAGAGGAAGAGGGAAATTCCAACCTGCCAAGCAGACCCCTGGTAGCAAGCAGTGACTTCAATGTCACACTTCCCGACACATCACCGGGGGGGGGGGGGAGAGAGATTAACAAAATACCACCACAATTGGACACACATTACCACAGACACGTGGGTTCTATCAATTATCCAGCATGGTTACTGCATAGAGTTCCCAAGATTCCCTCCAGATGTCCCCCCCCCCCCCCCCCCCCCCCCCCCTCCAAGAACACACAGAATGTCAATACAACACTTAGACCTATTACAAATAGAAGTCCAAGCACTACTAGCAAAAGAAGCCATAGAACTGGTACCTCCTCACCAGAGAGGAACAGGGGTTTACTCCCTGTATTTCCTCATCCCAAAGAAAGACAAAACATTAAGACCCATTTTAGATCTCAGAACACTGAATCTTCATCAAATCAGATCATTTCCACATGGTAACACTACAGGATGTAGTCCCTTTACTAAAACAAGGGGAATACATGACAACACTGGATCTAAAGGATGCGTATTTTCACATATCCATCCATCTCACAGGAAATACCTCAGGTTTGTAATACAAGGCAAACATTACCAATTCAAAGTGTTTCCATTCGGAATAACAACGGCCCCCAGGGTATCTACAAAATGCCTAGCTGTAGTAGAAGCTCATATAAGGAGAAATCACATGCACTTATTCCTGTATCTAGACGATTGGCTAATAAAAGCCAACACTCAACGTCAAAATCACACGCAATATGTAATAGATACTCTGCACAAACTAGGGTTTTCTATAAATTACCAAAAATCACATTTTCAACCATCGCAACTACAACACTACTTGGGAGCAACACTCAACACACAAAGAGCAATTGCCACTCCAAGTCCACAAAGAGTTCACTCATTTCAAAATATAAAATCAAGCATGCAATCAAACCAACAATACACGGTCAGGTTTGTGATGAAACTACTAGGCATGATGTCCTCATGCATAGCTATTGTCCCAAACGCAAGACTACACATGCAGCCCTTACAACAGTGCCTGGCAAAACAATGGACGCAGGCACAGGGTCCACTCCAAGATCTAGTGTTGATAGACCACCAAACACTCATCGCTTCAATGGTGGAACCCTGTAAATTTAAACAAAGGGCGGCCTTTTCAAGTCCCAGTACCTCACGCCATTATCACAACAGACGCCTCCATGATTGGGTGGGGAGCACACCTCAACAATCAGAGCATACAAGGCCAATGGGACATTCAACAAAAACAACTTCACATAAATCATTTAGAACTGCTAGCAGTCTTTCTAGCACTAAAAGCCTTTCAGCCCCTTCTAGCCCACAAACATATCCTTGTCAAGACAGACAATATGACAATGTATTATTTAAACAAACGGGGGGGGAGACACGCACTCGTCACAACTGTGTATCCTAGCACAAAAAATTTGGTACTGGGCAATTCACAACAACATTCGTCTGATAGCACAATATATACCAGGCATTCACAATCAGCTAGCTGACCATCTCAGTCGAGATCACCAACAGTCTCACGAATAGGGAAATACATTCCCCCAAATTCTAAAAGATCACTTCTACTGCTGGGGGACACCAAACATAAATCTGTTTGCAACAAAAAACGCAAAATGCCAAAACTTTGCATCCAGATACCCACACCATCAGTCCAAGGGCAATGCTCTATGGATCAGCTGCTCAGGGATATTTGCTTATGCTTTTTCCCCCCCTCTCCCGCTCATTCCTTTTGTGGTCAACAAACTGAGTCAAAACAAACTCCAACTAATACTCATAGCACCAACGTGGGCTCGCCAACCGTGGTACACCACACTGTTGGACTTCTCAGTAGTACCGCACATCAAACTACCAAACAGACCAGATCTGTTAACCCAACACAAACAACAAATCAGGCACCCGAATCCAGCATCGCTCAACCTAGCAATCTGGCTCCTGAAATCTTAGAATTTGGATATCTAAACCTCTCAAAAGAGTGTATGGAGGTCATTAAACAAGCAAGAAAACCCACAACAAGGCATTGTTATGCTAATAAATGGAAAAGGTTTGTTTTCTACTGCCAGGCTAATCAAATTACGCCGCTAAATGCTTCCATACAAAACATTGTAAGTTCTCTTCCAGGGGATCCTCATCAATAGTCATAAACATTGAATATTCCCACCCTTGTGCGGGGACCCCGGAGCATATATATATATATAAAATACATACATATTATCATGTGTAAAACAGCAATGCAGGCTATAATCATAAATAGGCTAAAATGCTTTATTTCTATGCAAGTTTTTTTTTTTTTTTTTTTTTTTATATTATAAAATCACAATAGATCATAAATATCTACCTAAGCCCCAAAAACTGGACTTAGGGAAGTAAACAGCAGTAAATATCAGAGAAAAATAGAAAAAACCACATTGAAAAACAATGAAGCATTCTTAGCCAATAGGCTGCATGCAGGTTAACACAGGAGAACCATAAAAACTTTGGCACCGTGCCTTTAAGACCCTGAGCACCTCCAGTATCCCACCATGCCTCAGGGGTGAAGGGAAGGTGACAGTTGGTTCACAGTTAGGTCAGTTCTTTTTTCCGGCTTCTTCTGAGAGGATCCTGGAGCATTGAGCTCTCAGTTTTTCTGAGTTTTTCTTCAGAAAAATCCTTAAAAATAGTGTTTTTCCTATTTACTCGACAGATAACATCTTTTGTCTGAGTTTGGAAGTCTTTTGACAGAAAATGCCATCTCTTTTTGTAAAATGTCCTTGTGGGAAGAAGAAAGCCCAGTCAGACCCACACTCTGTGTATTGTCTGCCTGCCACAGAGTCACTGTCCTGACACCTGCAAGTATTGTAAGAACATGTCAAGGAGGACTCTCAAAGACAGAGAGAAGATCAGGCTACATGGGCTTCAGGAGAGGAAAAAGTCAACATCCTCTTCACTTCCCAGACCTACAGCAGAAGGAATGGCCCGATCGACGTCGACAGGTAGGATTGTACCTGTTTGTTCTCCATCGACGTCATCGGCACCACCGTCTCACCGGCATAGGTCGACGGCGACCAGACCGACGTCGAGGGACAAAACGTCGAAGCATGGACACAGGGGTACATCTCCGTCGACGGCAGGCCGCCGTTCGGCGTCGAGTCATCTCCGGCGCTCCCGTTCGCCGTTGAGAACGTCTCACCCCTTGGCGTCGAAGGACACGACACCAAAAACACCTCGACGGCATGAACATCCGCCGTCGACCACTCGCCACTCAACGTCGAGACACACGACGGCGAGTAGGTCCAGGTCCCGCGATAGGCGATCGGCGTCAAGACACTCGACGGCAAGACCTCTGACGTCAAGACCTTCGACGCCGAGGATGCAATCGACGTCGACACAACCTTCAGCTGTGTCACAGGCAGTAGAGCCAGCGGACAAAGCTCCCTCACCGGTGGTCTCTATAAGGAGTGCATCATCCCATTCCAGAGCATCGGGGCATGTTTCTCCCATCACAGCATCCCCGGATTCACAATACTCTAGGATGTATTCTCCTACTGCCTCATTACCGAGAACGCCATCGCCTACAGCTAGAGCAGGACGGGCTTGTTCTGCTTCTCGTCAGCCGACCACAAGACCTGCACACTCTGCTACAGCCTCTCGGAGCAGGTCCCGTTCCCGAAGGAGAACCAGGTCACGAACACCACGCAGAAGATCACCTTCTTGGTCTTCTTCAGGATCGTCTGTTGGGCGCTACTCCCCCACACTCACAGATTCTCCACCTGCTAGGATTTCCCCGGTGGATGATATCACCACTTTTAATGAGGTTCTTCTAAGGGGAGCGCAGAAGCTAAATATTGAGGTACCGGAGCCGGCCACCTCATCCTCAGTTATCTTTGAGACCCTACAACACAGATCAGTCTCGAGAAAACTGCTGCCACTAGTACCGGGTTTGCTGCAACCGACTATGGACACTTTTCTGTCTCCAGCCACTCTCAAGTCTGCCCCGGCTAGGATTCAAAAGAAATACAAAGCTCCGGAACAAGATCCTTTATTCCTGCGGAAGGATCCGCCACCGGACTCTGATCTTAGCCGCAGCCAGAAACACACTCTGTGGCATCATCTTCCACAGTCCCCCCGGATAAGGAGAGCAGACACCTAGACTCTCTGGGGAGAAAGATGTGCGGTACGGCGGCATCTGCTATGAAGGTCTCCAGCGCCTCAGCACTTCTGGGCAGATATGACCGCTCTCTCTGGGACTCACTCCACAGATTTACAGAAAAGTTGCCCAGGGAAGATAGACAGGACTTCCAGGAAATCTTGCAGGAAGGGGGCCTAGTATCTAACCAGGTCATCAGCGCGGCGGCGGACGGGGCGGATTTGGCTGCGCATGGGTATGCGCACGGAATCTGCGCTAGGAGGTCTTCCTGGCTACGGCTCACGGGTCTGAAACAGGAAGCACAGCAGCGCATTTTGAACCTCCCATTCAGCGGGAGTTCGTTGTTCGGTACCCACGCGGATGAAGAGATGGCCCGAATGAAAATGGAAGTCGACACGATGAGGGCAGTGGGCCTGGAACGTAAAAAAGACTTCAGGCGGAGGTACAGGCCGTATGACAGACGACCATTCCAGCAGAGGGTTCAAACCCCTCACTGGTCTCAAAGGCCACAACAACGACGGGGACGTCCCCTGTTTCAGGCACGTAGACCCACAAGAGACAGAGGGTCAAGTAGACCTCAACAGTCTACAGCAAAGACACCATCAAAGCAATGAGGCATTGCTTCCCTCAGCACTGTGCACCACTCCGGTGGGGGGGAAGTGTTACGCATCATCTTCGCGAGTGGCACTCAATCACAAAAGACAAATGGGTGCTCAATATTGTCGAACATGGCTATTCTCTCCTTTTCAAAAAACCTCCTCCTCACTTGCCGCCAGCAAGGTGTTTTCCTTCTCATCTCAGCCTGCTACGCAAGGAAGTTCTCGCACTCCTACAAAAGAAAGCTGTAGAAAAGGTTCCTCCGGCACAAAAAGGAAAAGGGGTGTACTCCCGTTACTTTCTGGTGGCGAAAAAAGGTCAACAGGGCCTCTTCAGACCAATTCTGGACTTACGGCTCCTGAACAAGTACATAAGAAAACAAAAGTTCAGGATGCTAGCCCTTCACCAGATTGTCCCGCAACTGCATCAGGGAGACTGGATGTGCTCCATCGACCTACAGGATGCATATTTTCACATCCCAATAGCAACCAAACATCGGAAATTTTTACGTTTCCAGATAGCGTCACAGCACTACCAATTCAGAGTCCTTCCATTCGGCCTGAAGTCTGCACCCCGAGTCTTTTCAAAATGTGTAGCAGTGGTAGCGGCACACCTTCGAAGACAAAAAATATTCGTCTACCCCTACCTGGACGACTGGCTAGTGAAGGCCTCCTCTCCGGATCAGGCGAGAAAACATCGAGATATCGTTCTAAGAACTTTCGAGTCTCTAGGTCTTCAAATCAACCACGACAAGTCAACCTTGATTCCAACACAAAACCTCCACTACCTGGGAGCGATACTAAACACAGAGCTCCAAAGAGTGTATCCTTCGGAGGAACGACTTTTATCAATCCACAGGAAGTGTCAACATCTATTAACAGCCGATGCACCTACAGCTCGTCAGGTGACATCGCTTCTGGGCTCCATGGCTTCATGCATCTTCATTGTCCCGAATGCCAGGCTACGCATGAGGCCCCTTCAGGAGGCATTAGAGAACAATTGGAGCCAAAAGACTGGTCACTGGGAGGACAGAGTTCGACTACCAGCAGTGGCTTTTCAATCACTACAATGGTGGATGCACAGACCTCACCTGTCGATAGGTTCTCCGTTTCACCAGACAATTCCAGTCGACACTCTGGTAACGGATGCGTCTCTTCAGGGTTGGGGTGCTCATCTGGGTTCCTTCCAAGCTCAGGGTCTGTGGTCCGACAAGGAAAAGAACTATCACATAAATCTACTGGAACTCAGAGCAGTCCATCTGGCTCTCAAATCTTTCTCTCCATTGGTTCAGGGGAAATCTATCCTAATTCAGACAGACAATACAACCACAATGTATTACCTGAACAAACAGGGGGGAACAAGATCACTACCTCTGTCTCGAGAATCCCAAACGATATGGCATTGGCTCCTGGCCAGGGGAATGTCTATCACAGCGGTACACCTGCCAGGTCAGCAAAACGTAGAGGCAGATTTCCTGAGCAGACATCTGGAAGACGCGCACGACTGGGTGCTACACGACGAAGTCGTCGAGGACATCTTCGGTCAATGGGGTCGACCTCAGTTGTATCTCTTTGCAGACGAAACAAACAAGAAATGCCCAGACTTCGCATCCAGGTTCTGCCGTCCGGGATCTCAAGGGAATGCCCTGTTGATCAACTGGTCAGGGACATTTCTCTACGCCTTTCCACCGATTCCCCTCATACCGGCAGTAATCAACAAATTTTACAACTCCAGAACCAGAATGATTCTGATAGCGCCACAATGGCCCCGCCAATTCTGGTACACGGACCTACTCAACTTATCGGAAAGACCTCACAGGAGGTTGCCGTGCAGACCGGATCTCCTGAGCAGAATGGAAGGCAGAATCCTACATCCCAACCTTCCCTCTCTGAGCTTGACAGCATGGCTCCTGAATTCCTACAGTATGGGCACCTAGGGCTCTCACAGGAGTGCATGAGCATCTTGAAAGAGTCAAAACTACCTTCCACGCGGCGTTCTTACGCTTTTAAGTGGAAGAGATTTTACATCTGGTGCTCTCAACAAGGTATAAATCCCATACGAGCTCAGGAGGACGTCATACTATCCTATTTACTTCATCTGGCGAAGTCTGGTCTGCAGGTATCTTCTATTAAGGTTCATTTGTCTGCAATTACAGCGTATCGTAAGTCGCCTTCTCAGGAATCCTTCTTTACGATACCTGTAGTCAAGGATTTTTTAGAAGGCTTGAAAAAGGTTTTTCCTCCCATTCGGAGACCTTCTCCTCCATGGGAACTGAATGTAGTCCTGTCAAAACTTATGGGCCCTCCTTTTGAACCTATCCACAAGGCCTCTTTACAGCACCTTACGTGGAAGACGGCTTTTTTGGTGGCCATTACTTCAGCGAGGAGGGTCAGCGAAATTCAGGCTCTGTCTTGCAGAGAACCGTACACGTTTTTTCACGATAATAGAGTGGTTCTGCGAACTCACCCATCTTTCCTTCCGAAGGTGGTGTCAGAATTCCATATCAATCAGACTATATCTTTACCGACTTTCTTTCCCAATCCGGAGACTCCGGCTGAGAAAGCATTGCATTCTTTAGACTTAAAAAGAGTGCTGAAATTCTATTTGGACAAAACAAAACCGATTAGACATTCTAACCATTTGTTTCTGAATTATGGTCATTTAAGAACAGGAGAGGCAGCGTCTAAACGAACGATATCAAGATGGATTGTGTCTTGTATTGTTAACACTTACCAACTGGCTAATAAGCAATTACTGGCTAGGCCAAAAGCGCATTCCACAAGGGGAAAAGCGGCTACTGCTGCCCTCCTTAACAATGTAACAATTTCCGAGATTTGTAAGGCTGCTACATGGAAGTCTGTGCATACCTTTACTAAGCATTACTGTTTAGACTCGGATGCAAGAGCGGATGCCCAGGTGGGGCAGGCCTCTCTTAGAAATCTATTTGCATGAATATGTATTCTTTCCTGCACTTCTTTCGGACTGTCCGCAGAGTTTAGGGATGGGCTTGCTAATCTATTCAATGTTTATGACTATTGATGAGGATCCCCTGGAAGAGAAGGATTAGTTACTTACCTGTAAATCCTAGTTCTCTTCCAGGGGTATCCTCATCAAAGTCATAAACAACCCACCCTCCTCCCCGGACTTAAGTCTCCTAGAAGTGCAGGACAGATTATCTTTCTGATCAGTTACACAGATTGTCACCGTAAAAAAGTACTGACCTAACTGTGAACCAACTGTCACCTTCCCTTCACCCCTGAGGCATGGTGGGATACTGGAGGTGCTCAGGGTCTTAAAGGCACGGTGCCAAAGTTTTTATGGTTCTCCTGTGTTAACCTGCATGCAGCCTATTGGCTAAGAATGCTTCATTGTTTTTCAATGTGGTTTTTTCTATTTTTCTCTGATATTTACTGCTGTTTACTTCCCTAAGTCCAGTTTTTGGGGCTTAGGTAGATATTTATGATCTATTGTGATTTTATAATATAAAAAAAAAAAAAAAAAAAAAACTTGCATAGAAATAAAGCATTTTAGCCTATTTATGATTATAGCCTGCATTGCTGTTTTACACATGATAATATGTATGTATTTTATATATATATGCTCCGGGGTCCCCGCACAAGGGCGGGAATATTCAATGTTTATGACTTTGATGAGGATACCCCTGGAAGAGAACTAGGATTTACAGGTAAGTAACTAATCCTTATTTACTACACTTACAAAAATCAAATCTTGCTTTTTCTTCCATTTTAAAATCCATCTCACTGCAATATCTGCTTATTTGTATATTACACATACAAAATCGCTTTTTAGAATCCCAGTTATCAAAGCCTTTATGGAGGGACCAAAAAGAATCATACCCCCAAGGACACCACCAGTACCTTCATGGAATCTTAATATTGTACTAACACGACTCATGGGGTCCACCATTTGAACCCATGCATTCTTGTCAAATCCAATTCTTGACTTGGAAAGTAGCATTTCTAATAGCCATCACTTCTCTACGAAGAGTTAGCGAAATACAGGCATTTACTATCCAAGAACCAGATACATAAACATAGTGGTTCTCTGTACAAATCCACAATTTTTACCAAGTCATATCACCGGTTCATCTAAACCAAACTGTGGAACTCCCAATCTTCTTTCCACAACCAGAATCAGTAGCAGAAAGGGCATTGCATATATTAGACATTAAAAGAGCGCTAATGTATTACATTGACCAAACAAAACAATAATTCGTAGCTTTCCAAAAACCTCATGCAGGTAACCCTATATCCAAACAAGGCATTGCCAGATGGATAGTCAAATGTATTCAGACCTGTTACCTTAAAGCTAAAAGAGAACTACCCATTACTCCAAGGGCACATTCCACTAGGAAAAAAGGCGCCACAATGGCTTTTCTTGGTAATATACCAATGACAGTGAATGTATGGGACGTAGACCAGGTGGCTGCCTTACAAATCTCTAAGCATTACTGTGTAGATGTGTTAGCAACACAACAAGCCACAGTAGGACAGGCTGTACTGAGAACATTATTTCAGACCACTTCAACTCCTACAGGCTGACCATCGCTTTTGGGGAGATTACTGCTTTGTAGTCTATGCACAGCATGTGTATCTGCAGCTACACATGCCATTGAACGGAAAATGTCACTTACCCAGTGTACATCTGTTCGTGGCATGTTGCACTGCAGATTCACACGCGCCCTCCCACCTCCCCGGGAGCCTGTAGCCGTTTTAGGTGCATGTAAATTGAAAATATTCCTTTAATACACTATGTACATACATTTCTACTCCATTGCATGGGCACCTCTAGTATCCTTACTTTACCAACTCCTACCTCACCCTTTGCGGGGAAAACCATCTAAGATGGAGTCGACGCCCATGCACAATGGAGCCGAAAGGGAGGAGTGACTCGGTCCCGTGACTCAAAGACTTCTTTGAAGAAAAACAACTTGTAACACTCTGAGCCCAACACTAGATGGCAGGATAATGCACAGCATGTGAATCTGCAGCGCGACATGCCACAAACAGATGTACACTGGGTAAGTGACATTTTCCATACATACATACATACATACATACATACAGGGCTAATACACCATGTGGGGCAATGGAGTTGCTCCCTTTGCAGAGTTAGTTTTGTGACTTGAGAATATGGAGTTATACTAGTATTCCTCATAGGGCATTTATGAGATTAACCGCTCCCTAGGAATGTCAATATATATTGTTTAATCTCTGTTTAAAGATTTCTTTATAAGGATTCTACAGCACTCGGGTTGTCTGTTTCCTTATTCCTCCTTGTACTGTCAAACAAGGTAGCTGTTCCTCACTAACTGTGGTGTACAGTCAACTTTTACCTCTGATATGGTAGTATCAGATTTTCTACTGTTGGTAGATTGGATGCTTTAGAATCCAGAAAGTTTCCCCTTGGGGACTTGGACTTTTCTTGGTTTGCTCTTAAAGGTTTTATGTTAGAAAGCCATCACAGTTAGATGGATTTTCTACACTTTGGTAGTCATTTGTATGGTGTCGACATGTTCTTTTCGTGACTTATGTCAGTTTATATCATTCGTCTTAATTGAGACTTATCTCTTGTATAGAATAATTCATATATTTGACTCTTTAGAAGTTCTGCTGCTTTTATGTTTGCATTCAACACTCCCTTCCTTATGGAAGGGTTTTACCTTCTTCAGGGGTATTTCTTCTTCTCTATGAAGATATTTATATATGGGGTGCATAAGGAGGTCAGATGTTCATACCTCATCTAGATACAACTGTTTTCATTGTTACCTGACTAGTTGTGTAGGTTGGGTTCACACTTTTTTTAGAAGTGTCATAAGATGGAATCTTTTATTTCAGAATTCTGCAAACTTTCATGTTCTTGTCATTGGCAACTTTTTGTTCTAGTTGATCTGTAGAGGAGTCTTATTCATTGAGTCACATTCTCACCTTTTTCACCACACTACCCCAAGGCCCCTTTTTCATGTTTGATTTTTATTTAGTTTAAAATCTCTCATTTAGAATATCTTGTATAGGTTTTAACCTCTCTACCTACTTTTCCTGGGTGGGAGGTGTGTGTGTGGGGGGGGGGGGGGGGTTGTGGGGAGCCAAATGGTGGGGTGGCTTTTTTTGCTTGTTTGTTTTTTAGAGAAATTGTATGTTTTCTATGTCTTAGTGTGTAGGTCTGGTTAGGATTTACCTTTTATATGGTAAAAGGTATTGCTGTTCCTCAATGGCAAGTTATGCTGTGTTCCAACAGGGTTGAACTTGCAGTTTCGGTCTATGTATAAAGACAAATCGATTATGTTCACTAGCTCATTTGGCAATACATTCCAGCGATCATGGGTAAGGTTCCTTACCCATTTTATTCTTTGTCACTATTAGTTTACAGTACTGTAGTCCCTGCCCCAGTACTTTTGGGGTGCTCATCTGTAGGTTCAGATCTCATTAACGGAGTAAGTCTTGTATTCTAGTTGTTAGCCTCTGACACAGATTGGTCATTAACATGAATTTTATTTTTCCCTGATTTGAAATCTGTGGTTCCACCCACGAGTTTAGTCTTAAAATGTTGGGGCTCACCTACATTCTTATGCCTGGTCCTTTTTGAATTGTTGTAGACTTGTTTGGACATATTTTTAATGGTCTTGATCATGGATGGTGCTTTCTCCATGCTCTTAATTTTTGTTTTAAATAACTTTTTTTTGTACTGTGGTCCTTTGCACATTTCTTTTAGTAAGAAGGATGTTTCCTCATACGTATTATGAACATGGCTTTCTCTTGTACTAGACCAATCTTCTGGTTAGAGGGGTTCAATACTGTTTGGTCGCTTCTGACACACACTTAAAATACTAACATGGATTTATTATTTCTCATGTTTTTCATAACTTATGGTTTTATTTACCTGTAGTTCCTTACACAGTCTTTCTCTTGTTCTAGACAGGTTTTGTTATAGTTGGAGACTTTTTTTATTTTTTTTATTTAATTCCCTCCTCTGGGTTACTATGGCTTTGGTGTCCGATTCTAAAGTAAGGAATCTGTGGCTAGGTGTCCCTAAGATGAACGTTGCTTTTTTGTTAACGCATTATCTGGTAGACAGGATCTAGCTGCAGATTCCGTAACGATTACCCCCCCGCCCCCACCCCCCCCCCCCCCCTTCCTGTGACAAGTTCTTTGGCCTCAAGATTTCGTTGTGCCAATCTACACCTTGAATTTAGTGATTTGACAAAGGGGTGTGTCTTGTGCTAGCACACTGTTTCAGTAGGCAGTTTCTTTATGTGGCTCCACCTTTTGAGTACAGAAAATGGTCATCAAGAAACTGATGTGGTTGGGGGGGGGGGGGGGGGGGGGGCGGGTATAGTGACTCTGCTGTCATTTTTGGTGGAAGACAACTTTGCCACGTAATGTCCTCTTCTGAGACAGACTTGCTGTGGGGAAAAGCTTTGCAGATCCAGGCTCGTGCCAAGGGGAAGATTATAAATTAAAGAATTTGCAGCTAGATCCTGTCTCTACCAGATAATGCGTTACAGGAGATAAATAACTTGTTCATCTGTGTGGCTGGTTCCAAGAAAAGAATACATGGAGTTAATCTATTAAAAGATGCAGAATTCACTTTGCTTTTATCAGCTGTATGTCTAGACGCTAGAGCAACTTTCTCATAGTTCTGAGAATTGTATGCTACACTGATGTGAAATTACATGCAAAATTTCAGGCTATAGTTCAGTGGAACTTTTTTTTTTTAAATAGGTAAAAGAAGGTACAATATCAAGTTATGGAAAACCTTTACAGACTGCTTCAACTGTTTGCCAATCGCAGCTATTGTAGATGAGAAGATCTTCTGTTGTCATGGTGGTAAGTGCTCCCTTTTTACTTATTACACTGCAGTCTGCTGCACAATTATAGGTAAAGATTTATATTCCCAACCTTGTCCCCCACCTACATAGCCTCTATACTCCTTTCAATATTGGAGTTGGAAAATACGTTGCCAGACTTCATAGTTGGCGGTCTCACCTTGAAAAATTAACTATGCAGTTTGCTTAGATGTACTACAATACTGCATGTCTGCAGGAGTTGAATTGTTTCAATGGTAGGTGCCTATAAATCAAATGATGGATAGTGTGTATTGATTCATATGCTTGAATCAATACCATTTTGACAAGTTGAGTCTCCTTTTAACTTGACAACACTTTGTACATTCAGAAAGCCTTAAACATGTACTGCTTTAGTACCTGAACAAGACCAGAAATTAAGTCTAAACCTACTTCTTAAAACCTTACCTCTGTGTCCCTAATTCCAATGTTACATCGTTTATTTTGCTAACATGGAAAAAGCTTTTAAGACCTCTGAAGCTTGTTGCAAATTAAACATTTATACATCTTATCCTACCAGAATATTTATTTACTGTCTTTCCCTGGACCATTTGGTCGAACTTTTGTCACGGTTTATCAAAACCCTCCATTATAGTGAGGTAAAGTTACCGAGATGGCTTCAGAAACACAAATGGCTGTTGACTACTACTTCTGCGAACAAGTCTGTCCAGAGCACACCACTGGTGCAAGAGAAAATAACACTAAAGCACCACAAACCATGATTGGCAAAGCAAAAAAGGTCTGGCGTGCACTGCCGGCCCTATAACTTCATGAAATAATTTTTGTCGGGGGTTTTGTAAAATCTTATTGTTACGCTGGTAGGCCCTCACTTTTTTTTTTTTTAACGTCCTTCATAAGGTAGGTTCATACTGTATAAGGTGGATAAGAATTTGGATGAGTCAGTCTAGCTTTTTAGGTATTTACTTCTGTACAAGAGTTTCATGAAGAAAACAACTAATTGGGGGGGGGGGGTTACATATGGTGTTATGAAAGTCAATTACTCCAAAGAATTTACATAGTTCATAGCTTAAAAAAGGAAGATTCTCTAACAACCAAAACATGCATTTAGTAAATAGTCATGTTTTTCACAGGTCTATCACCAGATCTTCAGTCTATGGAACAGATCAGGCGGATTATGCGTCCTACTGATGTTCCCGATCAGGGTCTCCTGTGTGATCTATTGTGGTCTGATCCTGACAAAGATGTGTTGGGATGGGGAGAGAATGACCGGGGAGTTTCCTTCACCTTTGGAGCTGAAGTCGTTGCAAAATTTCTTCATAAACATGACTTGGATCTTATATGTAGAGCACACCAGGTATGTGAAATTCCTCATCCTAGCTTTTCTTTTTTCTTTTGCAATGACCCTGATGCATTCTGTCCTTCCTAATTGGTTTCCTTTTTGTTCTCACATTGTCGGAGCTAAATTCCAGAACACCTCAGAACAATGTGTCTATGTACATTTTTTTTTTTTCTCATACTTTAAGAGTAAAGTGTTTTAAAACTGCCAGCTCTGTGGATAATGACAGAATATAAGTAAATGCGTAGGAAGGCAGCAAGGCAGCAATCTGAGAGGTCCATGCATAAAAGGTGGTTTAGCACCCTAGAATTTGCATTGATATCCATCATGTGTATAAAGCACCCCAAAAAAAGCATGTGGGGAGACTTGGTGGTGGAAAAGTTATCCAAATAGATGATTTTGAAGGAATTCCTAAACTGAGGTAGCTGTTGTGCTTGAACGTGTTGGGAAGGGCGTTCTACTGTTTTTAAATGAGAACACCTAATTCCCCCCCCCCCTGTCTTTCTCTCCCTCAAACCCACAGTGGCCCGGCGCTCTACTCTGTCTAAGTCTTGATCGAGGGTAATGTCTCAACCATTTGCGGAGCCATCACCACTCATCTTCAAAATTTTAGGGTTCAGGTAAGCAGTCTGAGGTCCCATCGCTCTGACTTCACCCCGTCGCTCGGCTGATGGAACGCAGAAATAGCATAGACACCCAAGGCCTGTGTCCTCTGAGCCTGCATCTGGGTCCACGCTTCCCTGAGTTTCCCAGAGCCACCCCCGCCCAACTTAAAGAATTCAATGAGGCCATGGGCCTCCTCTTTGGGCAGACCGACCCAGATATGGCACCTTCGGGCCCAAGGGGTTCAGTTGAGGGGCCTTCGGGTTCTGTGCTGGTGGCTCTGGCCTCCGAGGTCTCTGGATTTCGACCTTTCTGGAGTTACCCCTGCCTAACTTAAAGAATTCTATGAGGCCATGGGCCTCATCTTTGAGCGGACCAACCCAGATACAGCACCTTTGGGGCCCAAGGGGTTTGGTTGAGGGGGCTTCGGGTTCTGCGCTGGCAGCTCCGGCCACCAAGGTCTCATCATTGAGACCTTCCCTGGCGCCGGGCCATTGTCGACGCTCCTGATGTCACTAATGTCGACCTGATCCTTATCCCAGACGACTCAGCGCAGTGTCCAATCTCCTGATGGAGGTGCTTCAGACAGGGCTTTCACATCAGAACCCCTTTTGCCATTCAATGAAGCCCTCACAGATGTCCTTTTGGGTACTTGGTCCAAACCCAACACTGGGGCTCCTGTGGATAGGACTATTGCACAGTGCCATCGGCCAGCTCCGAACAACCTTAAATTCCTGTCCCGATACCCCACGCCTGAGTCTTGTCATTCAGGCTTCCTCTTCTTCAGACCCATTCCGTTCAAAATCAAAATGGCTGGAACAGTTTGGTAAAAAGATGTGTGTGTGTGTGTATAGTCCGCCGTCTGGTGTTGGGATGGAGTGGTACAAGTTGTTTTTCTTCGAAGAAGTCTTTTCGAGTCACGAGACCGAGGGACTCCTCCTACTTTGGTTCCATTGCACATGGTCGTCGACTCCATGTTAGATAGTTTTTTTTTTTTTTCCGCCATCGGGTTCGGACGTGTTCCTTTTCGCTCTGTGTTTCGGGTCGGAAAGTTAGTCGGAATCAACAGAAAATTCGTCGGTATTGTTTCGTTCGGTATCGGGTTCGATTGGAATCGACACCGAATCTTGAAGAGCTCCGGTAGCCCTTCGGGGTAATTTCGATCCCCCGTCGGGGCCTGGTCGGCCCGACCGCGTGCAACATCGAGACTGATGGAACGGACCCCGTTCCGATTCTGTCCTAAATGCCACAGTAAATATCCCTATACAGACCAACATTTGGTCTGTAACTTGTGCCTGTCACCCGAGCACAAAGAAGAAATGTGTGAGGCCTGTCGAGCGTTTCGGTCGAGAAAAACGCTCCGAGACCGAAGAGCCAGAAGGTTGCAGATGGCGTCCACGCCGACAGGACAACAACAGTTCGAGGGAGAAGAAGAAACATTCTCCATCCACGAATCCGATTCCGAAGAATTCGACGTCGAAGAAACCGTGAGTAAGACGTCGAAACAAGCATCACACAGAAAAACAGGCAAAGCCCAGGGGACGCCACTGCTGACAGGCCATGGCTCAACCCATAAAGTAGGTGACCGCCCATCGGCACCGAAAAAAGGCGAGCTGGTGCCGAGATCGTCCGACTCAGGTCGAGGCACGCAGCAATCTCGGGACCGAGATACTGCCGTAGAAAAGGATCGGCACCGAGATAGCGGCACCGAAGCTGCTCGGCACAGGGATAGCGGCACCGAAGATGGTCGACGCCAAGAAGGTACGACAACGAAAAAGAGGAAAATCTCTTCGGAGCCGAAAACAACAGACACTGTTTCGGTGCCAAAACGCCCAGCAACTGAACCGAAAGCCAGTTCCTACTCAGAGGAACAATCACTGTCCTCCCAACTTCAAAAACACAGGTTTGAGGAGGAATTACAAACCGCTGTAGATCACACGCAAAAGCGGATCTTTATACAAAGTGGTACAGGGAAGATCAGCACCCTTCCCCCAATCAGAAGAAAAAGGAAACTAGATTTCCAACAACAAGAAACAACACCACAAGCAAAAGTGGTGAAGAAGGTAACTCCACCACCCTCTCCACCACCGGCAACTCCTATATCACCGGCACAGACTCCGTCACAATCACCAGCTCATACCACCAGGAGCCAAGATGACCAGGACGCATGGGATCTCTGACGCCCCAGTATCGGACAATAGCCCTGAGTCGTACCCCACTAAGCCCTCACCACCTGAGGACAGTACAGCGTATGCTCAGGTGGTAGCTAGGGCAGCAGAGTTTCATAACGTATCGCTACATTCAGAGCCTATCGAGGATGACTTCCTTTTTAACACCCTGTCCTCCACCCATAGCAATTATCAAAGCCTTCCTATGCTCCCTGGAATGCTAAGGCACGCTAAACAAATCTTTAAGGAGCCAGTTATAAGCAGAGCAATAACCCCAAGGGTGGAGAAGAAATACAAGGCACCACCCACAGACTCTGCTTTTATTACATCACAACTGACACCAGATTCAGTTGTCGTAGGAGCAGCTCGTAAAAGAGCCAACTCGCACACATCAGGCGACGCACCACCTCCAGACAAGGAGAGCCGAAAGTTTGATGCAGCCGGGAAAAGGGTTGCAGAACAAGCTGCAAGTCAGTGGCGCATCGCCAACTTGCAGGCACTCCTAGCGCGATATGACAGAAGCCATTGGGAGAAGATGCAGCATCTCATCGAGCACCTCCCCAAAGAATTCCAAAAACGGGCAAAACAAGTGGTTGAAGAGGGACAAAACATATCCAACAACCAAATCCGTTCTTCTATGGATGCAGCAGATAATGCTGCAAGAACTATAACTACTGCTGTAACGATAAGGAGGCACGCATGGCTGCGCACATCCGGCTTCAAACCTGAGATACAACAGGCAGTGCTCAATATGCCGTTCAATGAACAACAATTGTTTGGACCAGAAGTGGACACTGCAATTGAAAAATTAAAGAAAGACACTGACACAGTTAAAGCCATGGGCGCACTCTATTCCCTGCAGGGCAGAGGCACATTTGGCACATTTCGCAAAACTACTTTCAGAGGAGGGTTTCGAGGTCAAGCCAGCACCTCACAAACAACAGTCTACCTACCAGGGACCGTATCAAAGGGGAGGCTTTCGGGGCCAATACATGGGGGGCCAATTCCCAAGAAACCAGGGAAAATTTCAAGGGCCCAAAACCCCTCAAAACGAGCAGTGACTCACAAGTCACTCAACCCCTTCACACAACACCAGTGGGGGGAAGACTAAGCCAGTTCTACAAATCTTGGGAGGAGATAACAGACACTTGGGTCTTAGCAATTATCCAACATGGTTATTGCATAGAATTTCTCCAACTCCCTCCAAACGTCCCACCGAAAAAACACGATGTCCAAACAGCATATAGACCTTCTAGGACTAGAAGTTCAAGCATTACTGCAAAAAGACGCAATAGAATTAGTACCATAAACACAAAAGAACACAGGAGTTTACTCACTGTACTTTCTAATACCGAAAAAGGACAAAAGTCTGAGACCAATATTGGATCTCAGAACACTAAACATCTACATCAAATCAGACCACTTTCACATGGTCACGTTACAAGACGTAATACCACTACTGAAACAGCAAGACTACATGACAACGTTAGATCTAAAAGACGCGTATTTCCATATACCGATACATCCCTCGCACAGGAAATACCTAAGGTTCGTATTCGAAGGAATACATTACCAATTCAAAGTGTTGCCATTCGGAATAACGACAGCACCAAGAGTCTTTACAAAATGTCTAGCAGTAGTAGCTGCACATATCAGGAGGCAGCAAATACACGTGTTCCCGTACCTAGACGATTGGTTAATCAAAACCAACTTGCTAACAAAGTGTTTACACCACACAGATTATGTTATACAAACCCTTTTCAAACTGGGTTTCTCCATCAACTATGCAAAGTCACACCTTGTGCCGTGTCAAACACAGCAATACTTAGGAGCGACAATCAACACCACAAAAGGGATAGCCACTCCAAGTCCACAAAGGGTTCAAAATTTTCACAAGGTGATACAAGCTATGTATCCAACACAAAAGATACACGCAAAGATGGTCTTAAAACTCCTAGACATGATATCCTCATGCATAGCCATTGTCCCAAACGCAAGATTGCACATGCGGCCCTTACAACAGTGCCTAGCATCACAATGGTCACATGCACAGGGTCAACTTCTAGATCTGGTGTTGATAGACCGCCAAACATACATCTCGCTTCTATGGTGGAACAGTACAAATTTAAACAAAGGGCGGCCTTTCCAAGACCCAGTGCCACAATACGTGATAACAGATGCTTCCATGACAGGGTGGGGAGCACACCTCAATCAACACAGCATCCAAGGACAATGGGACGTACATCAAAGAAAGTTTCATATAAATCACCTAGAATTGTTAGCAGTATTTCTAGCGTTGAAAGCATTCAACCAATTATAACCCACAAATACATTCTTGTCAAAACAGGCAACATGACGACAATGTATTATTTAAACAAACGGGGGGAACACACTCGACACAGTTGTGTCTCCTCACACAAAAAATATGGCATTGGGCAATTCACAACCACATTCGCCTAATAGCACAGTTTATTCCAGGGATCCAGAACCAGCTAGCAGACGATCTCTCTCGGGATCACCAACAGGTCCACGAATGGGAAATTCACCCCCAAATCCTGAACACTTACTTCCAAATTTGGGCAACACCTCAAATAGATCTATTTGCAACAAAAGAAAGCAAAATGCCAAAACTTCGCATCCAGGTACCCACACTGGCAATCCCAAGGCAATGCTCTATGGATGAATTGGTCAGGGATATTTGCGTACGCTTTCCCCCCTCTCCCTCTCCTTCCATATCTGGTAAACAGATTGAGTCAAAACAAACTCAAACTCATACTGATAGCACCAACATGGGCAAGACAACCTTGGTATACCACACTACTAGACCTGTCAGTAGTACCTCATGTCAAACTACCCAACAGGCCAGATCTGTTAACACAACACAAACAACAGATCAGGCATCCAAACCCTGCATCGCTGAATCTAGCAATTTGGCTCCTGAAATCTTAGAATTTGGACACTTGAACCTCACACAAGAATGTATGGAGGTCATAAAACAAGCTAGAAGGCCATCCACTAGACACTGCTATGCAAGTAAATGGAAAAGATTTGTTTGTTACTGCCATAATAATTAAGTCCAACCATTGCATGCATCTCCAAAAGATGTAGTAGCATATTTACTACATCTACAAAAAGCAAATCTAGCTTTTAATTCCATAAAAATACATCTCGCAGCAATATCTGCTTACCTGCAGATTACTCGTTCAACTTCCCTATTTAGAATACCGGTCATTAAAGCGTTTATGGAGGGCCTAAAGAGAATAATACCACCAAGGACACCACCTGTTCCTTCATGGAACCTCAACGTTGTCTTGACAAGGCTCATGGGTCCACCTTTCGAACCCATGCATTCTTGTGAAATGCAATACTTAACGTGGAAAGTTGCATTTCTCATTGCCATTACATCTCTAAGAAGAGTGAGTGAAATTCAGGCATTTACTATACAAGAACCATTTATTCAAATACACAAAAATAAGGTCGTTCTAAGAACCAACCCAAAATTCTTACCCAAGGTCATCTCACCGTTCCACTTAAATCAAACAGTAGAATTGCCAGTGTTCTTTCCACAGCCAGACTCAATAGCTGAAAGAGCACTACATACATTAGACATCAAAAGAGCACTAATGTACTACATTGACAGAACAAAACTAATTAGGAAAACAAAACCACTATTTATTGCATTTCAAAAACCTCATACAGGAAATCCAATATCAAAACAAGGTATAGCTAGATGGATAGTTAGGTGCATCCAAACCTGCTATCTTAAAGCAAAGAGACAGCTGCCTATTACACCAAAGGCACACTCAACCAGAAAGAAAGGTGCTACCATGGCCTTTCTAGGAAATATTCCAATGAACGAAATATGTAAGGCAGCCACATGGTCTACGCCTCACACATTTACTAAGCACTACTGTGTAGATGTGTTATCTGCACAACAAGCCACAGTAGGTCAAGCTGTACTAAGAACTTTATTTCAAACTACTTCCACTCCTACAGGCTGAACCACCGCTTTTTGGGGAGATAACTGCTTACTAGTCCATGCACAGCATGTGTATCTGCAGCTACACATGCCACCGAACGGAAAATGTCACTTACCCAGTGTACATCTGTTCGTGGCATTAGTCGCTGCAGATTCACATGCGCCCACCCGCCTCCCCGGAAGCCTGTAGCCGTTTGGAAGTAATCTTCAACATTTGTAAATATATGTTCGATGGCATCTGTCGCTGTAGATACACATGTTGTGCATAGCCCGCCATCTGGTGTTGGGTCGGAGTGTTACAAGTTGTTTTTCTTCGAAGAAGTCTTTCGAGTCACGGGACCGAGGGACTCCTCCTCTTTGTCTCCATTGCGCATGGGCGTCGACTCCCATCTTCGATTGTTTTCTTTCCGCCTTCGGGTTCGGACGTGTTCCTTTCGCTCCGGGTTTCGGAACGGAAAGTTGGCTCAAAATCGGAAAATGACGTCGGTATTGCGTTCGGGATCGGGTTAGATATCATCGACATCGAATCCAAACGATTACATCTCCGTTGCCCTTCGGGGTAGTTTTCGATCCCCCGTCGGGGCCTGGTCGGCCCGACCGCGTGTGACATCGACGCTGATGGAACGGACCCCGTTCCGATTCGGTCCTAAATGCCACAACAAATACCCATATACAGACCAACATTCGGTCTGTAACCTGTGCCTGTCGCCCGAGCACAGGGAAGAAACTTGCGAGGCCTGTCGTGCGTTCTGGTCCCGAAAAACGCTCCGTGACCGACGAGCCAGAAGACTGCAAATGGCGTCCACGCCGACAGGACACCGAGAATTCGAGGAACAAGAAGAAATAGAAGCCTTCTCGATCCATGAATCGGACTCGGACGAATTCGACCATGAAACAGTGAGTAAAACGTCGAAGATAGCACATAAGAAAACTGACAAAGCCCAGGGGACACCACTGCCATCAGGCCATGGCTCAACCCATAAAATCGGTGACCGACCATCGGCACCGAAGAAGGCCGAAATAGTGCAGAGATCGTCCGACTCGGGTCGAGACACAAGCACCCAGCCATCTCGGGACCGAGATAGTGCTGCCGGCAAAGATCGACGCTGAGATAGCGGAGCCGAAGCTGCTCGACGCAGAGACAGCGGCACCGAGGAAGATCGACGCCGAGAGGGTTCGACTCCGAAAAAGAAGTCACCTCGGAGCCGAAAAAGACCGTGGACATAGTTTCGGTGCCAAAACGGCCCGCAACAGAGCCAACTACCTGTTCCTATTCAGAGGAACAATCACTGTCCTCTCAAATGCAAAAGCATAGATTCGAGGAGGAATTACAATCCACCGAGGTGGACCACACTCAAAAACGGATTTTTATACAGAGTGGGACAGGGAAAATAAGCACCCTTCCCCCTATTAGGAGGAAGAGGAGACTTGAATTCCAACAAGAACAAGCACCACAAACCAAACTGGTGAAGAAGGTAACTCCGCCACCCTCTCCTCCACCTGTAGCTCACTTTTCACCGGCACAGACTCCGTCACATTCACCGGCTCACACCACCTTAAGCCAAGGTGACCAGGACCAAGATGCTTGGGACTTATACGACGCCCCAGTGTCGGACAACAGTCCAGAGGCGTATCCTACAAAGCCCTCACCACCAGAAGACAGCACAGCATATTCACAAGTGGTGGCTAGAGCAGCGGAGTTCCATAACGTGTCTCTACACTCGGAGCCTGTCGAGGATGACTTCCTCTTCAACACCCTCTCTTCCACACATAGCACCTACCAAAGCCTGCCTATGCTCCCAGGAATGCTAAGGCACGCAAAGGACATATTCAAAGAGCCTGTCAAGAGTAGGGCAATAACACTGAGGGTGGAAAAGAAATATAAAGCACCTCCCACGGACCCAGCTTTCATCACCTCACAACTGCCACCAGATTCGGTTGTGGTAGGGGCAGCTCGCAAGAGAGCAAACTCACACATCGGGCGATGCACCACCCCCGGATAAGGAGAGCCGCAAGTTCGATGCAGCCGGTAAACGGGTCTCGGCACAGGCTGCAAACCAGTGGCGCATCGCTAACTCTCAAGCGCTCCTAGCGCGATATGACAGAGCCCACTGGGACAAGATGCAACACCTCATTGAGCATCTACCCACAGACCTACAAAAGAGGGCGAAACAAGTGGTTGAGGAGGGCCAAAACATCTCCAATAACCAGATACGCTCCGCCATGGACGCAGCGGACACAGCAGCAAGAACAATTAACACGGCAGTAACCATACGAAGGCACGCATGGCTACGAACATCTGGTTTTAAACCAGATACAGCAGGCGGTGCTCAATATGCCATTTAATGAGCAACAATTGTTCGGACCTGAAGTGTACACAGCAATTGAGAAGCTAAAAAAGGACACTGACACTGCAAAAGCCATGGGCGCGCTCTACTCCCCGCAGAGCAGAGGCACTTTCAACACCTTCCGCAAGACAACCTTTAGAGGGGGGTTTCGGGGTCAAGCCACACAAGCCAGTACCTCACATTAAACACCGTCCACCTACCAGGGACAGTACCAAAGGGGAGGCTTTCGGGGCCAATACAGAGGAGGACAATTCCCTAGAGGCAGGGGAAAACTTACAAGCCCCAAAACACCTACAACCAAACAGTGACTCACACGTCACTCATCCCCTCCACACAACACCAGTGGGGGGAAGAATAAGTCCGTATTACCAAGCGTGGGAGAAAATAACACACTTGGGTCTTAGCAATTATCCAACATGGTTATTGCATAGAATTTCTACAAATCCCTCCAAACATACCACCATTACCACAGAATATATCAAAACAACATTCGGACCTCCTAGAAATAGAAGTTCAAGCATTACTGCAAAAGAACGCAATAGAACTGGTACCAGATACACCAACAAATACAGGGGTTTACTCGCTGTACTTTCTAATACCAAAGAAGGACAAAACACTGAGACCAATCCTAGACCTCAGAACACTAAACGCATACATCAAATCAGAACACTTTCACATGGTCACGCTACAGGAAGTGTTACCATTGCTAAAGCAACAAGATTACATGACAACCTTAGATCTCAAAGACGCGTATTTCCACAAACCAATACATCCGTCGCACAGAAAATACCGAAGGTTCGTATTCAAAGGAATACATTACCAATTCAAAGTATTGCCGTTCGGTTTAACAACTGCACCAACAGTCTTCACAAAATGCCTAGCAGTAGTGGCTGCACACATCAGAAGGCAGCAAATACACGTATTCCCGTATCTAGACGACTGGCTAATCAAGACCGACTCACTGACAAGGTGCTCACACCACACAGATCAGGTCATACAAACCCTCTACAAACTCGGTTTCACCATCAACTATGCGAAATCACACATTCTGCCGTGCAAAGTACAACAATACCTAGGAGCGACAATAGACACAACGAGGGGAATAGCCACTCCAAGTCCACAAAGGGTTAATTTCCAAAAGATTATACAACGCATGTATCCAACACAAAGAATACAGGCGAAGATGATATTACAACTCCTAGGCATGATGTCCTCATGCATAGCCATTGTCCCAAACGCAAGGTTGCACATGCGGCCCTTACAACAGTGCCTAGCGTCCCAATGGTCACAAGCACAGGGTCAGCTTCTAGATCTGGTGTTGATAGACCGCTCAACATACCTCTCGCTTCTATGGTGGAACAATATAAATTTAAACAAAGGGCGGCCTTTTCAAGACCCAGTGCCACAATACGTGATAACAGATGCTTCCATGACAGGGTGGGGAGCACACCTCAATCAACACAGCATACAAGAACAATGGGACGTACATCAAAGAAAGCTGCATATAAATCACCTCGAACTACTAGCAGTTTTCCAAGCATTAAAAGCATTTCAACCAATCATAACTCACAAATACATTCTTGTCAAAACGGACAACATGACGACAATGTATTATCTAAACAAACAGGGGGGGGACACACTCGACACAGCTGTGCCTTCTGGCACAAAAAAATATGGCAATGGGCAATTCACAACCACATTCGCCTAATAGCACAGTTTATTCCAGGGATCCAGAATCAACTTGCAGACAATCTCTCTCGATCACCAACCGGTCCACGAATGGGAAATTCACCCCCAAATTCTAAACACTTACTTCAAACGTTGGGGAACACCTCAAATAGATTTATTTGCAACAAAGGAGAAAGCAAAATGCCAAAACTTCGCATCCAGATACCCACACAGGCAGTCTCAAGGCAATGCCCTATGGATGAACTGATCAGGGATATTTGCGTACGCTTTTCCCCCCTCTCCCTCTCCTTCCATAGCTAGTAAACAAATAGAGTCAAAACAAACTCAAACTCATACTGATAGCACCAACATGGGCAAGGCAACCATGGTACACAACACTGCTAGACCTATCAGTAGTACCCCACGTCAAGTTGCCCAACAGCCCAGATCTGTTAACACAACACAAACAGATCAGGCATCCAAACCCAGCATCGCTAAATCTAGCAATCTGGCTCCTGAAAACCTAGAATTCGGACACTTAAATCTCACACAAGAATGTATGGAAGTCATAAAGCAAGCTAGAAGACCATCCACTAGACACTGCTATGCAAGCAAATGGAAAAGGTTTGTTTGCTACTGCCATCATAATCAAATTCAACCATTACACGCATCTCCAAAGGATGTAGTGGGTTACTTACTTCACGTACAAAAATCGAACCTGGCCTTCTCTTCCATTAAGATACACCTCGCAGCAATATCTGCATACCTGCAGATTACCCATTCAACTTCACTATTTAGGATACCTGTCATTAAAGCATTTATGGAAGGCCTCAAAAGAATTATACCACCAAGGACACCACCTGTTCCTTCATGGAACCTCAACATCGTCTTAACAAGACTCATGGGTCCACCCTTTGAACCTATGCACTCTTGCGAAATACAATTCCTAACCTGGAAATTTGCATTTCTCATCGCCATCACATCTCTAAGAGTAAGTGAAATTCAGGCGTTTACAATACAAGAACCTTTTATCCAACTACACAAAAATAAAGTAGTCCTAAGGACCAATCCTAAATTTTTGCCAAAGGTTATTTCACCGTTCCACCTAAATCAAACGGTAGAGCTACCAGTGTTCTTCCCACAGCCAGATTCCATAGCTGAAAGGGCACTACATACATTAGACGTCAAAAGAGCACTAATGTACTACATCGACAGAACTAAAAACATCAGAAAAACTAAACAACTGTTTATTGCATTTCAAAAACCTCACGCAGGAAACCCAATATCGAAACAAGGTATAGCCAGATGGATAGTTAAGTGCATCCAAATCTGCTACCTTAAAGCAAAAAGACAACTGCCCATTACACCAAGGGCACACTCAACCAGAAAGAAAGGCGCTACCATGGCCTTCCTAGGGAATATTCCAATGCACGAAATATGTAAGGCAGCCACATGGTCTACGCCTCACACATTTACCAAGCACTACTGTGTAGACGTGCTATCAGCACAACAAGCCACAGTAGGTCAAGCCGTACTAAGAACCTTATTTCAGACTACTTCCACTCCTACAGGCTGAGCCACCGCTTTTGGGGAGATAACTGCTTACTAGTCTATGCACAACATGTGTATCTACAGCGACAGATGCCATCAAACTGAAAATGTCACTTACCCAGTGTACATCTGTTCGTGGCATCAGTCGCTGAAGATTCACATGTGCCCACCCACCTCCCCGGGAGCCTGTAGCCGTTTGGAAGTTAGCTTCAACTTTGTACATTTGTAAATATATTAAATCTTAAATAGGTACATACTTATTCACTCCATTGCATGGGCACTATTACTAACAAACAACTCCTACCTCACCCTCTGCGGGGAAAACAATCGAAGATGGAGTCGACGCCCATGCGCAGTGGAGACAGAGGAGGAGTCCCTCGGTCCCGTGACTCGAAAGACTTTTTTGAAGAAAAACAACTTGTAACACTCTGACCCAACACCAGATGGCGGGCTATGCACAACATGTGAATCTTCAGCGACTGATGCCACGAACAGATGTACACTGGGTAAGTGACATTTTCATACTTAACATTCATTTTGTACATACTTAGTCATTCCATTGCATGGGCACTATTACTAACATACACAACTCCAACCTCACCCTCTGCGGGGAAAACAATCTAACATGGAGTCGACGCCCATGCGCAATGGAACCAAAGTAGGAGGAGTCCCTCGGTCTTGTGACTCAAAGACTTCTTTGAAGAAAAACAACTTGTAACACTCCGACCCAACACCAGACGGCGGACTATGCACAGCATGTGAATCTGCAGCGACTAATGCCACGAACAGATGTACACTGGGTAAGTGACATTTTCCTTTCTTGCAGGATGAGTCTTTAGGAATGTCTGGAAAACATGGACCCAGTGCTTCCTCTTCCTCAAGTCATCCTTTCCCCAATGACTCTTGAAGGCTTAGATCTAAAAGATCTGTGTGAGTTCAGAGTGCCTAATGTTCTGAAATCAGTTTGGCATGGTTAATCATTCAAAATTTATGTTGACCCCAGTCCATCTGTTACCTGGGGGCAGTGTTGGATACTGGGCTGTAAATAGTATACATTGAAGAAGAGACTGTTGTGGCCTTTCGGTGTGCCTGAAGTGTCTAATCTTACCAAAAGAAAGTCTCTGGTCACTACATCGTAGATGTTCTCCTCTGGGGCCCATTACTACTTGCATTTCTTTTTGTACCATCTCATATTTCACTTGAGATACAAGCAACAGGTCCTAGTTAATCAATGGATGACTACTAGGAAAGGAAACTAGATTGAATACAGAGACAGTCATTCCCATTGTTGTGCAAGGTGAAAAACCGGGAGAGGTCTCTTTGAAGATATTCAATCAGTAGTCACCATCAATCTTTAAAGGGGTGACAAACTCGTACAGGTTGAAGGGTCAAGGTTTCTTAAATAGCTGTCGAGCACAATTGAGCAGTCCTTGTGGCCTTCCATTCTTTTCTTCCAGCAATAAAGGCAAAGCCCTCTTTCGTGTACGTATGGACAAAACACCAATGCACTAAATCATTAAGTTGGCAGTACAAGATCCTGACTATGTTCCTTTAAAGCACGGCCACTGCAGAGGCAGGTTCACTCAGCAATGCCTGTAAAAATCATGGATCTGTCTTCTGCTGTAACTTTTTGAAGCTGAATACAAATGGCCAGTCTTCTCTGTATTAACATTGGGAATTAAGGAATACTTTCTGATCAGCTGGTCCGAAGTTTCTGTACAAGGATTATCCTTAAAGCACTAGCGGGGCAATGCCAGTGGTGGTTTACCAGTCCTCTTAACCTGTTAGAACAGCCATCCAGGAGGCTTCAACTCGACTAGATTTCCTCAAGTTCAGGGGGCGTCTCCTGCACCCCAGCTTAACATTCTTGAAATTGGTATCATTGCTCCTAAACTCATAGGGTTATCTAACCCTCTTCAGTATTGTATGGACGTTTTAAGGGAATGCTAATGCCCTTCAAGTGGATGAGTCTGCATCTTGGACCTGGAGAGCAGAAAGTGTTGAAGCAATGCTTCCATGCTTCATTTGGCCAGAACTGGCTTCTAGCACTGTGCTACAAAAGTGAAACTTGTTGATACTACAGCTGAGCTTGAAGGAAATGTCTTTCAAAAACCTTTCTTCAAAGCCCCTGTAATTGATGATTTTCCAGAAGGCATTAGTGTTTCTTCCAGATAGGTGACCTTTACCATCTTTGGAACTCAATGTGGCCTTTGCAACCAAAGGAGTTCCCTTGTGAACACTTACATAAGTCCTTCTTACAATGTGCTCCATGGGGTCCTTTGTAGCAAGGACACATGCTTGCAGGGTAAGCAAGATCAAAACCCTTCGTATAAGGAACTTTGTAGTTTTTCATAAAAGTAAAGTGGTCATGGAGGCATATTACAGTTTTCTAACTAAAGTCTGTGAATTTTTAATGTTAATCTGACTTTCACCCACATTTCTTTCATTATCCAACTTTGCTAGCTGAAAGATCATTATGCAAACCATTTGCAAGGAGGGTTCTCTGCATGATTTGCTTCTCACCGACTGCCTTAAACTTAGAATTACTAGAATAATTCATGTTGCATGTGGGTCCCCCACCCGATGTTTCTTCACAGCTATTTATATTTTAGTAGACGTGAAAATGTATTTAATAGACCAATAAATGTTACTTGGTTTATAAAATAAAGCAGCATTCACAACTATTTTCTGGTAATTATTTTTAAATTACCTAAATTACACCATCTAGCTGAAGTGTAACTGATGTAACCTTGTCTAAGTTGCTAAGGACACCATTGTCTCTAGGGTTCAGGATCACTGTTCTTCGCTAGGGCAGACCCACAGTGTCTCCTTTACCAGCAAAGATTCACAGAATAACTATTCCAGCCTTTTGCATTCTTCAGACACCTACTTACTTTGGATAGTTCGCCAAAACCAGTCATGGTAAAAGCACATCATGTCTCCAAAACAGCGGTCACCTTAATGCATTTTACAAACCCCAGAAATTCACAGATGAAATGACAAATAGGGTCTTCATGACTACGTCTATAGGTTCATATTCGTCAATACCACTTCTCCATGAACCTCTTCCCTACATACTTTGCTGGTTGATGACCACCTCATATTTTATATCTTGATCAGAGGAGTTGCAGCATAACAATTTGTCATTACACAAACTTTGCAACCTAGCATTTCTTCAGACCAACACAGCATCTGGCACAAGGCTTGACAGAACTGGTAGAAATAATTTTCACGAGCAACCATCTGAGTGGTTACCCAGAGACTCTTTCAAAAGGAGTCAACCCTATAGTCTTAACAACACGAGTAAAAGCTGGTCATGTCCTTCTTTTAGAATGACGTGCTTCTGCACCAAAAACTTTGATGCCCCAAGACAATGAAAGTAAAGGAATTGATGTTGCTGGTTGCAAAGTGAGTTCTGCTGCGGTCTCCTTTACAGAGGTAGCAATTCCGCCTTGCTTGAAAGGTAGGATACTGTCTCAAAGCAATCAATCTCGAGATACATAGTAAATGCTACTTAGTAAACGTACCTTCAACATAGAGAGTTGACCTGCCACAGAGAGCATAATGGGAATACTGGAGGCCCTTAAAGCTACAATGTCAGTTTAGTCATCTTGGCTGCAGCCTACAGGTTTAAGTTGTACTTTGTTTTTCTGTATTGATACTCCTAATTACAGCTTCCTCACATTAGTATGTTCACCAAGTGCAAGACTGGATTTTTTTTTTTCTTTTCCCCAGTACTCCCTCTCACCAGAAGGTGGCTTAGTGACTCCATTGACTCCTAACTGCCCCAAAACTGAGTTGAGCTGCGTGTAAGAACCATCCATCTGGGCTGACATGACTATCTGCCTTCTGATGCAGATTTGGAGCACCTCTCCTAAATTTTTTATTAATTTTTCAGTGTGCTAGGAAACAATGTTGCATTCAAGTGGGGCTGTGATTGCAGGAAGCACGTGATTGACCTGCATGGGGTCTTTTGTACCTGGCCTTGGCATATAGCCAGGTTGTGTGATAAATGTGCAGTCATGGACTTGTAGGGGAGTCGAGACTGGGAGGCAAGTCTTGCCATTCACAAGTAGTTTTGTCTTTGTGTAGATCCTGCTCTATGTCACATGTCTGCCTTTGGTCCTGGTCAGACTGTTCCACTTCTTTCTTCCAGTAAGTCCAAACACAAGTATAAAGAGAAGTTGAACTCAATCCCATCACTGCACTGACTCCAGGGCGATGGTACAAGGTCATCAAGATCTAAACCACACTCTGTAACTGATCACTTGACAGATTCCTCAGTTTGTCTCAACACACCCAGAGTTTTGGGGCATTCTACCCTGCAGAAGATTAAGGACTTCAAGGAGACCACATTGCAAAAATTAGTGTGGTAAGGCCTCCTCTGGCATGCTTCCAGCTCCGTGGACCTTCAAGGCCTTCCACTTGGGTTACCACCAGTGAGTGCCTTGACAGGGTTGTCTATCCATTTGGTACTAGTTGTTGGGCCCATACCAAATTGATAGACTTCCACAGTAGCCCAAAATCCACACTGGTTCTTGGTACCCTGATACTCATGTCTTTCGCAACCTGAGTGCAGCTGATGCCGTGGTATGAAATTATGAAAAGCATAACTAGTTGCAAAAAAGTCTGACTATTTTGCCTCTACCATGTCTGCAGTATAGCAAAGGCTCTTATCTTTCTGCTTTGGGTTCCTATTCTGTGTGCAAGGTGGGGGAGCTTAACTATGGTGTCTCCCCCTGAGAAGGAGCTTTACTCTCCAAATAGTGGCCTTTCTTTGACGATCCCCCATTGAAGTGTTTGACAAATTCTGCACCATGGGCTAGCAACTTCTGCGCCTCTAATCTTCCATTTAATGTCTGCCCAGATACTTTGTTGAAACCATGTTCCTGCCCACGTATCGTAAACCAGTGCCTGGTGATACTCCTTTCCTCACTAAGCGTCTCACTTCAGAGAGCCTTACTGTGCAGGGCTCAACCAGTGAGGTGAATCCTAGCTCCGTACCTCGTGCCCTTACCAAAAGTAATGACTCCCTTTCATGTTTGGCAATCAGTCTACCAGTGTTCTCTGATCTCACTTGCCTCGAGGAGATGCTCCATTTATTGGACCCTCCCCATTCTCTTCCCCACCACCCCTGACCCTAAAGATCGGATTGCTGCCACTGCATTGATTAAGCAGTGCATGGGGGGGTGGGGGGGGGGGGGGGAATTGAGCAAATGTGATATTTGCTTGCAAAAGTGCTTCATGATCCTGCATCCGGGGCGGCGAGTATTTGGTGCCTATTTCAGTAGAGATTTTCCTGAAGGAAGCTAAAATTTAGAAGTAAACACATTTTTTCCTTCAGGGAATCAGTCTTGAGCAACTCCATTTTCCCAGTATACGTCTAAACCTGGTTTGTATAAAGGGCAGGGTCCTAAGTTTCTAATAGAGTACTGATGCAGTTATCACTGGTTTGGTGGTGTACTAGTGTGATGCTTGAGGTAGCGGCACCAGTTTTCCATCTTTGCTGGTTATGGCTTATTTGGATACATTGGCTTTCCTTGCTTACTATGATTAACTTTTTCTTATGACTTTTTCTAATGTAGATGTTAATTTGTTTTAAATTAATACAAATTGGCCAGTATATTCTGCAACTGAATGTTTTAATTTATTGGTTCGTTTATTGAAACGTTTACTATATTGTGTGAAGTGCTCTGGACACTAGGTGTGGATGGGACAACTCAGTAATTATTATTTAAATTGTGGTTATTCTGAAAGAGGAACCGTAATTACAGGTAAGCAATCAACTCTTCGTTGAGCTATCTGACCATTCATCTGTTTAAATGCAGCTTTCATTCCCAAGATGCATTGGGTGGGTCTTAATGAAACTTGACACTCTTAAAATGTGCAACTAAGTTTTACCATGTGATGTTTGTGCAGACCCATGCAGAGAAGTTTAGTGGAGCAATAAGCCCTTTTCACTTTAGCTCCCATATAAATGTTTATACTCTGCTTCAGCAAAAACATTGAACTTTACCTGGTGTGCCTTCACTGTACAGTAGAAATCCATTCTGTAGTTTAGTTGGA